>NC_083365.1:22266902-22577752 GCF_030254825.1 Meriones unguiculatus
CTTAATCTCTGAGCCACCTCTCTAGCCCCCGTAAGGCTATTTAAATAGTCCAATGAAAGCAGCTTCAATGCTATCCTCCTAGGTTAATTAGGCAAATTATGACTTTAATTCTGCCATATGTAAAGCATATAATAATAATAATGAGAAGTAAATAGGAACAGAAAGAAGCATTTATTATAGGGGATGAAAAGATGGCTCCATCAGTAAAGCCATGCGAAGATGGGCAATCTGATATCATAACCTTAGCTCCCAGGTAAAAGCCAGATGTGGTCACAAACATCCATAACCCTGACACTAAGGCTGGATAGTCAGGTTCTCAAGAGGAACAGATCCTATCGAGTGAAAAGGGATTTATTAGATTGGTTTACATAATATAGTTTGGGTAGTCCAACATTGGTCTCTTCGGTAATCGTGGATCCTGTCAAACCGACAAGCAATATGAACCATCTCATGGATTGATCCCTAGAGTTCACTGGCCAGCTAGTCTAGCCAATTGTCCAGCTCTGGGTTCACTAGAGACCCTATCTCAAGAGATAAAGTGGAATCTGGGAGTAGTGATGATCACTTTTAGTTCCTTCACTCAGGAGGCAGAGGCAAGAGGATCTCTGTGGGTTTGAGGCCATCTTGACCTGCATAGTGATGAGGGCTTCCTAGGAGACCCTAAAACAAAAAAGATAAGGTGGAGAATGGGAGTGGACTATACTATGTTAACTCCTGCTCACACGCTCACACATATAGACTGCATACGCTACACACACAGAAAAGAAGCATGTAATAAAAGCTGGTCATGTGGCACATGCCCCTTTAATCCCAGCGCTCAAGGAGGCAGAGGCAGGTGGATCTCTGTGAGTTCTGAGGCCAGCCTGATCCACAAAGTGAGTGCAGGATAGCCAAGGCTACAAGAGAAACCCGTATCCAAGAAACCAAAATAGTAATAATAATAGAAGAAGAATTTAGAAATAGGAGCTGGGTAATTAGCAAGGGAAAAACAACAGGAAGAGACAGAGCCACTTGTAAATTGGTGGGGCACTCATGCTCATAAGATGGCAGGCAGTAAAGTGACAGATAAATTTATGGCAATAGGGACACCTGTGTTGAAGCATGAAGCACAAAGACTAATGGGACTACTTGAGTGTTGGAGACAACACATACCCCAATTAAATATCATACTCAGGCTCGCATACACAGTTTCAGGGTCACAGAACGTCATATGAGCAGAGCAGGAGTGGGCACTACACAATAAAAGGTTATGTCCATGCTGGAGAGGAAGTGGAAGTTTCTAGTTTCTTAGAAGACTCAGATGTGTCATGTGATGTTTTGCTGCTAGCTGACTACTGTGAAGGGCGTGATTTTGGCCGGCTGAAAACATTCGTGGGTGGACTCTGAGGAGAGGTGGTATTCAGAAAGAAGCCCAGGGACAGGGAGATAATGCTTCGCTGGGCTTCGTTCTTCGACACTTCACTTCACAGAGAGAAATGCTCTGAGAACTTCTCAGGGCAATACGATTGAGTCTTGGGGCTTTCATTGACTTGTCCCGATCTGCTGAGTTACAGTACTGACTCCTGTTGCTCTTTTGTGTTGGCATTTGGACAGGACTGCTGGTATCAACAAACTGTTGGGCCACCCCAAGGAACTGCCTCTAAAAATGTCCACAACTCCCCTTTTCGTAATAACCTTCTTTCTCTCCTACCTCTTGTCAGTGGGTTGGAAGGAAGGTAGAAGTTTTTAAGAACCCTAAATAGAGTAGGTTTATTGAAAAATCTAAGCCTACATGGAGATACGCTTCAGTGGTTAAGAACATTTACTGCTATTTCAGAGGACCCAGGGGTCAGGGTCCAGCACCCACGTGACAGCGCATGACTGTCTATAACTCCAATTTTAGAGAATTTCACGCCCTCTTTTGGCTTTCTTGGGCACCAAACAAGTGCACACAAATACGCAAGCATAGCATTCACAGACATAAAAAAAAGTTTTAAAAGGATTATGCATATACTTTCTGAAAGCTACATTACCCAACACCTAATACATACTTAAAATTAGGAGCTATCATGGCGCAGGGTCAGGGGTCACTGTGGTCCAAGGAACCAACAGAAAACGATTTTGTTCCAGCAGGACTGTGAATCATTTAATTGTCACATGCATCCAATAAATAGGTACTTTTGGTTAAGTATACTTGGCTAACTTATGAGGCCTGAAGTGGCCTCTGGTAGCACAGGCCAAAAGACCAACAATTCACCAATGGTATCTCCTGAAACTAAAAAAGCCTCTGAACAGCAAAGGAGACCGTCATACCACACACAGGGCGCATCAGGAAAGTGGTTTAAAAACAACTAAATATAACGGCATTAGATGCACTAATAAAAATCATAGATGAACAGGAAAAAAGCCCAAATTAGTCTCCTCACTGCCTGTACTGGCAGCCTTGGGGAAAAGGTTCGCACAAAAGCCAATGTGTGGCTGGCTATGATGCCGCACCGGAGTCACACAGGCATGCACTTGGCCAGAAGGGGCAGGCAGATCTTTGTGAATTCCAGGCCAGCCACGACCACTAGTGAGACCCTGTCTTAAAAACAAACAAACAAAAAAAAACAAGCTGGTAGTTGGGCACGCCTTTAATCCCAGCACACAGGAGGCAGAGGCAGGTGGATCTCCGAGTTTGAGGCGAGCCTGATCTGCAAAGTGAGTCCAGGACAGCCAAGGCTACACAGAGAAACCCTGTCTCAAAAAACAAACAAAACAACAACAAAAAGCAAAGTAAGAAACAAAACCAAACCAGTTCTCTTAGGAATCAAGAGGTGGTGACAGGTTGTGCCCTGTTCTACGCTGCTCCGTATTGTATTAAGACCGGGCTTTGCCCCGAGAGACTTCATTTCACAAACAACCTCACCCTGTTTTGAGTACAAGCACAGAGACAGACTTGGGCGTGTAAACACTAACATTTATTTGCTATCCCACAAGACAGATAAATAACTTGTCCCTGAAAGTGAGGCAAGCGCAGCCCTACAAATTCATCGGAACCAATCGGGAGTGTGTTAGTACAGAGGTATATTAAAATCGTATGAGAACAGCCAGAAACGGGGCTGGAGAGACAGCTCAGTCTCTACAGGGCTTGCAAAGCGAGCAGGAGGACCTGAACTCGATCCCCAGAGCCCTCTTGACAGCAGCTGGGCATACGCAGGATCTCGTCATCCCACTGCTGGAGAGGTGGGGGCAGGCACATCCCTCGCGCTTACCAGCCAGTCAGTTGAGACTGCTTGGTGACTTCCAAGCCAATGAGAGACCCTGGCTTAAAATAGAAAAGGTTAGCAAACATCTAAGGTTGCCCTCCACACATGCATGCCTGTATCCCTGCACCCACACACATGCAACACCAGGCTTGTGGTTTTACGGAAGACATTGAGAAAAAGGTGGTGTGTCCTTCACACAGCTCCTGTAAAGAGAAAGACAACTAACATTGCAGTGACCCGCCTGCCTCTGCCTCCCAGAGCGCTGGGATCGCACCACGCACGGCAGTAGTTAATGTTGGAATAAAAGAAACCATGTTGATGGGCGGGTATGGTGACGGACACTTTTAATCCCGGCACTCAGGAAGGCAGAGGCAGGCAGGTCGCTGTGCAGTTTTAAGGCCAGCCTGGTTTACAGAGTAAGTCCCGGAGAGCCAATGCTACACAGAGAAACCCTGTCTCAAACAAAACAAAACAAAAATACAAAAAAACCAGAACCTCCCCCCCGCAAAAAAAAAAGAAAAAAGAAACCATGTTGACGTTGACTATGGTCAGAGTTTAAGGTATATTAAAAATGTGAAAGTCACCCAGGCAGTGCTAACACATGCCTTTATCACAAACAAAAATGTGAAATTCATTAACTTCCCTAACTACTCCTTTCTCCTATCTTCCTGGAGCTTGAGGTCAAGAGGAAAAACAATGCACTCTACCACACACACACACACACACACACACACACACACACAAACTCTTGGAATAATACCTCTAGCAACCTGTGAGCAAGATGGGACCCCCTGCCTGCATGGAGTTCATAGACATACCTTTCTGATCAATGGGATGAGCTTCTCCTGGTACTGACCATCAAACATAGAGATTGTATTCAATAGTACTCTGGGTATGAGGATGCCCAAACTTGCTTTGAGTGAATGTGCAGCGTGGTAAACTGTTCTCTAAATGAACTTTTAGGAAGAATTCTCTATTTACCTACTTATTCCTGTGCACAATTGAGCAATCATGCGATTAAGCATGAGTGGCAGAAAAGAGATTATACAACTTAAATCTGTCAATCAAAATAAAGAACCAAACAATGCCCCTTAGTAACTATCACTCCCTTTCTTTTGACTCCAAAAAAAAGAAGCCCCAGGTAATACCTTGGAGCCCAGGGCATGTGGCCTGATCGTGAACTAAAAATAGCTTCATTTTGAATAAAGTTACTTTCCTGTGTTTACAAAGTATGTGCACATTTATTTCATTCCTGAGCAGACACTAAAAATTTGGAAACACCTACCACACCCTGTCTATGGAGGACAACAGGCAGCTCTCAGCTACCCAGGGCCTGGGGCAGCAAGATCACTGGGGACAGGTCCGAGCAACATTGAAAGACCAAACTACATCACAGACACAGCACTCAGGAAGGCAGAGGCACAGGGATCTCTGTGAGTTCGAGGCCAGCCTGGTCTACAAAGCGAGTCCAGGACAGCCAAGGCTACACAGAGAAACCCTGTCTCAAACAAACAAAAACCCCCAAACAGAAGAAAGAAAGAAAGAAAGAAAGAAAGAAAGAAGGAAGGAAGGAAGGAGAAAGAAAGAAAGAAAGAAAGAAAGAAAGAAAGAAAGAAAGAAAGAAAGAAAAAGAAAGGCTGAGCAAGCCAGTAAGCAGCACTCCTATATGGCCTCTGCATCAGTTCCTGCCTCCAGGTTCCTGGCCTGTTTGATTTCCTGTCCTGACTTCCTTCAGGATGAACACTGACATGGAATTGAAAGCCAAATAAACCCTTTCCTCCCCAAGTTGCTTTGGTCATGGTGTTTCACCACAGCAAAAGTAACCTAATTAAGGTAGGATTAAACCAAGGGACTTATACCCTTTCAGCAGCTCACTGTGCCTGTGCAAACAAGAGTCCATTTCTGATAACCCAGGAATCCTCAAGTTTAAGCACAGCCACCTCAGCCAGCTATGCCACTTCATATAAACTGTAGTGTCATGGCTCCTTGAGGCTAAAAGGGAGCCCCGAACTAATTGTGCCAGAGTAACAGTACACAGCAGGATTTTCCTTGACGATGGATAACCTACTATACCACAGGTTGTACATGCGCTATCCGTAATTAAGGGAAAATAAATGGAGACGGTGTGCTCAAGGTGGGGCTAGTTTGACCATAGGAAGAATGTGGGGTTTTTTTGGCATGTTAACTTTAGGGAGCACATTGGTAGAGGATGAAATATCAGTTCAGAGCCCACCTTTCTTTTATTTTAAGCTTCTTGTCACCAAACTCCTGAATCAGACTTGTGTGCCGGACCTGTGGTGAACACACAGAGCTTGACACAGAAGAAACCGAATCAAGAACTCAGGGTGTGCTGGTGAATGTTTGTGTTCCCAGTCCTCAAGAGGCAGAAGTAACAGAATCACACATTTGGGGCCAGCCTGGGCCATCCCCTGTAGACCTGTCTTTAAAACAATAAGGGATGCAAACTGAGAAGATAGAACTCAAGCCCCAGATCCAACGTTCTCCAGCCAGTATGATTACAGGTTATTGAAGGGACGCACACACATAAGGTAGAGAATCCAGGGGAGAAGCTGATAGCACAAGTTTTCATGAAATCAAGGTTTTCAGACTTTGATGACAGAGGATATCTGGTAAACCACTGGACAGCACAGGCTTCTGTAAAATGAGCTTGCAAATGATCTGGTGACATCGCTTCTGTAACAAATCACAAGGTCAGCCATCCATAACAAGGTCATGTGAATGGGGAGAGTGTACTCCGGATGCGGCTAGTTTGACCATAGGAAGAATGTGGGGTTTTTTGATTTTTTTTTTTTGGTATGTTATCTTTAGGGAGCGTGGTGGTAGAATGCTTGCCTAAAACACTAGCTTTAGGGAGGTCAAGTTCCATACCCAGAACTGAGAATAAAAACAGAGAAGACAATCATTTTTAGAGTGGAAAATGGTTCAAAACTCTTAGAAGAGAGAACTGCTATATTAATATACACATAATTTATATAACACAGTATGATTATACATAATAATTTTCTTTCCTTTTCTTTTCTTTTAAGTTTCAGGACAACCACGGCTGCCCTGGACTTGCTCTTAGACTAGGCTGGCCTCGAACTCACAGAGATCCACTTGCCTCTGCCTCCCAGAATGCTGGGATTACAGGTGTGCTCTAGAACACCGGGTTTATCATTGTTTTCTTGATATAGGGTTTCACAGGGCTCAGACTAACCTTGAACTGGCTATTTAGCTGAAGATCCTCTTGCTGTGAGAGCCACAGTTATGTTTTTTGTTTTTTTAATTTAATTTAATTTTATTAATTACAATTTGTTCACTTTGTATCCCCCCATAAGCTCCTCCCTCCTCCCCTCCCAATCCCATCCTCTCTCCCCCTTCTTTATGAATGCCCTCCCCAAGTCCACTGATCAGGGAGGTTCTCCTCTCCTTCCCTCTGATTTTAGTCTATCAGAGCACATCAGGAGTGGCTGCATTGTCTTCCTCTGTGCCCTGGTAAGGCTGCTCCCCCCTCAGGGGGAGGTCATCAAAGAGCAGGCCAATTAGTTCATGTCAGAGGCAGTCCCTATTCCCATTACTATGGAACCCACTTGGATACTAAACTGCCATGGGCTACATCTGTGCAGGGGCACAGTTATGTTTTAAGTTTTAATTATTGTGCCTAAGAGATCCCTGAAAGAAAAACATCCCTGTCAGACCCTTGCCCAAGGACAGATACTTCCTGAAATGCTGGAGGCTGTCGTTTGTGGGAGACAGCAAGCCACATGCTTTTGCTCCCTCCCCTGAACAAATTTGTTTGACCCAACTGCACCGGATGTATTCAATCACACGTAGGCAGGAAATATGTCAGGATGCTGTACGCTGGCTCCTGATGGGATGTAGGCGGTAGGTGACCAGGCAGGAAGTAAGTTAGGATAGGTTTAGGAGGTGTGGCCTCCCTAGAAGAAATATGTCACCGAGGACAACTTTTGAGGTTTAAAAGCCACACACCATTGCCAGTTCACTTCCTGCTCCCTGAATTTGGTTCACGGTGAGAGCTCTCAGCTTGCCAGCCATGATGTATGCCTCTTCCACTCCATAGACTCTTATCCCTCTGGAACCATAAGTAAAACAAACAAACAAACAAACAAACAAACACACACACACACACACACACAAAAACCACAAAACCCAAAAACCTGTCCTCTTTCTATAAATTGCTTCAGTCATGATATTTTATCTCAGCTTTAGAAGAGAAACTAATAAAGATGAGGCAGTATGCATGAAGAGGAATGAAACTGTTTCACATGAGTTTGATACACTCAATATTTCCTGCAGAAAGTTCAAGGTTCGCTGGAATCCCTGCTTGAGTTTCATTAGCCATTGTTTCACTGAACATTTTGAAGCACATTTGATTACAACAAAAGTCACAAATAGGGTCAGTGAAATTAACATTTCAACTTAAATATCCAAGGATAGACTCATTGTCCCCGGAATCCAGGAAACAACCTTGAGAAACAGTCATTGGCTTCTAATACTTATAAAAGCTCAGGCTAGCCCTAAACTTGATTTCTAGGTGGGGATAACTTTGTGTTCCTGCTTTTCTTTCCTCTGCCTCCCAAGTTTTTTAATTGCTGGTGTGTGTCGACATGTCTAGTTCTTCTGGGGGTGTTTGGTAAAAGCCGGGAAATATGTTTTCAGATATTTGAAATTTAGCTCAAGATTAATGTAAATACAAGTAATAGTTGCTATCGCACAACTTTCTATTTAAAAAAAAAAAAACATTTCAATTGTGCATGCGTGTTGTATGTGTGGGGTGTACACACTCACCGTGTGCCTATGGAGGCCGGAAGAGGATGATGGACTCCTGAAGCTGGAATTACAGGTGATTAAAGCCACCTGATATGGGCTCAAGGTCCCCTGGGAGAGTAAGAAATGCTCTTAACCAGTGAAACCCTCCCTTGCTTGGCCAAGATATGGTCTAGACCTCAGCAACCTGGCCATTCTCCCCCCTCCCCTTTCCTTTTCTGGAGCAGAGTTCGCCCAGGCAGTTTCATTGGGTGTCATTTCAAAGGTGACAGATTTGCAGTTCTTTGTGTTTCTATGACTCCTTAAGGTAGGTCTCCTGAAAGGTATACCAAAATCTACCTTCCTGTTGTATAATTACTTAGGTTTGGCTTTGGGTTTTTGGGTCCTGGAGTTCAAATACAGAGCATTATACATGGCAGACAAGGTAGAGAGGCCCTCTACCATTGGACGAAAGTCTCTGCCTAGAGTTGGCGTATTCAGTCACACAGACACTCAGGGGCTTCTTGAAAGCTTCCTCAGCTCCCCAGATACCTTGTCAGAACACAGAGGTCCTGAGTCAACGGGTTTTCGGAAGACACTATCAACAAGACATCTTGCTTCAGGCAGGGTTTTGGAGAGAGCCCTTAGAGTCATCTGTGTATTCAAGGGTTCAAGTAACAGTGCAAATGGAAATAGGAACCATTAAGGTTAGTTTTCCAGGGAATGACAAATATGTAGCTAAACACAATTATGATACCCCCAAGGGGGCAAGTCAGTTGTCTTTTACCTTTAAAATTTTTTTTTTAATTCATTTTTCTTCATGTGTATATGAGTATTCGCTGCGTGCTGATGCCTGGGGGCCAGCTGGAGTTACAGACAGTGGTGGGCCTCCTGGCATGGGTGTCCTAACTCCAGTCCTTTGGAAGCTCAGAGGCAGTGACCTCTGATCTGAATAATCTCTCCAGTGCCATGTTTCCTTTTTTTTTTTTTTTTGGTGAGTGTGACAAGGTCTCTCTATGCTCTCTATGTTGTTCTAGCTATCCTGCACTCAATATGTAGAGTAGGCTGGCCTCAAGGTCCCAGAGGTCCTCCTACCTCTGCCTGCGTTCTGGGATTAAAGACACGCACCACCATGCCTACCTGGCTGTTAACATTTTTCTTTCCTCTTTCTTTCTTTCTTTCTTTCTTTCTTTCTTTCTTTCTTTCTTTCCTTCCTTCCTTCCTTCCTTCCTTCCTTCCTTCCTTCCTTCCTTCTTTCTTTCTTTCTTTCTTTCTTTCTTTCTTTCTTTCTTTCTTTCTTCCTTCCTTTCTTCTGAGACAGGTTTTTATATGAAACTTAGGATGGTGCTGAATTCAAGATTCTTCTGTCTCAGTCTTCTGAGTGGCAGGGTTATCTTTTTTGCTTTTCTCTTTTTGGGGCCTGGGGTTAGGGTAACATGTAGCCTAGGCTAGCCCTGAGATGGCTATGTACTTGAGGATGATATTGAATTTCTGATCCTCTTGCCTCTACCTCTCCAGTAATGGAATTGCAAGCATGTTCTACCACGCCCAGGTTTAAGGGGTGTTAAGATATCAGACTCGGGGACCTGGACATACATGGGAGGTTCCCTACTAATTGAGCTATAGCCTCTGCTCTATTGAGTTTTATTTTTTATTTTAGCTATCTGTATATCTATGTATCTATCCATCCATCTAGTGTTTTTGAGATGACATAGGGACATAGGGTTTCTCTGTGTAGTCCTGGCTGTTTTGGACTTGCTTTGTAGACCAGGCTGGTCTAGAACTTACAGAGATCTGCCTGCCTCTGGCTCCTGAGTGCTGGGATTAAAGGTGTGCACCACCACCATCCCTGACTTCACTGTGTTTTTAAATGTATTTGGGTCACATATCTTCTACTCTTTGGTTACTACTGAGGTTTACTTGTTGTAGAATTAATGTTAATGTGCCTTCCCAGTGAGAAATCAATCTGAACACTTAGAGATTAATAAAGGAGAAAATGCTTTAATATAGAGTGTCCTGGGCTCTGACTGACGCTCAAAAGGAGCCAGCCATGAAGAGAAGATTTTACTAACTTTATACACACACTTTAGGCATATGTACTCCATAAATACTCTCATCTCTTTCTGGTCCTGGCCCCAGGTTACACTTCCAACAACATAAACAGAGACAGGAAACTGCAAGTCTGGCCACATGGGCAGAGGGAAGATTTACACAGCAAAAATATTGCCAGAATTGCCCTCTCTCTCTCTTGTTTTTCTACCAAGCCTGGCTAATTTTTTTTTCCCCCTCTGTGTAGCCTTGGCTGTCCTGGACTCACTCACAGCGATCCACCTGCCTCTGTCTCCCCAGTGCTGGGATTACAGGTGTGCACTGTACCTGGCTGAATTGTTTCTTAAGTACACCGGTGTTGTTTTTTGTGAATGGTTGTTACACAGATTCATTTTTCCCAAGAGGCAATTATGCCTTTCCTGATAAGAGTGGGGGGTGAGGGGGTAAGAAGTCTTAAAGGGAGACCAGGATTTAATGGTTGCTGTGACCCAGTGCTGCCTCCTTTGAGTGTCCAATTTTTGTTCTTTGCTATGGGGATGAGCCTAAAGGCCAG
Source organism: Meriones unguiculatus (assembly GCF_030254825.1). Classification (NCBI taxonomy): domain Eukaryota; kingdom Metazoa; phylum Chordata; class Mammalia; order Rodentia; family Muridae; genus Meriones; species Meriones unguiculatus. The sequence continues at coordinate 22,277,499 of NC_083365.1, forward strand.
CTGCAGTTAGGGGAGTATCCTTTTGTTATAGGAATGGAGCCCAGTTGGAAGACAGTCTTGCTGAACATTAGCATTAACATTAGCATCCACCCTACCACCCTAAATTTCACTAATTTCTAACAGGCTTGGTTGGCATGCTACTTATCTATGGGGTGTTTTGGACACAGCTCCCTTAGCTAAATTCTGCTTTGTGTGACTTAGTATCCCCTAAGCAAATTCATTAGTAAATCACTGATAGCACCAACTCTTTCACTTTATGCTTCTTCTATATCATGTTGACTTAAGTAAGATGTGTCTGAAACTAGGGTCTTAGTATGTAGCTCTGGCTGGCCTGGAACTTGGTTTGTAGACTAGGCTGGACTTAAACTCACAGAGACCTGACTGCCTCTGCCTCCTGAGTGCTTTGATTAAAGGTGTGGGCCACCATATTCAGCTATATTTTTGTTTTGGTTTTTGTTTTTTTTTGGGGACAGGGTTTCTCTGTGTAGCCTTGTCTGTCCTGGACCAACTTTGTAGAGCAGGCTGGCCTTGAACTTACAGAGACCCGCCTGCCTCAACCTCCCAAGCGCTGGGATCACATGTGTGCGCCACTGTACCAGGCTCACATCCAGCTATATCTAAGTTTTAATTGTTGCACATGTAATGGATGAGCGTGAGTCAGCAGAATGTCACATGGGCCATTCCATCTGGCTGACAGTTGCTCTTCATATCCTTGTTCTTGCTAGTCCTTGAGAAGGATTCAGTCCAAGATAGATTAAACTGACAGAGAGGGACATCTATGCAGACCTGTTGGAAACAAACTAATAGATGAAATGATAAAGTTAATTTGGGGGTCCTTTTCTAATCACCCATTCTAACTCCCAAATAAATGGCACAGAGACCTCTAGATTTATTTGACAAGATTTAAGGCACTAGAGCTGGGTAGATACGATCTATCTATTCTAATCCTCTATGCTCTTCTGGCTGCTTCCCAGCCACATGCCCTACGGGTCCTGCTTGAGTTGCATCTGCTCTGTCAGGGAAGTCCTCATTGACACATCCTTTCTCTAGCTTTTTTTTTTGTTATTCTCTTTCTTCTCTCTCTTTCACCTCATGGTTCCTTCCTGAGAGCCCAAGACTGAGAATGGAAATCCCACCTCCTGTCCTCTCTTGCCCAGCTATAGGATCTCAGGAAGTTTATTAACCAAGCAGAGCAGCAATGTTTACACAACACTCATCAGTGAGCATGACAATGCTCATTTTTCCATGAGAAAAAAAAAAAAAAAACCATTCACAATGTCCGGTCCATTTGTTTTGGCAACTTGAGGGAAAGCACTCTACTATCTATCCTATTTTGGTTCTGTACTTAAATCATTTTCTATCTTCTTCAAGCATTTTTTTTTTCAAGACAGGGTTTCTCTGTGTGGCCGTGGATGTCTTGGAACTCACTCTATAGCCCTGGCTGGCCTTGAACTCACAGAGATTCCTGTGCCTCTGCCTCCCTGAGTGCTGGCATTACAGGCATGCACCACTGTGTCTGGCTTAAAACGTTTTCTTAAATCCTAAACATCTTAAGCTTGATTATGAGACTATAACTACGTAGTATTCAACCCCATCAGAGATTTGAGAAGGAATAACTATTACCTGAGTTTGCAGGAAGTGCAGAGCAAGCAGCTTCCAGAATATAGAAGTGACAGAGACAGCAGGCTGCCTGGATGGTCACCTCAGTTTTATCTGCAACAACTGGGGCATCATCTTTAGCCTTTTGGCCAAGTATATGACAGACTTTTTGTGAAGCAGGAATTATGAAGGACTGCCTACCTTGTCTTGGCAAAGTTGAGCAGTTGACTTCCCTGGGTAGTCTGTCCAAGTTTGGACAGCATGCTGTCTGCAATTGAAGCAAGGGCAGTTTCCTGCCCAATGGCTAACTCGTCACTTTTGAAGCAACTCCTTATGGAGGTTCTTTGATGCCCGTCATCTTCTTTGAGGTAGGCTGGGGATGCTGCCAGGAGCTGACGTGTCTCACCATCAAAAGATCCTTTTATTAATAAAACAGTCTTAATGCCATAGTCTGTGGATCTCTGAGGTTTTTAAGACCATCTGTTTATCTATAGTATATCTGAAAAGGCAAATATTGCTCATTTCCAGTTATTTGCTAGCTGATTAAACTATGAAACCTATTTCTGAAATTAACTAAGCTAGTTTCTAATATGACCATAAGTTTGATTGACTACCTACTAGCTTGCATCTCTTAATTATCCTTAACAGTTTGCAATAGCAGCTTTCAAAAGGACTAGAACTTCACGTTGCATTTTTTAATGAGTTTCATAGGCAGAATGCTTCATATAGAAGTTATATGTCTTTCAAAAATAACTTTATATTAGCCGGACATGGTGGCACACATCTTTAATCCCAGCAGGGGCAGGTGGATCTCTGTGAGTTCAAGGCCAGCCTGGTGTACAAAGTCAGTCCAGAACAACCAAGGCTACACAGAGAAACCCTGTCTCAAAAAAACAATAAAAAGCAAGAAAGCAAACAAAATCCACAAAAACCTTTAACTCGTATCAATATACAATGATCTATAACAATGTAAAAATATTTGAGGTTAGTAATCGCTCTTTAAGAGTAGATTCAGTAATCTACCCTTTTATCATATTATTCCTATTCTATTCCTGTATCTCCCTTGTTTCTTTTCCTCCCTTCTCCTCACTATTCCCTTTAACATTAGATAAAAGATAAAGAAGGATACAGGAAAGAAAATGAAAGAAAGAAATCCCAGAGTCTAAGCTCCCATACCTTGTTTTCTCCCTGAGCCAAACCATTTAACAACTCACAGCCAGCCCCTTTTTATGATGACAAGCATCCATCACTCATAGAACTACCAAAACCCACACACCCCACCTCATAAGGGCATTGTGTTCTTTAAAATTGCTTTCTGCTCTTTTTGGGGCAACATTCTCACTATTTTTTTGGGCAGGGGGAGAAAATTGGAATAATAGCCAAGTCCTAGGAGAGACAGCTGTGGCATGTGTTGTCCAGGCTCTGTGTGCTGGGAAAGTGCAGGAATTAACTGAAGTGCTGCCCAGGACAGTCTGTAGTCTGTAGTGCTCTGGATGCAAAAGGAGGAAGGTAGGAGGGGAGAGAATATGAGAGAGAGAGAGAGAGAAAGCGAGCCATAAAGAAGCTGTACTTCATTGCCTAGGGCATCAAAGGAAAAGAGAAATAAAAAAAAAAGGATGATCATGCTTGAGACTTTTTAATTTTGTGAACTGATTTCAGTAGCATCCCCAATACACTCCTCAAGGCTTAAAATATATAGTTTTTATATTTAGCATTACAAGGTGGGGGTGAAGCCACATTAAAAATCCTGAAAGACCTAAGTTTTTATTTTAAAAAGACAATTTCTACATATGGATCACCTACACATGTATACCTAATGATAGCTCCTAACTTTTCATTGTAAAAGTAACTTTTATTCACCTGATTTAATTGTTGTCTCAGAGGCCTACTGTCTCATCTGCTAACCTAGGCCTAGTCCTGGAAGCTTCTAACCGCCTTATAATCTAATCCAGGCCTAGACTGCTTTCAGCCTCTGAGCCTTACTGATGAATAAGCTCACCTTTCTTATTCTCTCTGAACTCTGGCTGGCTGGTTCAACTCAGCTGTTCTGGCTCAAACTCCTCTCCAAGCTGAATGATGCAAGGTGGCTTCTCAGCTTCTGACCTTTTGCTCTGCTTGGCCTACTAACTTTGGCAATATGTTCTAATCTTCTGTCTCATTCTCATTTTCTCATTAATTCTGTCTTCAGCTGTGTCTAGCTTGTTCTCTCTGCCACCTGTCTTTGTCTCCTCTCTCCCTCTCCCTGGTGAGAGTTGGGCATATCCTATCCTGACTCACTCTATCAAATCTGTCTCTGATTCATCATTGTCTGCCTCTCTATTAGACATCACTTTCAAACGTGGGGCTTTCTTCTACAAACTAACTTTTATCTTCATTGTTTGGGGTTAAAGGTGTGTACTAAGGGTATGTCTGTATTGCAGAGTAGCCAAGTGGCTGGATTAAAATTCCTCTGTATCTTCCCCCTTTCTGTTTAAACTAAAATTTGTACACAGTTTAACTTTTACAACAGAAACGAGTATCAATCCCATAAATTTAATAGTCCAAATGTTCTTATGAAAATCCATTGAAGTGATGATCCTTCGTAATTGCCGTCCTGGTCATCTGTCTTCAACAGCAGTTCATTTCAGCATCAAGGCTTTCCAATCTGCCAATCTAATGAATGATCTGTCCTGCTTTAGCTGGCTTGTTGAGTCGTCCTCAAGCCTGGAGGATCTGCTTTCTGTGTCATTTGCATTGCTGTCTTTCTGCATCTCTTCCTTGAGCCATGATTTTCATATGAAAGCTTCTCTTATTCAGATTGGATCATTATGAAGTTTGATGGAACTCATAGTCTTTCATCACCCGTGGAAATATAGGCAAAACCTCTTCCCCAATGTACCACATTTCCTAACTTCCATTCTGATATTAAAACATCTTTAAAGCATACATTTTGATCTAATAAGTATTATTTGCTACAGTTTAATGTCCTTCTACTAAAAGAAACTGATAAAAATTAGATTTTATCAGGGGAGGTCTCCTGAAGATCATGGCTGCAGAGAGGGAAAAAGAAATCAAGAAGACCAACAAAACAGGTAACATTAGAGATGATCCTTCTCTAAGAGAACAGCTTTGAGACTGGCTAAGACATGAGAAAATGTCTCTGCATAGCCAACAAAATGGCTACAGAGTCCTCAGGACTCGTGCCATCCTTTCATATGGGATAGATAAAAATTTGTATTACAGGTTGGTTATATAGTCCAGATTGGCTTATAAAGAAAGACAGATGTCTTCATCAGCTCAAGCAAAAAGCAGAAAATAATTTTCAACTAAATTGTGCACACTTCACATTCCATACATGTGCTAATGCAAAAGTCTACATTACCTGTGAAAGTTTATATGTTTACAGAACAAAAGGACCAGATATCAATGAAGTTAAAGTGGCCCTGACAAGATTCACCATTAAAGATGCCGAAGACATTGTTGAAAAGGACGCTGAGACACTGAGGCATGTTTATTCCAGCATCCTGCTTGATCCAATTAGATTCCCTCAGTAGCTGTTTCCTCCAAAATCCTATCCTTCCTTCCTTCCTCTGTCTTTCTTTTTCCTTCCTTCCTTCCTTCCTTCCTTCCTTCCTTCCTTCCTTCCTTCCTTCTTCTTTCTTTCTTTCTTTCTTTTTTCCTTTTTTTGTTTTCTCTCTTTCTTTTTTTTCTTTCTTGTCCCGGAACTCACTATGCCAGTGAACTCACAGACATTCACCTGCCTCCGCCTCCTAAGTGCTGGAATTAAAAACTTGCACCACCACACAACATTCTTTTTCCTTACGGTAGGACACTGTGTGGGCACTATGCCACAGTGAACTTTTCTGCTTTCTGGAGAACATTATAGATTGTTGCCACTTCCCTGAGGCAAGGTTGCTAGCCCTTTGTGGTTTGATTTAATGTGTTGAGAAGCCACAGGATAACAAAAATGGTAGATAATACTAAAAAAAGTTCTTCTCTCTTTGCATGTACTAAAGGGCCAAACTTTTAAAACATATCCTGTTGTCATAGGGGTGATACATGGGCAACAGGCTTTCTCAAGTGAACTTCTGTATCCTCTGGAGAGTTCAAATCCTAAGTATTTACCATATGTTTGACATATTCATGCTTTTTCTTGCAGAGATTATGTCCCCTATCATCCAAAAAATTTAAGGTCTGAATCTTATTTCACTTGAAGCCTCTTGGCTTTTACTATCAACTCCTACATATTATCAGAGCCTTTCAGTTAACAGTTGCTGAGGTATCTGGCTAGAGTCTCCCAAAGGTTGTAGTTGGATGCTTAAACTCTTATGAATGTATAGCCCAATACAACTGTTTGGCTTGAGGTTGGGGGGGCCTGTTACTCAAAAGCAGTAATTCCCCTGTCCAGGAGATGGGGGAAAAGGCACCCTTTAAGTCAAGAAAATGTGCCAACATAAGTCTTCTGAAATGGTGATTATAAGAATGTAAGTCATAGAGAGAATAGGCATGAATCCCACGCTATTTGACCCATGGTCCTGACCCAAACCATTTTTATAATCTAGCGTTTGCACTAGAAATATGAGGATGTTATATGAAAATGGATTGATCTTATGACTTTTTTTTTTTAAATTAAGAGACCACTGGGAGAGATTACATTCCTTTAAAGGCATTGTGAGTTTAGATATTTCATGGCCTTTCCTTAGGATTACCCAAGCAGTCATGTTACATCATTTGTGTACATCTTGGCTTTCATCTGCTTTATGGCCTCTCTTACCTGTCTCAAGTTTTCTCATAATTCTTTGAAGACTCAAGAGTTTTTTGTTTTGTTTTGTTTTGTTTTTTGTTTCTTATAGCAGGAGCATCTACAGGGGACACAGTCAAATCAAATTCAGGTCAAACTCCTGTTCCTAGTCAGTGTGGTGAAAAATTACCTAATATTGTTTTGTGAGCAAGTCATGAGAGGAACTGGGCATTCAGGCTGTAGAGAAGGTTGTTGTGCTTGAAGCTCTTATCATCAAGGTGGTGTTGAACATATTTGTGAACTCTGATATTTTTGTTCTTCACTGGAAAAACTTGCTTCTATCTGAGGTGCGGCTCAGCCCTAGCACACACCTTTAATCAGGAGGCAGGGCAAGTAACCAGTTGTCAGGGAGGAAAACAAAACAAAACAAAAGAAAAACAAAAACAATCCCTCCCAGAGAGTTAGAGAAAGCCAGGAGGATGGATAGAGAGACGCACAGGCTTTTTTGGGACTTGAGCTGAGGAAAAAGGTGAGATGGGGACTTTTTCTGCCTCTGTGAGCTAGCAGGTTTTCATCCCAGTATCTGGATCCCAAGTTTTTATTGGTAAAATTGAATGACTGAGATTTTATCTGAAGACAACATGTTAGAGTTAAAAATCTTTCCTTTTTATTTAGACAAAAAGGGGGAAATGTGGCATCTCAAACACTACAGGAAGGCTAGGCCTGGTTTATTTTATTTTTTTTAAGATTTATTTATTTCATCTATATGAGTGTTCTATTTGCATTTACACCTGCCAGAAGAGGGAATCAGTTCACATTATAGATGGTTGTGAGCCACCATGTGGTTGCTGGGAATTGAACTCATGATCTTTGGAAGAGTAGACAGTGCTCTTAACCACTGAGCCATCTCTCCAGCCCCTTCCCTGGTTTATTATTACTAACATGCATGAGTGCATATATGTGCATGTCACAGCACACATGTGGAGGTCAGAGGACAAACTTTCAGAAGTCTGTCACTTCTATTACACTTCCTGGGGACTGATCTTAGGTTGTCAGGCTTCCATGCTTTCCCCCCACTGAAACATCTCTTACTTCTTTAAAATTAGGAGATGGATGTTCACGACAGAATGTTCACATATTCATGAGAAAAGTAATTTGTTCCTTACTGTCATTTGTACCATAAGCTCCCATGGGGGATATGGGAAATCATTAAAAAAATAAAAATAAAAAAATGTATATATATACTTTTAAAAAAATTCACAGGCTGGAGAGATGGCTCAGAAGTTAAGAGCACTGGCTGCTCTTACAAAGATCGCAAGTTCAATTCCCAGCAACCCACATGGTGGCTTATAACCATCTATAGTGAGATCTGGTGTTCTCTTCTGGGGCACAGGCTGAATGATGTATAAGTAACAAGTAAATCTTTTAAAAAAATTTTCACTATATAGCCCTAACTGGTCTGAAACTCTAGAGAGTCTGCCTCTGCCTTCTGAGTGCTAGAATTAAAAATGTGTGCACTACCACCCATAATTATTTCATGTGTGTGTGTGTGTGTGTGTGTGTGCACATGCTTATGTAAGAGGGTGGTAAGTAACTTGGGGCTGGAGTGGTGGGTGACTTTGAGTTGTTTGACACTGGTGCTAGGAACCACGTCCCAGTCCTCTTGCAAAAGCAACACTCTTAACAAGTCAGTCATCCTTCCAGCCCCAAGAGAGACCCTATGAGATCTAAGGGAATGGTTGGGTTTCTTCCTCTTCACCAGAATTTCCTCCTTCTAATTCTGTGATTTGAATAGTTTAACCTTGTTTTAACCTCGTTTTTCCAATTCTTTTAGCTTCTTCAGCTTGACTTTTTCTTTTTGTGTTGGTTTAGTGTGTGTTGTGTACACATGGGTGTGTTGGCCCAAGTGAATCATGAGAGTGCAGAGCACGCAACAGATTTATCAGCCAGTTTGACACTGGGCCTCTTACTGAAAGGAATGCTTTTGGCTAGGCTGGCTAACCAGTGAGCTCTTAGGATGTGCCCATCTGTCCCCAAGCGCTAGAATTACAAACATGTACAGCAGTATGAGGCTTTATTATTATTTTTTATGTTGGGTGCTGGGGATCTGAACTTATGGCCTCATGTCTGCAGAGCAAGTGCTCTTACCCATTGAGCTGTCTCTCTTGCCTTTGGCAATCTTTGAGCATCCTTTTCCCTTACAGACTTGCACTGATTACCTCTTAGAGGAGCCTGATCACTGCTTCCGTCCTCTGGATTCTTAAAATCCTGTTTCCACTCTAGGTTTCTATGACTGAGCCTGCAAGCTGGGCCTGTCATTTAATTTTCCATTGCTCTTTCAAATCCTGTGCTTGATCTGTCATTGTAAACTTTAAAAGTCATTTCTATTAGGATACGTGATCAGACTGTAAAACCCAAGATTGTGAACTGTAAAACTTGTTTCTAATTGTGTGGCTCAGCCCTAGCACACACCTTTAATCCAAAACCTTTCTGTAAACAGGAATAAAGTTGACCATAGGTCAAGAGGTGGAGCAAGCAACCAGTTGACAGGGATTAAACAGATAGGAGGGACACTGAGGAGGAAGGTATTTAGGACATCCTGAAAGAGTACAAAGACTTTTCTGTTATGGGATGTCTGCTGAGTAGAAAGGTCAGCCGGGTGATTTCTCAGCCTTTTTGAGCTAGCAAGCTTTCACCCCAGCAGCTAGCTCCTGAGTCTTCATTGGTAAAATCAAATGTTTGGGATTTTTTTTTTTAACTTTAAAAACAATTAGCCAATACAAAAAAAAAAATTACAAGTTTATGTGTATGACTGTTTGCTTGCATTAATGTGTATGATGTATGTCTAGTTCCTTGTAGGTCCGAAAACCCCCTGGACTGGAGTTACAGATGAGTGTGTCCTGCCACAGGGATGAAGAGTAGCGAGAGTTCTTTTACTAAGAGCCATCTCTCTTGCCCTACGAACATTCTTAAAATACCACCCGCCATTTTTAGTTTTCTGTTTATGATCAGGAACTCATTGACTATAAACTTGTTTTATCTTTTTGTGTCAGGGAAGATCTTCAGGATTGGCATCTGACAGTACCAGTAGGGCTGATAGTCCTCCAAAATCTTCAAAGGGTCAAGAGGTTTGTGATTAGCTCCAATAGTTTGTCAAGACTGTATTTTAGTAACTCCCCACCTCCTTCTTATGAATATGTATCTTCCACTTTTCAACCCACAGCCAGTTGTTACATCTCATACAGGATGTACCCTACGGACAGAGCCCTTTGACTCTAATCTAGTCACTGTATACACTAGATGGAGCCCTTGGGCTTCAGCTGTTAGCATAGTTCAGGAGTACAAGCGAATGCTAGGTAGCTGAAATGCAGGCAAACACACTTTTTTCTCTTTCATGTGTAGCCTTAGCTGTCCCGGACTCCCTTTGTAGACCAGGCTGGCCTTGAATTCACAGGGATCTGCCTGCCTCTGCTTCCTGAATGCTAGGATTAAAGGCGTGTGCGGGCAGGATAATTTTATCTCGACAAGGCTATTTCGACTAAATTGAGCAGAAGCAGAAAAGAGAGGCAAAGGAGGAGGGAGGGAGGGAGGGAGAGAGTAAGTAGAAAAGAGAGGGAAAGGAAGAGGGAGGGAGGGAAGGATGAAGAGAGAATAAGTAGAAAAGAGAGAAAGAGAGGGAGGGAGGAGAGAGAGAATGAACATATCCAAACAACTCTGGGGTTCTTCCGTTTGGGCATTGGTGGCACCTTGCCACCCTGACATTCTTGGCAAACAGTTTTTCTGTCATGTTCTCCCTGCAGTCCAGCTTCTGGTGAGGGAGCCACTAGTGGACTTTGGGCACTTGCGGTTATTTCCCAGTTTGTACCGAGCAGGGCAACTTTAGGCTTTTTGCTTCTAGGAGCACAACTTTTGCGCAGCAGGCTATTTTGGCAAAATAGCACATGGCTTCTTGGAAGTCTTCTTTCCACTTGCCTCGTCTCTTCCAAAGATGGGCTTCTCTTTCTCCTTGCTTTGATTCTTGCAGAATTACTCGTGATTTTTTTTTTTTAAACTTTGTCTGTGTGTGTACAACACATGCAGCTACAACATATATGTGGAAGTCAGAGGACAATAGGCAGGAGGCAGCTCTCTCCTCGTGCCCTGTGTGTTCAGCTCAGGTTGTCAGAATTGGCAACAAGTGCCTTTATCCTCCGTGCTGTCTCGCCAGCCCCTCTTATAATTATTTTTAAACTGAATGATAATTTAAGGTCTCGTTTACGGGACAGTTTTCTCCTGAACTTAAAGTCATATCGAGGCCGAGAGACATTAAAAAAAAAAAAAAAGACTTTCTTCTTATTATTGTTCTAGTCTTTAAACAGTTCAGCTCCATTGGATATGACTGGACCAAGTTGTAGTTTTTCAAGGCACAGTACAGACGAAACAAACAATATTATAAACCTATTTTTGCAGAAAACCAAAGGGCGGAGTCCAACAATTCCTCATACGCCTCGGAAGCGCGTGTCTTATCAAACACAGATGGGAAGAGAGCTGGGCATGGTGGCACACGCTTTAACCTCGGCACTTGAGAGGCCGAGGCAGGAGACTTTCCCAGGGAGAAACTCTCTCCAGATAAACCAAAGTAACAACGAAATAAAAACAACTCCTCCCTTCCCCCCGCCAAAAAAAATAAAAAAAAAATCTGCGGCCGCCTATATGGAGGCGACTCACCCCACTAGGGAAAAGGAAAGTGCATGGAAGGTTCAAGTGCCTTGCGCCAAGGGTGGACACCGCCGTGAGGAGGACGTCCACCGGACGTCCCCAAGGCGAACAAGGCTTTGGCATCTACCCCTCCCGGCCCAACCCGGTTTCAGGGTCGGCCCACACCTAGATCAAACTTCCACAGGGAACGCCAGGTAGCCCCTCCCACCGGCCGCCGGCAAGAACAAAATTATTCCCAGGATCTTGGGCGGTTTCCATTGACGTTACTTCCGGAAAAGGTAACCTTTCTTCGGCGGTTGCAGGGCCGCTGAGCTCTCGCGACATTTGCTCCCGCGAGATCTGCTTGCTCACTCCAGCGATGACATCCTCCTCCTCCCCGTCGCCTTTCGGCAATCTTCGCCAGTCCCAGCCCCGACCAATCTGCACTCAGATAGTATAGATGAGGGTCTCCCCCAGAACCCCGGTCCGCGCGGGGCGTCAGGCGGCAGCGGCGGGGTACAAGCTGCACGAGGCCGACCGTAGCGGCACTGTGGGTGGACACGGGCTGGCGACTAGCAGTGAACGTGGGCGGGGCGGGGGTAAGCCAGCCGAGTAGCTGCTCGATTGTTTTGGCCTGGCTATGGCGCCTCTCCTCCCCCCCGCCATGGCTCCCCGTGTCCCTGCTCCGCTCCTCTCAGTGAGTGAAAGTGGCCGCCGCCGCCGCCGGCCCAGCGCCCGCAGCCGCCTCAGCGCCGCCGCCATCTTGGGGTCCCAGGAGCCGCCGAGGGAGCGAGCTAGGAGCGTTCCCGTCCAACGCAGTCACCGTCCCTCGGCCTCGGAGAGCGAACCGCGGCTCCACCGTCGGCGGGGCGACCCCCCCCCTCCGGACCCCGCCCGCACCCCGCCCCCCCTCCGCCGCCGCCGCGGCGGCGGGGCCCCTCGGCCCGAGGTGAGGTTGAGTAGACGTGGGCGGGTGAACGGAGGGGGTATCGTGGAGGCCCCTGGGTGCCCCTCTCTGCGGGCTACGGCTGGGCCGCTTCTTAAAGGGGCCGTCGCCCCCGGCCCTGGGGTTTGTTGGGGTTAGGAGAGAGGATGGGTGTGGACGCTCCCCGTAGGGTCGGGACCTCGGAGCCCTGGGCCCCGGCTTCTCTCTCGTACCTCGGGAGCCCGGGGGGCTTGAGTGACCTCAGTTACCCGAGGCAGCCCGTGGAGCACCCACACGTGGGGAGTGTTAGACCAGGTGCACGTGGGACCCGGTGGGGCGGTGTCGGTCTAACACGTGTGTGTGGGTTTGGAGACGGGGAGGGGCAGGGCGGAGGCTTGTGGGGCTGGGCTGGGCTGGGAACTGGGTGAGGGTTCTACCTGTCAATTTAAACGAGTGAGATCGGCGGACTTGATAGCATGAGTATCAGTTCGTGGGGAGCGAGCCGCGATCCGGGGAATGTTGCAAGTTGGTGGTTGCTGTTGGCTGGGGACAGGTTAACACGTGCACGGACTTGGAAATGTGTCGGTGACACCCCTTCTGGGCTTTGGAGGGCTTTGGCAGTGCATCTGAGCAAGTGTCATCTTCTTCTGACAATTCCTTCCTGAGCTTGCTGATGAAAAGTACTACTTCCGTAATCACGGAGGATGGAAGCCCCCTACAGTTTAGAAGTTGGATACAGCCGAGGAAGGCGTTGAACTATTCTAGCTAAGAACCGACTCTGCTCCGGATTCTTTGATTTACGTTCTTGTGCTTGTTTAGGAATCGGGGAAGGAATTTGGAGGTTGAACTCTTGAAAGCACCGCTGGTGATCAGCTTAGTTAGTTAGTTAGTGCTTCATGATTTACGTTCCCAATTTTCATTGTGGCTCACTGTTGCTGGTACCCCGCCTTCCCTTCCTTCCGCTCTTGCCTTTCTTTTTTTCTTCTTCTTCTTCTTTTTTTTTTTTTTTTTTTGGCCAGGATGGTGGGAACTTGAGATCCTCCTGCCTCAGCCTCCACCGTACTGAGCTTTTTAAGTGTGCACTTCCCATGCCCGCTTCCCGCTCCCAGGAGTAACACCTTTTTCAGCTATGGTTGCAGCTCTGGTGAATTAGGCAGAATTGAGAATTTTTTTTAGTATATGCAGAGTTGTACCACTACTGTGTAATCAGTCACTTCAATAGAAGGTCTAGGAGCCTCTTAAGTATCGCTCTTTTTCTTCATTCCACAGTACTTAGTACTTAGTAGCAATCTGTTTTCCGTTTTCTTAGTTGTCCTGCAGCTCAACAGAGCTGCTCCTGCCCAAGCCTCCTGAGCGCTGGGATTAAAGGTGTGCACCACTGTGCCCAGCAGATGTGCCTAGCAGATGTGCCTAGCAGATGTGCCTAGCAGATGTGCCTGTGCTTAAATTTCTGTTTTCTATACAGGGAAGCTAACATATGTAGCCACTGCTTCCGTGGAACATTTTCCAGGTTCCAGTACGGGAGAGCACTTTTAAAGTTATTTATTGTATGTGTGTGTATGTATGTATGTGTGTGTATGTGTATGTTGCACCCACGTGTGCAGGAGCCCACGGAGGCCGGTTAGAAGGAAGCATCAGGTTCTTTGGAACTGGAGTTATGAGCCGTCACGGGGGTGCTGAGAACCAAACCTTGGCCCTGTGAAAGAGCAATAAGCATTTTTTTTTAAATGTACATTTGGTGTTTGGCCTATATGTATGGCAGTGTGAGGGTGTCACATCCTCTGGAACTGGAGTTACAGAGAGATGTGATCTGCCACGTGGGTGCTGGGAATTGAACCAGGTCCTCTGGAAGAGCAGCCAGTGCGCTTTTACCCGCTGAACCATCCCTCCAGCCCAGCAGTAAGCACTCTTAACTGCTGAAATATCTTAGCTCCCTGTTCTGTTTTATTTGTAAGTCAGGGTCTCACTTTATAGCCAAGGGTAAACTTGAACTCTCAGTCCTCTTGCCTCTGTCTCCTGATAAAAGTGTGGGCTATCTGGTCTTCTTTTATCCTGGAAATTCACAAACTCCCTCTTCCTATAAAACAACAATTTGAAATTGTTAAGTTGGTTTTTCTTGGCATTGGCTTTTGCATCTTTTTATTTAACCAACTGTGGCCTCAAACCTTCAAAAATTTTTCGAAAAGCAGAACTTGAATATGCTTTGGACCCAGCATGTGGATGAACGAAGCTAATGAGGTGGTGTGTAGGCTTACTTTGCCTCACTCTTTCACAGATCCTGTCCTCCCTCGCACTCTTCTGAGCACTGTTCACTTTGGATCTGTCTCCTCTGTGCTGTGTTGTTAGCAGAAACAGAGCTTTTTCTGTGTTACTATTCCCTAAGCCACTATTCACATCACGGTTATCTGGCGTTCTCTACGTGCGTATGTGTGTTACCTAATGGTGGCTTCAAGTACATGAAGATGTGTGTGGTTTATGTCCAGCGGTACTTCGTTTTGGGCATCATTGAGTTTTGGGGTGAGAGCAGCACTGGAAACAGCCCCCAGGAGACTGCATAAGCATTGCGCAGTCATGCTTGCCATTTTGGAATTACATATGGGACCATGCCTTTGCCACACAGCCTAGGAGTTTAGTAGTTTATACCTTAAGTTTTCATGTCTGTCTACCGTATGATGTTTACATGACAACAGAAATAGCTCAAGGTCACATTTCCCAGAATGTTATCTTTGTCATTAAATGATGCATGTGTGTGCCTAGTGTATTCTGCTTAGTGGTTGGTTGTTTTTTTTTTTTGGGGGGGTGGCTCAGTGAAACAAGCTCTCATACTATTATTATTGTAGCCCGAGGTGGCCCAGACCTTAACTGTGTGAACCGTGGCACCCTCAGATTTTCAGCAGTCCTAGGTGTGAACCACTCTGACTAGTTTCTGTCTAAATTCTAAAAGGAAGTTTGTTTTTGAGGGATTAAAGTTCATTGTTTTAGTTTACTGTGTTCTTTTCTCTGTATCTGGTGGTTCGAAACCTTCCTGATGTGGCCCTTTAATACAGTTCCTTATGTTGTGGTAACCTCCAACCATAAATTTATTTTCGTTGCTATTTCATAACTGTAATTTTACCACTGTTATAAATAGTAATGTAAATATTTGTGTTTTCTAATGGTTTTAGGCAACCCCTGTGAAAGGGTCCTTTGACCCAAAAGGGTCACTACCCACAGATTGAGGACCACTGCTCTACATCTTGAGAATTAAAAAATATATATATATCTGTTTACTTTTATTTAGTGTGTGTTTGTGTGCACATGCCACATCACACATATTGAAGTCAAAGGACAGTTTGCACAACTTCTGGGAGTCATCCTTTTCCACCATGTGCGTTTCAGAGGTCAAGCTCTGGTCATCCAGTTTGGAGGCAACCAGTTAACCATTTTGCCAGTTCTCAAACCAGTTTTGAACATGTTTTTTGTTTTTGTTTTGTTTTTGTTTTTGTTTTAATAGGGAATGTGATTAGAAAAAGTTCTCTGACTGGGCTGGGGTAGACCTCTGTGGTAGATTTGCATGCTTGGGCCTTGGATTTGATCCTAAGCACCAGCCCTTGCCAAAATAATAAAAATAAGAATAGTAATAATAATAATAATAATGCCCCGAAACACTGGTGGTGCATATTTACAATTCTAATGTGTAGGAGCCTGAAGCCAAGAGATTAAAAGTTCTTTGAGACAGGATTTCTCTGCTTAGCCCTGACCGTCTTGGAACGCCCTCTGTTGACCAGGCTGGCCTCAAACTCAGAAATCTTCCTACTGAGATTAAAGGCATGTGCCACCACTACCCGGGATTTTAAATTTTTATTAATTTATTTTTGATTTTTCACGACAGAGTTTTCTCTGTGCAGACCTGGCCATCCTGGAACTTTTTATGTAGACCAGACTGGCCTCAGACTCTGCCTTTGCCTCTCAGGTGTTGATCTGCTGGCTTTGGCATTTTTTTTTTTTAAATTGGTATTCTTACGCTTTTATCTTACGTGTATTAATGTTTTGCCTCATATATGAGGGTGTCAGATCTGCTGGAGCTGGAGTTAGAGTTGTTTGGTGCCATGTGGGTGCTGGGACTTGAACTCAGTGTGCTCTGGAAGTGCTCCTAACCTCTGAGCCATCTCTCTAGTCCCAGAATCAAGTTCTAAGCTGGAAGTCTGCTTGTGCTACACAGTGAGTTCAGTAAGCACTTCTACCCAACTGAGCCATTGGTATCACGAAGATAACATTTATTTATTTAGTTCTTTTGGGACAAGGTTTCACTGTGTAGCCCTGACTGTCCTGGAACTCACTTTGTGTAGATTAGGCGAATTTACAGAGGTTTCGTGCCTCTGCCTCCTGAGTGCAGGGATTAAAGGCGTGTGCCACTAAGGCTGAAGACAATTTTTAAAAATACATTTTTTTATTTATCTATTTATTTACTTATTTTACATGTATGTCTGCTGTATCTGTAGGTCACTTGCATGCCAGAAGAGGGCATCAGATTCAAGTATAGATGATTATGAGCCACCATGTGGTTGCTAGGAAATGAACTCAGAACCTCTGGAAGAGCAGACAGTGCTCTTAACCACTGAGCCATCTCTCCAGCCCTGAAAGACAATTTTTACAGTTGACGATTAGCCCTTAGAATTTTGGTATGCTGGGTGCTAGCATTGAGAGGATGAGAAGAGATGAAAGGCTGCTTTTAAAAACCTGGTAAGAGCCAGTTAGTACTGGGTAGTTTGGAAGGATACTTGCCAGTCATGCACAAAGCCTGGAGTTTGGTCCCCAGTAACACATATACTAGACATTGTACCATTTCCGGTGAGGATCCAAAGTTCAAAGAAAGCCAGCTTGGATTACTTTAGACTATGTTTCTAAGTAAGTTAGGTAAATGAGCTAGGTGGTCATGGTGTATGCCTGTAACACTACATTCAGATCTCTGAGTTCAAGGCCACCCTGTTCTACAGAGTTCTAGGATAGCCACAGCTACACAGAGAAACCCTGTCTTAAAAAAAAAAAAAGTCATATTTTATGTTCAGTTGTATATTTGTCCGTCATGTACAAGGAGCTGAATTTGATCTCTAGTACTTAGAAGTAACATACATTATCCTGAGAAGTAGCTAACACAACAGGCCTTATTAGGTTGTAAAGGGTGTCAGGGCACATTAAACACATAAATGTAAGAACCATGCTCTAGAACCCATCCCCAGATTCCCAGTCTTGTTAGTTCTGATGTGTATAAAAGCATGCTACACAGTTCATTCTTTTTTTCTCTAGTCCATTAAAATTACGATCACATTCAGTGTTTTTCATATCAGACTTCTCAACTTGTTTTTTATTACTTCTGCAGCTGACCTCATACACAAGGCAATCCTTTTATGTAGCAACCTAAAGACCCAGGCATCAAGGTTCTTTGTGACTGTTTTTTTTTTTTTTTTTTTGTCCTAAGAAAATCTGAATCATGATGAGCAGCTGACTTGAGTTTATGCAGCAGAATTTTTAACCTGATGGGCAGTGCGTACAGCATCACATTGAATGGCTCCTCCTTAACATGTTGATTAGCATACCTGCAGGAAGTGCTGGACACTAGTATTCAGGTCCCCAACAGGGTGTTAGGGTTTATACCAATAACTTAACTTGGAGGTAGGAGGAGGATCACTGCAGTTTTGAAGCCAGCTTAATCTAACAAGTTCTATGTCAGTCAGCGGTTAGACTGTCTTCAGAAGCAGCCACTGCGATCAAAGCAAACAAAAAAGCTATAAGAATCTTACTGAAAACTTGAGGTTTCTTCATGAAATACGTTTCTATAAGCTGCCTGTGCTGGCACATAGCTGTGATCACAGATCTTGGCAGGTGGAGGCAGGAGAACAGGAATTCCAGGGTCATCCTCTACTGAGAGGTAGTAATAGTTTGGAGAGAGGCTGGTGGTGGAGTATCTGTAGGATCTGGTGATGTAGCTCACTTGGGTAGAGTGCTTATCTAGCATACATAAAGTCTTGGATTTGAGCCATAGGAACATAAAAAGTGTGGTGACACACCTATAATCCCAGCACTTGGGAGATAGCAGCAGGTGGGCCTACAGTTCAAGGGCAGGGTGAGATCAAGGCCAGCTTGCCCAAAATAAATCCATAAATCATTGAATGAATGAAAGTTTTTGCACTTAAAAGTTTGATAGCTGGGTGTGGCAGTAAAGGAATGTAATTCCAGCTTCTCGGAAGTTGAGGCAGGGGCTTTGTTTGGAGTTGGAGGCCAGCTTAGACTAGAAAATGAGTTCAAGGCCAGCCAGGGATGTATAGTGAAACCATGTTTTAAGAACCATGATATGGAGCTGGAGAGATGGGTCAGTGGTTAAGAGCACTAGCTGCTCTCCCAAAGGTCCTGGGTTCAATTCTCAGTAGACACATGGTGGCTCACAACCATCTATAATGAGATCTGTTGCCCTCTCCTGGCCTATAGGCAGAACTCTCTCTCTAATCTGAAAGCAACAACAACAAAAAAGCATGGTGCGGTGCTGCTGAGTAGTTGCTGTGCTTGTAGAGGGCCCATGTTCAGGCCCCTGCATCTAACTCTCAACTGTCTGTAACTACCTAGTTCCAGGGGATCTGGTGACCTCTTCTGGCCTCCACAGGCACTAGCGACTCACATACACAAGAGATAAAAATAGAGTGCCCACAATACTAATCCCAGTACTCTGGAGGTGGAGTTTAAGATCATCATTTTTGCTGTTAGCCACATGTGTTCATCTCGATGGCTTGCTTGAATTCAGACTGTGGAAACCTTTTAAATGAAGGTATTAAGAGTCAGCTTTGCTACATTCACACTGCAAGTTCTACACAAGGGTTATCCTGAACATATCCTAGACATGCACCTTACTGTTCAAAAGGCAGCTGGATGGGAGCTCCATGATGGAAGGTTACATATGGGATTTATATTTTACCATCATAAAACTAAGACAGGAGCTGGAGAGATGGCTCAGGGGCTTAAGAGCACACTACCTGCCCTTCCAGAATCACCATGTTCAATTTCCAGCACCCACATGGACGCTCACAACTGTAACTCAATTCCAGGGGATCCCATTCCCTCACACAGACAAATGCAGGCCAAACACCAGTGCACATAAAATAAAAATAAATAAATTACAAAAAAACTAAATTTCTACTCTACCCAAAAGAAAAAAATAGCAAAATAAAACTCCAAACTCAAAAAACCTGTTGAATGATGGACATGGTGGTCCATGCCAGTAATCCTAGCACTTCATGGGGCAGAGGCAGGAGGATCTCTGAGTTCAAGGCCAGCCTGGTCTACAAAGTGAGTCCAGGACAGCCAGGCTACACAGAGAGAAACCCTGCCTCAAAACAAAGCAACACAAAACCCACCAAAACAAAACCAAAAAACCAACCCAAACAAAATGAAATAGAAAAGACTTCCGTTTGAATCCATTTACTAGGCAAGTTACTGAACTATTTGTGTGTGTGTGTGTGTGTGTGTGTGTGTCAGAGAAAGAGAGAGTGTTTGAGACCAAGCCTCACTTTGTTGCCTGAGCTGACTTGGAGTTTGAGCTTCCCATGTCTGCCTCGTAAGTGCTGCTTGGGATTATAAACTATGATTATAAGTGTGTGTCACCAAGTCCAGCCATCATTAAAATCTGAGTTTAGATCTAATCTGTGAAATTATGATTTCTCCTACTGAAACTAAATCATGTGTTAAGTACTGAGCATGTCAGTGCTCATGCCTGCATGTAGGCATGGGTGTCTTTCTATAGGAAATAAGTACTATAAGTTACAATGGCTGTCACGCTCAGTTTTGCTGTAGATGAGAGGGAGCTATTGTTTATGTAATAAGAGGGAACAGTGATACAGTATGGGGCTTTCTAAGCTACTCAGGTCTAGAATGTATCTAGAGTTAATGCTGCGAAAGTCAGGTGTGGTGGTACACACTTTTTATCCCAGCACCCTATGATGGGGCAGCCTTATCTCAGGACAGGTGAAGCAGAAGCAGGTAGAGCTCTCTGAGTTCCAGGGTCAGCCTGGTCTACATCATGAGACCCTGTCTCAAAGAAAAAACAAACAAAAACAGAAATTCAGCTACAAATATTCTTTTATCCTATAAAAGAAGAATGATGAGGATCTGGGTTCAATTCCCCGCTCCCACGTGGCAGCTCACAACTGTCT
The DNA here is from genome assembly GCF_030254825.1 of Meriones unguiculatus. Taxonomy (NCBI): domain Eukaryota; kingdom Metazoa; phylum Chordata; class Mammalia; order Rodentia; family Muridae; genus Meriones; species Meriones unguiculatus. The sequence goes on from NC_083365.1 coordinate 22,297,600, forward strand.
AATTCCTGATGTAGGGGATCCTACACACTCATACAGACATATGTGCAGTCAAGACACAACCATGTACATAAAATTCTAAAAACAACAAAAACCCCAGTTACTCCCAGTTTTGCATTTGATGCCTTTTCTGCTCCAGAGTTAGTTGCTGAGTAGAATAAAATGTGGAAACAGAAAAACAGATAATAAACATCTGTAGGATTAAAAAACTTATAGGCACAGTGATCAGTTTATCCCTAAGAATGTTGTTCAGGCATATGGCCTGAAAGGCCAATAAAAATAATTCCCACGGATATAAAAAGTGTGGTTTAGCCCTGTGAGATGGTCCAGCAGGTTGAAGTGCTTGCTGGGAGTCTTATCAGCTTGACTTCTATCCCTGAATCTGCAGTGGAAGCAGAGAATGGAGAGAGTACTACCACGCCCTGCTAAGCTGTGTGTCTTTGACCAGGCACCTTTCCCCTCTGGGCATCTCAAATAAAAGCCGGAAAGCTGGGTCAAAACTAGTCACACAACCTCCCGCCTCCAGTCATTTTTTTAGACAAGGACCTTTGTGCTTTCACCCCTACATGCAGGCATGTGCATACACAGTAAATCTAAGAAAAAAAATATTGTGAAATGAATTGTTTAGGTCTGGAAATGCAGCTCAGTTGGTCTTGGTTCAGTCTTTAGCACTTCTGACATATGCACACACATACACCCCCCCAAACGAAAACCATTTTCTACATTCAGGAACAGCATTGTTTGTATTCTCAGGCTGTGTATTTTTTTTTAATTTTTTTTTAAGATTTAGTTATGTATATAGTGTTCTGTCTGTATGTACATCTGCTTGCCAGAAGAGGGCACTAGATCTCATTATACATGGTTGTGAGCCACCAAGTGGTTGCTGGGAATTGAACTCAGGATCTTGGGAAGAGCAGCCAGTGCTCTTAACTTCAGAACCCCATCTCTCTAGTCCCCCCACCCTTTTTCTCTTCTGTTTTTGAAACAGAGTTTCTCACTGTAGCCCTACCTGGAACTTGCTCTGTAGATCAGGCTGGCCTTGAACGTGGAGATCTGTCTGCCCCTGCCTCCTGAGTGCTGGAATTACAGCAGTGTACCACCATGTCCTGCCAAACACCTTTCCTCTCTGAGCATCTCACATATAAACCAGAAAGCTAGGTCAAAACTAGTCTCACCACCTCCTTCCTCCAGTCATCTTTTTTTAGACAAGGACCTTTGTAGTTTAGGCTGGCCTTGAACTTTTTATGTAGCAGAGGACAACCTTGAATTTTTTATCCTCCTACCTTTCCAGTGCATGGATTACAGGTAGGACCACCATTCCTGGTTTTACTCTTGGGCTTTTACATGATTTCCAATGATTGGTTATACTTATTTCAGAAATGAACAGATTAAGAAAATGGTGAAGGCAGTGGTGGGAATCTCATATAAAGATAATTTGGCTGAGTAATAGAACATTCTACGACTTTGTTTGAGGCTTTGGGTTCTGTCTTCAGGCCAAAATGGTAAATTTGGTAAAAAACAAAACAAGACAAAACAGTAAAACCTTGGAAAATTAAAACTGCTTGAAAAATGAATAATGCTTGACGAGCTTCAGTAATAGCCTATGGCTAGACAGTTGGCTTAGTGGGTGAAGTCTGTTGAATCCAAGAGAATGATTTGAGTTTAGGACCCACATGGTAGAAGGGAACCAAGACTGAAAGTTGTCCCCTGGCTTTCCTCCCCTTGCCATGAGCATATGAACATGTTTACACACACACACTCTAAAGGAACGCATGGCATATAAAATAAAGCGCAGATCTTGAAATTCAATAGAGTAGAAAGTAGGTTAGGCTTAAGAATAGGCCTGATAGAATTTAAGGATTATAAAGTCAAAAGATGTGTGATCGACCCTTGTTCAGAATTTGCGGATAAACGATGACATTTTATATCTAATGGTTTACAGACACGTATTCCATTTACCCAGTAATTACTGTCTGCTTGTGAGTAACTTTTTCTCTTCCCAGCCACAGTTTGTTGAATACTGCCATACTCAAGGGACACTAATCGTCTGTGTCTAATGCAACTGAGTTAGTTTAGTTGTATATCTATGCCTCCAGAGTACTGGGTGACAATCATGAGCCACTGTGAATGTGTGCAAATTAAAGTAAAAAACCATTTTATGAAGCCTAAGACTCCAGGAGGGAATGTAGACTGATGAGACTCTAATTATATTATAAATGTATGAAATTATCTTACTAAAAGAGGAAGAGAGAGATGGGAAAGATGACTCAGTGGTCAACTGCTTGCCATGTAGTTCTGAGGACCCAAGTGTGGACCTCCAGGAATAAAAAAAAAAAAAAAAGGGTCCAGAGGTGTGCACTTCCAGTCTCAGTGCTGGAGGTGGAGGCAGGACGGTTCCAGAGTCTTGCTGGCCCACCTGGCTACTGAATGGGCAAGTTCTAGGTTCAGTGAGAACCCTGTCTCATAAAATAAGATGGAGGGGACATTGCGATGGCTCAGTGGATAGAAGAAACACTTGCCAAGCGAACTGTAAGTCCAGCTTTAATCCCTAAACCTATGAAACACTGATGCCCACATGCCGCACACATGCCCACATTCACATACACAAACTTAGATGTCCAAAAGGAAGAAGTCATTGGAAGATAGATAAAGGAAGGCATTCGCCTCTGGCCTCTGCATCAGTGCACGTGTACGCAAATCTTAAAAGGAAGGGAGAAACATTGTCTAAATAACTTGAAAAGGAATGAAATCTGAGACAAGTAAGTGGACATAAACCCGGTACATAAACAGTTGTGGTTTTTGTGTTTGTGCACATATGTATGAAACAGTGTGGATGTTTGGGGGCAGTAGAGGACAACTTCAGGAGTTAGTTCTCTTCTCCACTATCTAGGTCCTTGGGATTGACTAAGGCTGTCAGGTTCGACAGCAAATGCCTTTCCCCACTGAGCCACCTTGCTGGCATCCGGGGCACCGGGGCACTCATAATTGATAAGGTTGTATTCCATAAGGCTGCAGGTTACCTGCATACTACAGGTGGACAGATCTCTAAGTGGGGGAATGGACACAGTCTTTTCACTTTGAAATGGGAATTGTTTTTGCCCCAAGACAGGGTTTCTCTGTGTAGCCCTGGCTGTCCTGGAACTTAGTCTTTAGGTTAGGCTGGCCTTGAACCACTTACCCCTGCTTCCCAGTTCCTGAGATAAAGGTGTGTGCCATCTCACCCAGCCTTGAAGTGGGAGTATAGAGTCAAGCAAGAAAAAGATTTCAGTGTGAACTCATTGCTGTACTTAAAAACACTGAGATACATGCCCTGGCTTGATAAAGACACACATAACGCAGTCATGCTGTTAAGCAAGTTCTATAACAACACCATGTGGCGCACCTAGTGCCTAGGTTTTTGGTTTTCTAAGATAGGGTCTCTCTGTGTAGCCCTGGCGGTCCTAGAACTCTGTAGACCAGGCTGGTCTCGAATTCAAGAGGTCTGCCTGCCTCAGCCTCAGTGCTGAAATTAAAGTTGTGCGCTATTACTGCCCAGCTCGTGCCTCAATCTTTCATCTTCAATGAAAGGAAAAAGGGCTGTGCCGTAGTTTGAATGAGAAGGACCCTCGTAGTCTCATGGATTTGGATGTTTGGTTCCCAGTTGGTGAGCTGTGTAGGGAGGACTAGAAGGTGTGACCTTGTTCTTGGAAGATGTGTGTCACTGAGTTGGGGTTTGAGGTCTCAGGCTCATGTTAGGCCCAGTGTTGGTCTCTTTCTGCTTCTGCCTGGGCATCAGGATATAGGCTTTCAGCTACTGCCCCAGCATTATGCTTGCCTGCTTGCCTCTGTGTTCCATGACATGATCATGGGCTAACCTTCTGCAACGTAAGCAAACCCCCAATTAAACACTTTAAAATAAGCTGCCTTGGTCATCATGTTTCTTTGTAGCAACAGAACAGTAACTAAGGCTACTTGGAGAAGTGACCAATTATAGAATTGATTTGGGACTTGTATGTGATAAAGATAAGAGATCTGTAGATAAGGAGGGGTGACAAAACAGGGTTAACAGAAACAAGTTGTTCCAGCTTTGTCTATTGGGAAAATTTCCCATTGGCTGCTGTGCTCCTTAGATGTACCCTGTCCATTTGGGCTTGTTTCTACCCTTTCTTGTTTGTTTGTTTGTTTTGGTTTTTCTAGACAGAGTTTCCCTGACTGTCCTGGAGCTCACTCTGTAGACCATGCTGGCCTTGAAGTCTCAGAGGTCTGCCTGCCTCTGCCTTCCAAAAATTAACATTTATTTGCGTCTGTGTGCAAGTTCACGATTGAACGCATGCACGCACTCACTCCCTCACTCCTGCGTGCATGCACTTGCACTGCGCTCAGCTCCAGAGTGCAGCTGTAGAAGACAGGTAACAGCTTGTGGGGATCAGTTCTCCTCTTCCACCATGTGGATCCTGGGGACTGAATTCAGGACGTCAATCTTGGGGACAAGGGCTTTTACTTGCTGAGCTCTCTGGCTGCTGAGCCCTGGTTTTTGGTTGGTTTTTGTTTTTGAGATAGGTTCCTATATACCCTAGGCTGGCCTTGAACTCACTGAGTAGCTGAGTTAACCCTGCCCTTTTGATCCTCCTTCCTCTACTTTTCTGGTTCTGGGATTACAGGTGTATGGATGGCATCATGCTGGGAATTGGACAGCATTTGTGCACACAAGGCAAGCACTGTTCCAGCCGAGCTACATCTCCAGCTAAGATGCTGCTGTTTTTAGTGTTTTTCCTTTTAGATATGCCTGATGCTCAAGGTTTGTTTTGAAGGTTCATCCAAATTCAAAAATATTTGAAAAAGTCAGACCGTGTGGAGACTTTTTTTTTTGTCTTAAAGAATAAAATGTTTTTTTCTTAAACAATACAGTACAGATATCTGCATAGTGTTTGCAGTGTATCAGATAAGTAACTGAGAGGTTTGTAGTAAATAAGATGCCTGAAGGTCATAAACAGATTATATGCCATTTTAATGTGAGATCATCCATGGCTATGGGTTTTGCAGGGATTCTAAAATCAATATCCTGTGTACACTTAGGAATAATTTTCAGAAATAGCATACAGGTTTCATTAAGGAAGAAAAAATAAGAAAATACATAATCACAATATACTTGTGGGTGGCAGTATTTTTTTTTTTTTTTCCCTTTGCCACTTTAGGAATTTGTGGCGGGAACGAAGTTTTTTAGCCAGGAGTTCTTCACTTTCAAAGTGCAGGTATTTTTATTTCAAGAATACTGTGTGTTGAGTACACTGAGGGTTGTTAAATTGCTAAACTGTTTCCATTTATAGCAATCCCTTATGGCAGGGTTCTCAGTTCTTAGGGGTGCTTAGAAAGACCCTTTCCCAGGGCTTGCCTAAGACTATCAGAAAACACATTATTACATTATAATTCATAACAGTAGTAGTTTACAGCTATAAAAAAAGAAAGAAAAAAGTGGCAGTGTGGGTCAATATAAACTTTGAAGAGCTCTTCACTTTAAGATTGGAGAGGGTCTAACAGTATTTTAGAAGAAGGTATTTCTCCTCGGAGTCTTTCCAGGGCTGGGAAGTTTATACTTTCCTTTAGTCTGCTTAAAAAGAAGAGGGGGAAAAAAAAGTCTGGGCATGGTGGCACACATTTATAATTCCAGCACTCAGGAGATAGAAACGGTCCCTCTGAGTTCAAGGAGCGATTTTGTAGACAGCTCTGATAATATATACTTCTGGCAGATAGATACCTCATACATATGAATGAATGTAAATACAAAATGAAGGTGATGTTGAGAACAAGGTGCACACAGTCAGCGCCTCACTTGCGTAGTTGTAATTCATTCTTACAATTATTAATGGGGGGGGGGAAACAGTGAGTATAAGAGCTAAGGATTGTTTGAGAAAGTGTTTCTTAAATTGTTGCAGTTGATGATAGTGTTTCTATGCTTTGCCCTGCACTAGAATGTGGTGTCTAATGCACTTTCTGTAGTCTGTTATTGTCTCTGTCTTGTGTTCTAGAGAGTCTGATTCCTGTTTATACTGAATGCAAGCAGGCAAGAGAAGGGGAAGAGGAATATATTTCATTTTTTTCTTTTCTTTGCTTTTAAACTTATCTCCTTTCCGCAGCTGTGCAGTCGGAGGTCCTCGTGCATGAAGACAGATTTGTTCTATGGCCTCGGAGTTGGGTGCCGGGGACGATGGCAGCTGCACTGAGCTGGCAAAGCCCCTCTATCTTCAGTACCTGGAGAGGGCCTTGCGGTTGGACCATTTTCTGCGACAAACATCAGCCATCTTCAACAGGAATATTTCTAGGTGTGTTTTTTATCTCTAACAATGCTTTATTACGTTAATGATTGCTGCCTCTAGGTTAAACTATTTTTTGTTTTGTTTTGTTTTTCAAGATAGGGTTTCTCTGTGTAGTCTTGGCTGTCCTGGATTCACTTTGTAGACCAGGCTGGCCTCAAACTCAAGAGATCCACCTGCCTCTGCCTCGTGAGTGCTGGGATTAACGGCGTGTGCCACTACCACCTATTGTAGGTTAAAGTATTATACGGTTTTTATTTTTAGTATTTTCTTTTTCTTTTAGATGAAACAGCTTTTTTGTTTTCGAGGTAGGGTTTTTCTATATAGCCTTTGCTGTCCCAGACTCACTTTGTAGACCAGGCTGGCCTCAAACTCAGAGAGATTCACCTGCCTCTGTCTCCTGAGTGCTGGGGTTACAGGTGTGTGTCACTGTGCTTGGCTAACAGTCAACTTTTTCAAAGACTCTATTTTTTAATTGTTCATTTATAGTAACTTTAAATCAGCAACTTTTAATCAGTCACTTTTTTCTTTCCTTTCTTTGTTCCTTTTTTTTTTTTTTTTAATTTAATGAGACTCGTTAGTAGCCCAGGCTGGCCTAGAACTCATAGATATTCTGCCATGGGGCACTAGCTTTAAAGGTATGTGTACCATCTTGCCTGACCTCTTAGATTATATACACATATATATGTATAGATACTTGAGAAAGGGTCTCCTGTAGCCCATACTGGCCTCAAATGACCCTGAACTCCTGACGCTCCTGATCCTGTCTCCGCTAGGTGCCACCTACTTGGCTCAAAATATGTTTTCTTGGAAAACCTTTAATTATGGACCTACTATTCTTCAATTTATAGTGATGACAGTGAAGATGGACTGGATGACAATAATCCCTTACTGCCTGAGTCTGGGGATCCCTTAATACAAGTAAAAGAAGAACCTCCAAATTCATTGCTTGGTGAAACTTCTGGAGCAAGCAGTTCTGGATTGTTGAACCCGTATTCACTGAACGGCGTTCTGCAGTCAGGTCAGTGTGGAGTGGGCGCCCGCTGGACTCACAGTTCTCTTGGGGGCAGTCATCCTTTCATTTCTTTTTTTTTTTTTTTTTTTTATTCTTTATGTTTCTTTATCCAGAATCAAAATCTGACAAGGGGAATTTATATAACTTCTCTAAGTTGAAGAAAAGCAGAAAGTGGCTAAAGGTAAGAGATAAGAGAGAACATTTCAAGTCTAAATAACCTACTAAGATTACAATTAGAAGGAAAGTTATCGGACCATTCTGGTATATTGACAGATTTTTGCAGAGACAGTTTTTTTTATACTGGAGTTTGTTTTGTGAAGAGACTTCAGCAAAGTAAGTTTTAGTTGACTTTTTATTAAATGTGATACACTCAGGAAAGAGGAGAAATTGATCAGATAAGATGCTCCCCTCATTGATTGTCTCAGCTTGTAATCAGGAATGTTAATTTCCTTTTCATGATTGTTCAATAATTGTTGAGAGTGCATCCATGTGTCAAGTCCTATTATAGGTAGACAAGTCTGCTGTGTTACTTACATTCTAAATGAGGTAGTGAATAAGAGTGTAAGTAAATAAAGCAACTTGAAGATAGCAATTCTACAGCTTTCTCAATGATCACAGTGAACCATGTGAATGTCCAAGGTAAGAGCCTTTGACCACATGAAACACAAAGGAGAATCTTAAATAAGAAGCAGCTGGTATGTTTGGGAGGAGAGGCTGCGTGGATGAGTGAGTTTAGAACCTGATGATGGGTAAGCCTGTATTCCATTGCATTCCATTGTAGGGATGGCCTTGCTCAGGTCACAGTCATAAGCAGAGTGGAGTAGTATTTACACTGCTACTGTGAATGCCAGACTGAATAGAGCGGGATTAAAAAGATTTCTTAGCATGTGTAAACATTTAATTAAAAAAAAAAACTAATTGATTTACTATTTCTTACTTTTGCTATGAGCTCAAAATGATGTAAATCCTTTAATGTCACCAATATGTCCTTTAAAACTCATGTGTTTTAAAGTCTGACTTGCTTTGTTTCAGCAAGATTTTAGCAAGTTAGAAATACAGAAACCTTTATGCTTAGCTGTCACATTTTTTAAAAAAAATTAATATGTGGCTCTGGAGAGGTGGTTCCTAACAGTTGTTGCTTCTGCTGAGGACCTGGGCTCTGTGTCCAGTACGTGTATGTGGTGTCCCGCAACCATCCACAATTAAAGTCACCTCTGCAGGCTCCATACATGCACAAAATTCATATAACTGCATGCAGGCAAAACATAGACACATAACCTAAATTAATCTAAAAATAAAAACTGACATATGGCTGGGCGGTGGTGGCGCGCACAGCACAATCACTGAGTTCGAGGCCAGCCTGGTCTACAGGACAGCCAGGGCTACACAGAGGAACCTCGTCTCAAAAAATAAAACAAAATAAGTCAGTAACCATACACTCTAAGCTTTTTAAAGTGTGTGACTATGTTCACAAACTTCTTGGCAATTACTATTATCTAATTTCAGACCATTTCATAAAGAAGCCCTGTGCTCATTAGCAGCCACTCCCATCCTGAGAGTCATTTGGTCCCTGCTGCTTACTAGTGGATTTTCTCTCACTGTTGATTTGCCCATTCTGGACAATTCATGTAAACGAAATCATAGTATGCTGGCTTTTCTCACTTGCTGTAACGCTTTGAAGGCTTGTTACGTTGTGGAGTAATTAGTACTTCATTTCTTACTATGGCTGTATCATCTGAATGTACCACATTTTGTTTATCTCTTCATAAACTACTGGATATTTGAGTTTGTTTCTCCCCTTCTAGCTTTCACACCTTGTTTTGTCCTTGTTATGCTATATTCATTTTCCTTATTTCTATACCCTAAGTTTTTTGGTTTGCCTTGGTATATTTAACACCTAGGTTTTTTTTAGTTAGATTGATGAAAAAATAGTGTAAGAATCTGAAATGACTATACTCTGGCTTTTTGGGCCATTATTCGAGCATCTGGGGAAAAAAAATGATTGGATTGTAAAAGGAATTGCTTCACAGCAAAAGTTATATTCAATTTTCACCCCTTTTCTAGAGCATTCTTTTAAGTGATGAGTCCAGTGAGGCAGATTCTCAGAGTGAAGACAATGATGATGAAGAAGAAGAACTCAATCTCAGCAGAGAAGAACTTCACAACATGCTTCGATTACATAAATATAAGAAACTTCACCAAAATAAATATAGTAAAGATAAGGAGGTGAGAGTTTCAGGAGAATGCTCACAGCCACTCTACTTTGACTTATGTGAAATAAAAATTGTTAATTGCATTATTGTGGTAAAATTCACATAACAAAACTCAAGCTTTTGAAGTAGGTGATTGAATGTCTTTTCTGTGTATGTACAATGATGTGCTTCCATCATCACCGTCTCAGTTCTAGAACACGTTCATCACTCTACCCTTTAGCTTCTGCCTCTCACTCTGTTCTTCTCAGGGGCAGGCACTCTCCAGTCTGCCCTCCTTTTTGACACTTATTTTTATTTTATGTATTATTTGAGACTTAGTGTCCTGTAGAGGGGGGACCTTGAACTTTGTTTTCCCATCTCTACTTTCCAGGTGCTGGCAGGGGCCACCGCATGCAGCTGTGCTTGTTGCTTTGTTTTTGGTGGTGGTAGAGGTTGAATCTAGGGCCTCATGCATGTTTTTCTAACGGTTTCCATTCTAGACATTTCATACAGATGGGATCCGATTATGTGGAACTTTTTATCTAGCTTCTCATATGTTTACAGGTTTTGTTCATGTTGTCCCATGTTTTTCTACCTCATTGTTCTTTTTTTTTTTTTCCTCATTGTTCTTTTTGTTGCCAAATAGTTTTATTTATAGAAATTGTTTCTGTTTTTCAGTTGATGAGCTGATTTCTCCCACTCTGGGCACTGCTGTATACCACTGTGGAGATTAGTATAGGTTTCTGTGCAGGTGTATGTTTTCATTTCTCCTGACTATGTACTTAGCAGAGAGGTTGCTGGGTCACGTGGTAACTGTGCTTAACTCTGTGAGACTGCCAGTATATCCTTACCAGTACAATTGCTTGTTGAAGTTTTCAGTTTGGGAAAAACTTTTCTTCATAGACCAGTGTTCCAGTGATGATAGTTTTCATGACAACTGTTTGACCACTGTTACCAGCACATTCTGATTTTTGCCAGAAATGTAGCCCTAGTGTACATAATGAGAGGTAGTATATTTGAAGACCTCACAAATTTCCAACAATATTAGGGTCGAAAGTTAGTTCATAGAACCTTGAATAATGCACATAAACTTACAAACTGCAACCCTATGACAGTGACAATCAGTGGAATAGCTAACAATTTTGATTCTCATAGTGTTCTTAAAACCTGATGCCAAGGCACTAGGCACTCCATATATTCATTCCTTTCTCTTTTTCTTAGTCTGAGACAGGTCTCAGTCTGTAGCTCAGGTAGGCCTTGAATTCATGGCAGTCAGTCTGCCTCAGCCTCATGTGTTGGGATTACAGGCATGATTGACTTTTATTTTTTTTTTAATTGAAATAAAACATATTCATGGGACTGCAGGTATACAGCTTAATGTGTGTTCATTTAATTTTGATGCTCAACAGAGGGCTTATTTTAGTCTTCAATGGTTCTCCATCATTTATAATCTGAGAACATGATCCAACAGATTTTAATTTATATGGAAAATAAGATTACTGTGGCTTTGAGCGTCAGCTGAAATGAAATATTTTAAAGGATGTACTATGCATGGATGAAAATATGTGATTATTCATGTTAATTATAAAACAATATGTACTATTGTTAATAAACTCTTGGTGGATAGGGGTGGACTTGAAAGGTGAAAATGCTGAGGTGACAGTTTGTAACTATTTGAAGGACCTAGACATGATGACATATGTCTGTAATCCCGGCATTAGGGACAGAGACGAGAGTCATCTGCAAGAGTGAAGCCATTAAGTCTACATACCTGCTAGGGCTCCATAGTGAGACTTTGTCACCGGAAACTAAAACAATTCAAAACAAAACAAGAAAAACACTTGAAGCAAATATAAGAAAAAGCCAGAACAGCTAATGTTCGGAATCTAGTAAGCCTGACGACCTATTGGTAATAGAAATATGGCTTATATACTTCTTTAGAGTGTGGCCGTGGCTATGCCATAACACATGTGTGGATGTCATGGATGTCAGGGGACAGTATTCAGGCATCTTGCTCCCTGTGGATTCCAGGGATTGAACTTGAACTTGGGCTTTAAGGATTTCTGGCAGATGTTTTTACTGGCTCATATTTCCATTCTTTGATGAATTTCTAAGAGAGATGACTTTTTTTTGTTGTTGTTGTTACTGTGTTTTTGCTTTGTTTTCTGTTTTGTTTAAGACAGAGTTTTATGTGGCCTAGGCTGGCTTGGAATTCCTGATCTCCTTACCTCTACTTTCTGAGTGTTGGCATTACCAGCTTAAAGGGAAATTCTTTTGTAAGAAATTAATTTCATCCTAAATGTGTATCTGCTGTAATCTGGAATGTGGAGGCAGAAATATGAGGAGTTCAGAGTCAGCCTGGGCTACATCACCCCCTGTTGAAGAAAGTAGGAAAGAAAAGAAAATGTGATAAAAATTCAGATTCCCGAAGGTTTTCCTTTCCAAGTTCTTTCCAGCAGTCTGTCTTGTGTATAGCAGTTGGAACCTCTTTTGCCTCTAAGATAAATTCTCTTTGGTGTGTTTATTTCTGACTGTTCTCTGGGAAACACTATTTAGGAGCTATGATTTCCTCTGGCTTAGCTTTAGTTAAGATGACTTCAAGGCTGTGGAACGCAGGCAGGCCCATCACAGTGTTTGCTTCAGTTGCAGCAGTACCAGTACTACAGTGCAGGCCTGCTCTCTACCTGCGACCCTTTCTATGAGCAACAGCGCCACTTACTTGGACCCAAAAAAAAGAAATTCAAGGAGGACAAGAAGCTTAAAGGTAAGTATATTTATCCCCTCTTTATTATTCTTTCTTGATTTCAGAATTGTGTGTGGTGCATTTGAACATTTAGAAAACTACTTCATCAGGAAAACCGTAGGCTCTTATAATTACAGTCTGCTATAATTATTGATCTTATTTCACATTTTTCTGTGGCCTTTTATAGCAATAGAAAGACTTAAGAACTATAGATTACAAACCTGTGGCCTGTATTTCCAGCACTTGGTAGGTAGTAGCAGGAGAGTCTGGAGCGCAGAGTCCTTGCTCTCTACATAGAGGTTGAGTCCAGCTTGTCCGACAGCCTCCTCCAGAAATAAAGAAAACTACAGCTAGAGGTTGCTAGCCAAAGGATTAGGCAAAAACTTCTTCTTCAAAGTCTGCCATTGTTGGGAGTATCCTGGGATGAGGAAAAGGTGGTTATGCATAGGGAAGTGTGAAGAGTATCAGGAAATGGAGTGAGTTACAGCTCCCATCTCAGGTGACTGACGTGAATCGCTCCTGCTGAGCCTCTGTAGTATTTGCATGTTTGCCAGGAAATGTCTTCCTCTTCTACTAATCTCTAAGCAATTGGAAAAGCAGGAAGGACATGGCAACAGAAAGTTTTAAAGTATCTGTGCAAGACAGATTTTGTTTTCCTGAAGATATGGATTCTGCTCAAAAAGCATGTTTTTTTGTTTGTTTTTTTTGTTTTTTGCTTTCCTTTTTCACACCCTCCTTTTCTTATCCTCTGCTCTCCCTCTCAGTGTAAATTAAGTATTTGTGCCATTTATGTTTTTTTCTCAAAAAATTTATTCCTATCAATTGATGCAGTTTTTCCTGTTTCATTATTATTAATGTTGTTTAGTTTTCTTGCATTACCATCAAATAGTAGTGGGTTTTCATCCTGTGACTCGCTTGAGGCCAGCGATTCAGCTATATATAAAACTCTCACAAGTTGCTGAGTTCAAGTCACTTGGTTTTTTTTGAGTTTTAAGTTACTGTTTTTCATGTGAACAGAAGGAATGCCCAGTGTTCTTTCACATTAGTGAGCTCCTCCTCTTGGAATATTTATTGGCCTAATAGAAGGAAAAAACATTGCCTGCCTCTGATAGAATGAGGAGTACTCCTTGAGGTTTTCTAGAATGATGAGGGTGCTCCCTGGTTCTGTCCTGTGGAAGGAGAGAAATTCAGCCTAGTAAACTTCTCTTTCCTTCACAGCCAAGTTAAAAAAAGTTAAGAAAAAAAGACGACGTGATGAAGAGTTTTCCTCAGAAGAATCCCCACGTCATCACCATCACCAGACCAAAGTCTTTGCTAAGTTTTCTCATGATGCCCCGCCCCCTGGCACCAAGAAGAAACACTTATCCATTGAGCAGCTTAATGCTCGCCGTAGGAAAGTATGGCTCAGTATCGTGAAAAAGGAACTACCAAAGGTAAGTAAGTGAAAGGGAGAGATGGGAACAAGGCAGCAGGAATGGGGAGGAAGTCTTGGTTGGTAAAGGACCACTCTCTAGATGTTGAGTGATGTTTGTGAGATCTCTTACAACCCCCAGGAGTAAGCAAATAAGTAGGTGAATGGAGTTGTCAGTGAGAAGAGGAGGAGAGCTAAATGTAACAGGAACAAGTCAAAGCGATGTTTTCCCCGTGTTATGAATACAGTCCATTTCTAGGGGGTGGAGGCTATAGTCTGTGTTGCCACGATTTTATACTCAGGTAGTATGTAGTAAAAGAAAATTGCATTATGTAAAACTAATGACCAGAAGAATTCTACGGGGCTGAAGTGAGGTGAGGGGCCTCAGTGGGTAAAGGCTCTCACCACCAAGCCTGGCATCCTCAGTTTGGGATCTGGAATCTACAGAAAAAGAGGTTCAGTTCCTGCAAGTTGTCCTCTGACTCCCACATGTGCACCTTGACGTGTACACACACACACACACACACACACACACAGAGAGAGAGAGAGAGAGAGAGAGAGAGAGAGAGAGAGGAGTAAATCTTAGATGTAAAGTTTAAAATAACTACATAGAGAGTGTGGTTGCCACTGTAAATGTGGATAGTGAGCAGATGAGCAGTTTTGAAGTCACATGAGTATATTACAATCATGTCACGGAAAATGTATCACAGATGAGAGCTGCTTTCTCACTGTCAGGGAGTAAACCCTGAGCTGAAATCTCTGGAATCTGACTGAACTCATGGAGACACACAGGTAGCTACAGAAGTGTGAGTGACTGAGTTTGCATGTAAAAGCTGGCAGAACGCACCCTTCCTAAGCACTCAAGCAAATATCACTCAGACTTTGTTGTGTTTTGGTATTGGGATTAAAACTCGGGGTCTTACACTAAGTGTAACTCCGCCGTCACTGAACTATGTGCCAAAGCTCCTTTCTGTTTCTTTGTTTTAAGATGGGGTTTTGTGTAGCCCAGGCTGCCACCACACTCATCATGTAGCTTTCACACTTGTTTGGTTAATACTATGCTAGAGGCCCAGAGTATTACTGGAACTCAGTAATACATCATGTCCTTAGCATGCGTGAACCCAAAGTTTAATCCTTTAACAGGATAAGGAAAAAGGAGAACAGTAGTAAGATTTTTTTTCAGTGTTAATTTTCTCTTCCTTATAGTTGTTCTCTGTGTGAAAATAAAGTGGAAAGAGATGTTAAAAAGAAAAAAAAAAAAAACTTTCACTGCTATTTGAAATTAAAAAAAAAATTGCTTAGCATTGAAAAATTTTTCCTTAAGTGATAAATAAGTGTATGTGTGTCTGAGTTTGCACATGTGCATACTAGTCCCTTGGGAGGCCAGAATAGGGCACTGGGCCCCCTGGATGTGTAGTGACAAGCAGGCTCTAGGCTGACTGATGGGGTGGCTGGGCACTGAGCTTTGTGCAAGAATAGCAAGTGCTCTTCACTGCTGAGCTGTCTCTCTCTAGCCTCGCAAGCTTTCTTTAAGTGTTGAATTAGTTCAGAATTTTAAACTATTTAAGTGCATATGAGAAGAATAACTTAAGGATCTATTATGCTGTATTCATACTTAGCAACTGTTTGATCTTTAGCCTTTGTTATATGCATGTCTACATTTTGATTGTTTGTTTCTTTTTTTTGATTGTTTTTCTTTTTTCTAAAACAGGGTTTTCTCTGTGTAGCCTTGGCTGTCCTGGAACTCACTCTGAAGACCTGCCTGACCTCAAATTCATAGAGATCCTCCTGCCTCAGCCTCCCAGAGTGCTGGCATTACAGGCGTCCGCCACCATGCCCATCTGTTACATGGTTATTTTTGAAAAGCATAAGTCTGTGTTTCTCTATGGGTAGATTTGGGTTATGCATTTGCGCGTGGTTATTGCAGCTGTCCAACATTTCAGGTGACATGCATTTCTGTCCAGTGCTGATGTTAGCTTTGAGTTTGTTTTATAAATTTATTTTAATTTTTTAATGAATATTTTGTATGTATGTATGTGTGTAAGTTAAGTGAAACGTGTGAATGCAGTGCCTTTGGAGGCCAGAAGAGGGCTTTGAGTCCCCAGAAGTGCAGTTATGAGCCTCCATATGGCTACTTGGACTAAAGCCCTGTCCTTTGCAGAGTAACAGATGCTCTTAACTTCTGGCTGATTTCTGTGGTCCCTAGTTTTGATACTCTTTGTTTGTTTATTTATTTATTTATTTTAATTTTTTTTTTTTTTTTTTTTGAGACGGGGTTTCTCTGTGTAATTGCCCTGGTTGTTCTGGAACTCACTTTGTAGACCAGACAGGCCTCACACTTACAGAGACTGGCCTGTGCCTCTTGAGAGCTGGGATTACAGGTGTGCACCACCACTGCCTGGCTGACGCTCTGTTTTGATAGTGCTTCACCACTGTAAAGTTGACACTTTTTTCATGTAGTAATTCCTAAGCATTTTATGAAGGATGCTTTGTTTATGTGTGAGCTGTTTGGTGGGATAGTTAAGGGGAAAAATATGCCTTCGTGTCTGATGATAAATGATTTTTTTGATAAATGATTTTTTCAGTAAGCATAATTGAGATTGTTGGCTTTGAAGAGAAAAATACAACATGAATTAGTAAGAGGAAGTTACTGACAAAAGGCTGAAAGTCCCCTGAGGTGGGATCAACTTTAGTATTGGCTTTCAAGGCATTCTTTGTAACTTCTAACACCTTATTCAACTGGAGGTGAGATTCAATAGGCAGAGAGCTGGCTCTTCTGTCTTTTCCTGAATTACATGGACATGATTGGCAGTCAGGTGACTATTTATTTTGAAATGTGGTTTTACTGTACAGTCTTGCTGTCCTGGAACTTGCTATGTAGACCAGGGTGGCCTTGAAGTCACAGATCATTTGCCTCTGCCTCCTGAGTGATGAAATCAAAGGTGGGTGTCACCACGCCCAGTGCAAGTCAAGGTTCTTTATTGAAGGCTTGTTTTTAACTGGAAGAGGAAGACTCCGACCTGGAGTTGTGGGCTCTGGGTCACCTTATTTTAGGTTTACCTTAGAATTTTTTATTGACTATGAGGCTCAGGTAGTGGCTAAAATCTGAGTAATAGTGGCAGTAGTTTGCTTTTGTTGGAGGCAGAGCTAGTATACTAAACTGGAAGCAATTTTATGCTTTTTATGACGATTCTTACATCTGGATGTCCTGTTGCCATAGCTTTGCACATTGGCCCAGGAAAGCATCACGTATGAATCAGCGTAGAGTTCAGGTGTGCACTTACTACTGTCCCAGTCCATTGCAACCTTATAAATTTCTTTTTAAAAGCATACAGATTACATAAATTAAACGGTTGGTTTACTGCTTGCTGCAGTTAGCCTAAGGACCTGAGATCTAGTCCCTGGTACCCATGTGAAAAGCCAGGCATTTTGGCATGTGCCTATACTACTAGCACATGGGAGACTGAGACAGCAAGATATTAGCAGCTTGTTGGCTACTCCGTGTAGCTGGATCTGTGAGTTCCAGGTTTACTGAGAAACCCTGTCTCAAAACCTAAGTACCAAAGTACCCAACATTTACTGCTAGCCTCTACACACGTGTGCAGACATGTGCTCATACATTTAAACACATACACATGGCTATATCATACATACACAAAGGCTTGCTGCTTCTTCCTACCTTTTTAGTTTCATGGTATGTCAGATAGTATCTGTGAATGACTTTTAGAAGTAATTTGCCTTGTATGTACTTGACATTTTGTTTTTCATTCCTTCAGGAATTAAATAAAGGATACATAGTCTTACTTAGAAATGAATCTTAAAATATTACTTTCAAATGTTTTAGGCCAACAAGCAGAAGTCGTCAGCTCGAAACTTATTTCTCACCAATAGCCGAAAGGTAACATTTTCCATTCCTATTTTGTGTAGGATGTGTTCTCCTCCAGGCCTTTTTTTTTTTTTTCTCCTCTCGTGTGTTGTGATCTATTGTTCATGACTTGGAGCATATGAAGAGGAGCTTCTGGGTAGTCTGTTATTTCTCATATTTCTGATATTTTGAACTTCTTGTGTCAAACGAAAGTAATTTCTGGTTACTGGGCAGATCATAGGATCTTTAAGGTCTGTGCTCAGTTTTTCCATTTAAGAAATGACAGGGGTCAGAGAGAGAGCTTGGTGGGTAAAGGTACTTGGCTGCCAAGCCTGACAGCCTGAGTTCAGTTCCTGGAAGGAAAGAACTGACGCATGTACACCTGTACACATAGTACGGTAATGGTGACTTTAAAAACATACCTGAGAGAAAGGTAAATAGCTGCTTCCTGTAAGGATCAGATGAGATAACATTTTTAGCCTGATTGGCTTATAGCAGCGTCACAGCTGTTTCTCTACCTATTGACTGGAGATGTTGGTGACACTGCTTCCATAGAGTTTTTGTGAATAAAGGATGCATTAAAACATGTTAAAAGAGGCCTCCTCACATGTAAAAATGAGCCGTGATGGCTCTTTTTATATTAATGTGGTAATAATGCTTTGTAACTTCTCAGTAAATTTCGGGTCTCTGCCATTGTTGTTTGCCATTTGTTTCAGGTCTTTGCACATTTCCTGAGGAAATGTGAAGAAATATGTTCATCCCAGTTAGGTCACTGAGGACTGGTGAACCATTCAGTTTAATGGGAGTTACTTATACGTGCACGGGCAAATTATAGACAGAATACCACCAGAGAAAAGCCACCGTACTACCTATCCTGCCTCCATTTGTTAACTATGTTCTTGCAGAGCCGTGGGGCCTGCTGCACACTGCCCAGGTAGCCATCTCTTCCTTCCTGCGTGTGCTGCCCTGTGATTTTTCCCTATATTGCACAAGGGAACAATTTACAAGGGTCCAGTCTTGTGAGGGTGTCAAGCCAGTACATACAGCAAAGGCCATTTCATGCCTAATGTAGAGTCCCACAGTAGTCAGCAAGTGTAATTTGTTTCATTTAAGTGATAGATGTGGATAGGTTTCTTAATTAGAGTATTTAACCTCAGAGGTATGGGTATTATTCAGGGGCATTAATCAAATCAGAGAGAGAGAGAGAGGAGAGAGAGATCTCTTTACCCAGATTATAGAAATTGAGAAGATTGGGGAACACTGGTTTAAAGTCTAGGCAGAATGGTTCCTGGAATCGGGTCCTTCCCTGTTATGATAATGATCCTGTTTGCAGCTCGCCCACCAGTGCATGAAGGAGGTTCGCCGAGCAGCCTTGCAAGCACAGAAGAACTGTAAGGAGACCCTGCCTCGTGCCCGCCGCCTGACCAAGGAGATGCTTCTGTACTGGAAGAAGTATGAGAAGGTGGAGAAGGAGCACCGCAAGCGGGCAGAGAAGGAAGCTTTGGAGCAGCGGAAGTTGGATGAGGAAATGCGGGAGGTGGGGCAAAAGCATACAAATTCTTTGTTATTGTTGTTTGGTTGAGGGTTGGTTTTGTTTTTTGAAACAGGGTTTCTCTGTGTAGTCCTGGCTATCCTACAGCTCACTTTGTAGACTAGTGTGGCCTTGAGCTCAAAGAGATCCGCCTGCCTCTGCCTCCCCAAGTTCTGGAATTAAAGGCATGTACCACTACCCCCTGTCAATATTCGCCTTCATACAACTAAAAATGTTTTAAAAGAATTATCTGCAGGCTTTTATAAAGATTTGCTAAATTCTTTTGACTCCATATATAATTTATGACTTGATTGTTTTTAAGTTCAACTTTCCTCTGACTTTAGGCCAAGAGGCAGCAGCGGAAACTCAACTTCTTAATCACCCAGACAGAGTTGTATGCTCATTTCATGAGTCGAAAACGTGATATGGCTCATGATGGAATCCAGGAAGAGATCTTAAGGAAACTGGAAGATAGTACTACCCAGAGACAAATTGACATTGGTGGAGGAGTAGTGGTTAACATCACCCAGGAAGACTATGGTGAGTTCTGACACAGGAGGTAGAGGAAGCAGGTAGCTTCTAGTTTTCTTTTTCATTTTTTAAAAAAGTGTTCTATCTGCATGATAGAAGAGGGCACCAGTTCTCATCACAGATGGTTGTGAGCCACCGTGTGGTTGCTGGGGATTGAACTCAGGACCTCTGAAAGAACAGGCAGTGTTCTTATCCGATGAGCCATCTCTCAGGCCTTCCATTTTTCATATGGTTGAATGTGTTAAAATTCTTACAGGTTTTATCCTGATTCATAGATAATACTGATCAGAAAAGGGAGATTTATTTTCTTGGAGCAGGAAGTATGTGGGCTCTGCAAAGGAAGTCTCTAAAATAGCTTAAGAACTTTTCAGGGAGGTGGGTTGTGTGCCTAGCTGCATGAAGCCCCATTTTGATGCGCCACATTCACCAGGCGGTAGTGCACTCATGTGATCTCACACTTCAGAGGCTCAGAGTTTGGGGGTCATCCTCAGTTATGTGGTATGAGGATTTTCAGTGTAGTAAACCAGATCCTGTTGACCTAGAAGTAAGTAGTTCAGAGTGTCCTGAACGTAACACGTGTAGATTTCATGTGCTTAAATTGTTTCTCCTCATAAATAGGATTTTGAATTCGCATGATTTTGCTTGTCCTTACAGTTGGTCTCAATTTATAAAGAAACGCTAGGCCTGAGAGATGGTAGATCCTAAGTCCCAAGTAGGTTTTGTGTGCTGGGCTCTGGTGAAAACCAGAGACATCCACAGCTACTTTATACTCTAGGTTCTTTTGTTTGTTTTTGTTGTAGTTTTTTCAAGTCAGGGTCTTACTGTCTAGCTCTGGCTGTCCTGGAATTCACTTTGTAGACTAGGCTGGCCTGGAACCCACAGAGATCCAACTGCCTCTTCCTCTTCCACAGAGATCCAATCCAAGTGTTGGGATTGAAGTTGTGCATCACCACCCTTTTGTTGCTTCTAGGTTCTTGTTCCCTCCCCATCCTCTGTGATTTTGGGATTACTGCAGTGGGAAGCTGGGAATCTACTTATCTGAGGGATAGAATAAGTGTGGTAATCTACTTGTTTTCTCTTTCCAGATAGTAACCATTTTAAAGCCCAGGCTCTGAAGAATGCTGAAAATGCTTACCATATTCACCAAGCTCGAGTAAGTCTTTAAGTGAGAAGGCAGACTGGGCATGGTAGCCACACCTTTGTTCCCAGCACTCAGAAAAGCAGAAACTATGAGTTTGAGGCTAGCTTGGTGTATAAGATCTGTTCCACACCAGCCAAGGATAGGTAGTGAGACTCTTGTCTCAAAAGGAAAAAACAGAGAAAGAAAAGAAATATTGTAATTGTTTCAGGAATGTTCCACAATTTATTTGCATGTTCTTCCTTGATTTTATTCTTTGTTCACTGTTTTCAGCTAAACACACTGGTTAGCATCGGTGTGTGGGCCTGGTGTGTATGTTTATTTATGTGTGAGACTGACCATATGTAGGGTGAAGGCTGTGTGTGTGTGTCAGACTCTGACCATATGTAGGGTGAAGCCTTTCACATATGAACCATATATGAGTGTGTGTGTGTGTGTGTGAGACTCAGGCTCTAGGGTGAAAGCTTTGTGTGTGTGTGTGTGTGTGTGTGCGTGCGTGCGTGCGTGCGTGCGTGCGTGTGCGTGCGTGCGTGTGCGTGCGTGCGTGCGTGCGTGCGCGCGCACAAGCGAGAGAGAGAGAGAGAGAGAGAGAAAGAGAGAGACTTTGACCATATGTAAGGTGAAGGCATTCTTTGCATCAATCACAGATGGTTATAGCCGTGTGGGTACTGGCAATTGAACTGAGCCCCCTAGAAGAACACCCAGTGCTTTTATCCCCTGAGCTATCCCTCAGCCCCTGTCTCTGCTTCAGAGTAGTAGTAATACTTGGGATGGCTAAGTAACAAATATTCACTTTTATAGAATTATTATTATTATCTTCACTAAAGTTGAAAGGTTTGCAGTTGAGTTACACACTTTTTTGTTGTTTTGTAACCTCTTGAATAATCATGGGTTGTTTAATGAAAAAGATTGTCAAGAGTTTTATGCCTTGAGAAAATTAAGTAACTGGTTTCTTTCACTCAAGTACTGATTTGTTTTCCGTTATTTCTGAGCTACTTGTTTTTAAAAAAGATTTATTTTTATTCTGTGTATATGAGTATTTTGCTGACATGTATTCATGTGCACTGTGTGCATGCTTGGTGTCCATAGAGGCCAGAAGAAAGTGCCAGATCTCTTTGAACTAGAATAAAAATAGTTGTGAGCTGCCCTGAGGTGCTGGGAACTTAATCCAGGCCCTCTGCCAAATAGCTAGTGCTCTTCCGAGTCCTCTCCCTAGCCCTTGAGGAGCCATAATCTTTCATTAGTTAGAAACTGTAGTTGGGTTGAGATACGGAGAGAAAATGCAGTTTAGTGTGCTGCAGAGGAGCCTTTTGTTACTTTTTCAGGGTTAAGTGTAGATACCAGTGCTGGGTGTGGTGGTACTCACCTTTAATCCCAGCCCTCAGGAGGCAGAGACGGGAGGATCTCTGTGAGTTTGAGGCCAGCCTGGTCTATGTAAGTTAGTTGCAATGTAGCCAAGACTATGTAGAGAGACCCTGTCTCAAAAGACCAACCAAACAAAAAATAAGTGACAACAAATTCCACCTTCACACAGTTCCTTCAGTTAAGTATTGTATTAAAGCCTGGTTTGCCTTTTAATAATTGGTTAGATATGGTCATTGTACAGAGTGATGGTTTTCATTCCAGTGTGTCGTGTTCTTCAGTCATGGTCCAAATACGCTCCTATGTACTCAAACCGCTGTATTTAAACTTATAACAGTATTCTTAAATCAGCGGGTAACATGATATATATAGCTTAGGATGTTAATAAAAACATTTTAACATAATTGTTACATTAACCTAATAAGATAGTAGAGCCTCTTTTATTTTTCAGCATAATGTAAAATAAGTTAATGAATTTTATGTTTAAATATTTTTTATTCTTATTTGTTCTTGACTTTTATTTTCCAGACAAGGTCATTTGATGAAGATGCAAAAGAAAGTCGGGCAGCTGCCCTTAGGGCAGCAGACAAGTCTGGTTCTGGGTTTGGGGAGAGTTATAGCTTAGCAAATCCATCTATCCGGGCTGGTGAGGATATTCCACAACCCACTATTTTCAATGGCAAATTGAAAGGTTACCAGCTAAAAGGCATGAACTGGTTAGCCAATCTCTATGAACAGGTAAAATTTAGAATTATTTCAAACCTATTCTTTTTGCCTTATTACCTATTTTTCTTTTGATTAATGTAATTGTGAAGTGAGTTTGCCTTTAGCTTTTTTTTTAATTTAGTTTTTATTTTATGTATATGAATGGTTGCCTGTATTATTATATTAGTACATCACAGGCATGCAGTGCCCATGAAGGTCAGAAGAGAGCATCATATCCCTAGAACTAGAGTTAGAGTTGGGTATGAGCCATGTGGTTGATAGAAACGGAGCTACAGTCCTCTGCAAGAGCAACAAGTGCTCTTAACCACAGAGCCATTTCTCCATTCCCAACATTTCAGCTTTATGCAAGAGTTAGAAAGGTGTCTGTTTCTAACCTGGACATCCTGTGTGTGTGTCCTTTATACCGTACACCTCAGGTGGTCTTGATAGGCTGCATTGTGTGCTCGATGTGGGCTAGATTAGGTAAAGAACTGGCCTTAGTCTTGGTGTAATACATCATGAACCACACATTATATAGCTGTAGTGTTGCCAAAAGAAACTATTGCAGTGGTGATTAATAATCCTGGTGCTAAGTATCTCCAGTCAGTGTTGATCTGGTTCACAATCTTTTGTTAGTTCATCATCTTTGTTAGATCTTTTGCCACTAAGTGAAATGAATCCTATGTGTTGTAGTCAGATGTTGACCCTATGTCTCTCACTCTCCCTGTCCCAGGGTATTAATGGAATTCTTGCTGATGAAATGGGTCTTGGTAAAACTGTACAGAGCATTGCCCTCCTGGCTCATCTGGCCGAGGTGAGTGGATGGAATTATCGGTCAAGTCTTCCTCTCTCCTGAATTTTGGCTCATTTCCTCCCTCCTTCCTTCTTTTCTTCCTTCCTTCCCTTTTTTTTTTTTTTTTTTTTTGAGAAAGGGTTTCTCTGTAGTCCTGGCTGTCTAGGAACTCACTATGTAATGTAGACCAGGATGGCCTCAAACCAGGAGATCTGCGTGCTTCTGCATCCCAAGTGCTGGAATTAAAGGTGCACACCACCTGCCAGCTTGGCTCATTTTCTGTCAACAGTGGGCCACTTAAAAGAGGTGTTATGCTTGATATCATATCAAAATAGTAGAACTTGTTGCTGTATCTGATTGTTTATTTGCATTGTTATTTTGGCTGCATGTATGTCTGTGTGAGGGTGTCAGATCCCCTGGAACTGGAATTACAGACAGTTGTGAGCTGCCATGTGGGTGCTAAAAATTGAAGAATTGAATTCTGGTCCTCTTAACCTCTGAGCCATATCTTCAGCCCTGCAATCTTTCTTTCTTTCTTTCTTTCTTTCTTTCTTTCTTTCTTTCTTTCTTTCTTTCTTTCTTTCTTTCTTTCTTTCTCTCTCTCTCTCTCCCTTCCTTCTTCCTTTCCTTCCTTTCTTAGAATTATTGTCTGTCACTTCCCTTTTAAGAACTACTAATGTAGTGTCAAGGACTTTATAGCTAGATTGCAAGAACTAGGGCTGGATTTCCACCTCAACACTGCTCTATCTAGCCATGTCAACTAGACAACCCACTTAACTTTTGAAAAGTGATTTCACTTTAAGTCTCCAGTGCTTACTTTTCTACCTTTTCCAAATCAAAGGTAATATATACCATACAGGAGTTTGTTTATTTATTCATTTTTTTCCCCTCTTTTGGTTTTTTGAGACAGGATTTCTCTGTATATCTATGCCTGTCTTGGAACTCGCTCTGTAGACCAGGCTGGCTTGGAACTCAAAGATTTTCTTGCCTCTGCCTTCCGAGTGCTGGGATTAAAGGAATACACCACCACCTGGCATATTTTATAAAAATTAAATGAGAAAATGTGTGATAATATAGTTTGAAAAAATAATTTTCTAATTTCATAACAGTGAAATTATGATGACATAGTAGAAATAATAAAAGCGAATCAGTATGTCATAGGTGTTTTATGGAAGAAATTAAGACCTAGAAGTCATGACAGAATGTTTGCTCAATACTTTACCTCCGTGGAGTGTCTTTATACTAACGTTGCTTCTCACTGAACGCATGTGTGTGGAACCTGGGAGATTGGCACAGTTCCTCTTGTGTTCTAGGTTTAAACTTCTATTGTTGTTACTTGATTATTTAGGATTAAATATCTTCAGTTTTCCTGCAGCTGGCTGACCCCATTTTCTGTTGCAGAGAGAAAACATTTGGGGACCTTTCTTAATAATTTCACCTGCTTCTACACTTAATAATTGGCACCAAGAGTTTACAAGATTTGTTCCTAAATTTAAGGTAAAAATGCTCTTATTCTCTAAGATAAGCTTTCTGACCCTTCCGCTGCTGCCTTACTGATTGTTCCTGTTGCTGTAATGAATCCTGTGACTGAAAGCACCGTGGGAAGGAAAGGTTCATTTCAGCTCCCAGTTTGTATTTTGTCATCCAAGGAGTTGTAGGCAGGAATTAAAGCAGAGGCTCTGGAAGAGTCCTGCTTACTGGCTTGCTCCTCATGACTTGCTCAGCCTGCTTGCTTAAGCACTCAGGACCACCTCGGCAAGCCCCTGCAGGTGTGCCCCCCCCCCACCCCCCGTGGCCTGAACTTCTACATGAAGGCAGTACCTTACAGACTTGCTCACAGGCCAGTCTTTTAGTGTTTTGAGACAGTCTAGGCTGTCTTGGAACTTTATATGTAGACCAGGCTAGCCTCGAACTCACAGAGATCTGCCTGCCTGTGCCTGTCTGAGCGCTGGGATTAACTGTGTGCACTACCATGCCTGGCTGCAACAAGTGCCCTTAACCTAGGTGCCATCTCTCCAGCTTCCCTCCATCTCTTTAAAAAGCTTCATATTCTCTCAGCTGGAAGCTTTGGGATTTGTGAGGGCTGCATATAGAGTACCACATGCTAGGCTTTTGCCTTTCCTTCTGGTTCTTGGCTCCATAATTTTCCATTGCCTAGGGATCTCTGATACTCTGAAGAAGATATATTATGTATTGTTTCTATTTGGTCAGTAGGAGAAAGACCAAACAGTGCCACCTCTTTTTGTTTTGTTTTGTCTTGTTTGAGACAGGGTTTCTCTGTGTAACAGCTCTGAGTGCCCTGGAGCTCGCTTTGTAGACTAGGCCTCCCTAGTGCTGGGATTACAGGTGTGTGCTGCCACCACCTGGCCTAGACAAGGCCCCTCTTAGTGTCTTGTCTTGTTTTTTCAGATAGGGTTTCTCTGTGTAGCCCTGGCTGTCCTGGAACTCATTCTGTAGACCAGGCTGGCCTGGAACTCAGAGATCCACCTTCCTCTGCCTCTTGTGTATTGGGATTAGAGGTATGGGTCCCCACTACCTGACCTCTTATTAGTTTTTTATTAAATCATTCAGAATAACATTATTGTTAATTCTAAAAGTATGTATATATTTATAATATAAATAAATATATTTTGATCCATTTTCTAGGTGCTACCATATTGGGGAAATCCTCATGATAGAAAAGTCATTCGGAGATTCTGGAGTCAGGTAACTTCAGTTTCATACTCTCTCTTTCAGTTCTCTTTGATTTGAATAAGTTCTCATGCATGTAAAATCTACAGTACATTCTGGATATGGGGCAAATATATTTTTCCTGTGCAGGCAGTGATTTGCACTTCTTATAGGAAGAGGGACTTTTTTTAAGATTTAGTTTTTAAAAAGTTAATGTGTATGTGTGTGAGTTTGCATGAGTATATGTGCAACACATATATGCAGGACCCTGAAGAGGTCAGAGGAGAGGACATCAGATCCACTAGAACTGGAGTTTCAGGTGGCTGTGAGTCACCATGCAAGATCCAAGTGGTTTAACTATTGAGCCGTCTCTTCAGTCCCTTCCTTTTTCTTTCATTAACTGGAACTTAGTTTCAGTTTGGTTATAAAAGGAAATTTTTAAAAAACATTGGATATCTGTAGTTACCTCCCTGCACATCTTTCAGTCACACAGATGAAAGAACATCTGTCCTTCGTCTCCTTTTAAATGGCGTTCGTACTTCTCACTCAAACCCTGAGATCCTTCTGTGTCTCCTCTGAAGTGCTGGGATTGTTGCACCAACCAGCAGGCCAGACTTCCTTTGTTACCGACTGGAAAGATGGCTCAGTGGGTGCTGAGATAGCTTGGTAATATGCGCTTACTCCCTCGAACCAACAGTAGAAAGAAAGAAAGAACCAACTCTGGAAAATTGCTCCTTGACCTCCATGTATATGCTTACTCATGCTTGCACATACAAACCAAAAAAAAATTGTTTTGAAAATTTTGACATCTTTTTCCATATTTCCCTTCTTACGTTTGTAGAAGACCTTGTACACTCAGGATGCCCCCTTCCATGTGGTCATCACTAGCTACCAGCTGGTGGTACAGGATGTCAAGTATTTCCAGCGGGTCAAGTGGCAATACATGGTACTGGATGAAGCTCAGGCACTGAAGAGCAGCTCCAGGTAACATGCAGAATGTAAACTGGCCTTCATGAGTGGGAGTCATGAAGAGTAGGCAAGGACCAGCGGTTTCATTATGTAACACAGCATGGTCTATGTTCAGCCTGACCAGAATGCAGAAATTCTTCTTCACGTTTCTTCTTAGAGACTCAGATGTCATGCTTAGAATGTATAGAATTTTCTCAATATTAATCTCCTCAGATAATAGTATAACTTTTGTTATTAAGGAAACTTCTATAGGAAAGGGCATCTTGGCCTTTTTCTTGAAAGATTATATTTTATATAAGAATTGTGAGCAGGAGGAAGAGTATTACTCCATGGAGATTAGAGACTCTGTTTTTGGTCAGTTTCCTTCAGCGCTTGGGTGGTTATTAGTCCCCCAAGAGTCTTGCTTGTAACTTATCTGTGTGACATTCCCATACCGAGAGAGCAGTGCTTGGCTCTATAATTTGACTTGGTGCTGTTTAGCATTGGATTTGCTGTTTCTCTTGGTGAACCTGCAGGACTTCCTTTTAGAGGCCCATGTAAGGGCAAATGGAATGTGCCATCCTGCGGAGGGCATCAAATCCTGTTGTGCTCTTTGAAGGAGGGCCTGCCTGTGGCTAAGAGGGATAAAGACTTCATTTTACAGTCCGTCCTTTTTCCACTGCTTTTCCCATCTGCGAACTGGAAAGGCATAGATTAATACTTTTGATACTCTGTGTTTCACACAAGTGCTTTCTAAGTAGATGAATCATGTGTTTTTGTTTTGTTTTGTTTCAATATAGGGCTTCTCTATGTAGCCCTAGCTGTCCTGGAACTCACTCTGTAGACCAGGCTGGCCTTGAGTTCACAGGGATCTGCCTGTCTCTGCTTCCCAAGGGCTGGGATTAAAGGGGTGCACCACCACTTCCCGGCTACCTTTGCATTTCCTTCCTTCCTTCTTCCTTCCTTCCTTCCTTCCTTCCTTCCTTCCTTCCTTCCTTCCTTCCTTCCTTTTTTTTCTTTCCTATTTTTCCTTTCCTTTTTCCTTTTTGTCCTTTCCTCTCCTTTTTCCTTTCCTGTCCTTTCTTTTCCTTTCCGTTTTTCCTTTCCTTTTCCCCCTCCTTTTTCCTTTCCTTTTCCTTTTCTTTTTTTTCTTTTTAAAGGCAAGAACAGCAGGAGACTATAAAGCCAGAAGAGTCCCCACTTTACCTATTTGTGGCATTTTTTTTCCTAAGCTTTCATACCATTGGTGGTGATGAGTCTCAGTTCTTCTGAGACTTTTATCTCCATCTTTGTTAAAATATTTTTTAAATTGTGTGTGTGAAACATAAGTGTTACTTGGAAAGCGTTTTAAGAAATGTTACGTCTTGAGTAATTACAAAAAAACTGAGTGCCAACTTGGAATTTGTAACTTGTTTTTTTGAACAGTGTTCGGTGGAAGATTCTCTTACAATTCCAGTGTCGGAATCGGCTTTTGTTAACTGGAACCCCCATTCAGAATACCATGGCAGAGGTAGGCACTAGTCAAGGTCTTATTTATCCCATCATAAGATAATGTGTTCTCATGCTGGACCCCTACCATTCCTTACAAATTTATTCACCACCAAAGAAAAATTTGATTGTGGCTTCCTAAATGTCTTGTAGGCACCATTTTATTTTCTTACTATTTATTATAGTGTTTCTTTTTGTTTCCTAATAAATATTGAGCACATTAGGAAATGTTGCCATTTAATACTGATAAGTTTTAACTCTAGAATTGGAAAGGAATGTTCTCTAATACTAAGGGGTTCAATTCTTTCTTTAGAACTTCATGATAGGGGTCAGAAAATTTTCTGTAAAGGAGGATTTAGTATTTTACATTTTGTAGACAAGGCATTCATGTTAACAACTGCTTGTTTCTGCTTATGCTTATGTGGAAGCAGACATAAGTAGGGTGTAGATTAATGACTATGGTTATGTTTCCATAAAACTTTATTCATGAAAATATATAGCCAACAGATAGCCTCATAGGCTGTAATTGTCTGACCCTTGCTCTAGGGTTATAAGCAGCTAGTTTATACTCCTGTAAAACTGTTCAGTTGTGGAATTATCTGTGTGTCATCTTTAAACTATACTACTACAAAATCTGAGCAGTGTTCGTACTTTTAAACTTTTAGTTTGCAATTAATTGAGAAACTACTTTTATACCTACAGTATTAGGATTCGCTGAGCAAGCCTGTGTTTGGATCCGTATTTTCTTTATATATACACATTCGTGTACTATTCCTTAATACAGTCACATAGTATCATTTTATGGCATCATATTTTTTTTTTTTTCAATGCAGTTTATTCAGGAACATTGAACAATCCTCGGACCCCGGGGAAAGCCAGCCCACAGCTTAAATAGCCTCTGGGTAGCCAACCCAGGCGTGCCACGGGGGCAATGCAGATAGGTCCACATACATAGAAGCAAGCCAGATCCTCGGCCTTAGCCAAATGTGGAGTTGTTCGTGACAGAGAGCACTCACCATCGGGAAGGTGGAAGGCAGAAACCAGCTCCATCTTTAAGGCATAGCATTCCGCAGCTCTCTACAGTTCCCCCTTTTTGTTTTAGACGCATCAGGCAAGAGTAGAGGTCTGATCTCTGATATTAGAAATAAATTGGGACTTTGTACAGATGTTCATTTAGATGGCATCATATTTTATGGCATTCATATTTCCCCTTTGTTTCCAGCTCTGGGCTCTGCTACATTTCATTATGCCAACATTATTTGATTCACATGAAGAATTTAATGAATGGTTTTCCAAAGACATAGAGAGTCATGCTGAAAACAAGTCTGCTATTGATGAGAGTAAGTACATAAGACTCCGTAACCCAGGCCTCACATTGGAGCCCAGATTGGCATTGAATTTGCCATGTAGTCTGGCCTCAAACAGACATTTCCCATTTCTTGACTGCATTAAATTAAGCACTTTGTGTGTACAGGGTGCTCAGATATGCATGCAGTCAAAACACCTACACAAAGTAAAATAAATACATTTTTTAAGTATAATTTTGGGAAATTGTCCTAGTTAGCTTTCTGTTGCTGTGAAAAACTTCATGACCAAAAGCAGTTTGGGAAGGAAAGGGTTTATGTTGGTTCCATGTCTAGTCACCGACCATCAAAGAAGTTAGGACAGGAGCAGAAGCAGGAAGCTTGAAGAAGAAACTGAGCAGAGACCATGGAGAAACACTGCTTTCTGTCTTGCTTCCATGGTTGTATTACTCAGGACCACCTACCCAGGGGTGGCATCGCCCATAATGGCTGGGCCCTCCTGAAACAGTTAATAATCCAGAAAATGGGGCCAGGTGTACTAGCATATGCCTTTAATCGCAGCACTCAGGAGCCAGAAGTGGGCAGATTTCTGTGAGTTTGAGGCTAGGCTGATCTCCAGAGTGAATTCCAGGATAGCCAGAGCAATATAATCTTGAAAAATCAAAAAGAAAAGAAAATGCCCCTACATTCAGTCCAGACTGATGGTAAAGAATTTTGCAGTTGAAGTTCTCCTCTGGGGAAAACTACCTAGTGCACACTGGGGTGTGGGAGAGAGGAACATGTTGTTTGACCGTTTTGGTATATAGAGTATTATTTGTGGACTTCCTGTTTTAGATCAACTCTCTCGTTTACACATGATCTTGAAACCATTTATGCTGAGAAGAATCAAAAAAGATGTAGAAAATGAATTGTCTGACAAGGTAAGAAAATTTTAATGACTTCGAACCTTAGCACATATCAGCTTAGGATTCGTGGCAAGATATTTTCTTGATATATATTTAACTGAAAGATAATTAGTTTGAGAAGATCTTTGAACTTGAACAGTCATAGGGGACCTAAGCAAGGCAAGTAGCATTCTTTTCCTTTTGTTAACAGTCTCCCTCCTCTGGTTGGTTTGGTTCTGTTGTATTTTATACAAGGTCTTACACTGTAGGTAGGCTGCCTTGGAACTCATGTAATATAAGGTGACCTTAAACTCTGAACAGTTTTCCTACCTGTTGAGAATGTAGGTATGAGTGTGTGACCATCCATTTATTGATGGAGAGTTTGAAACATTAGAAATAGCATAATGTAACAACTCTGCTTGTGCCCATGGTATAGCATCAGCTGTGATCAACTCACGGCCACCCCCAACTTTACATGTATTCTGATTTGTTCTTTCCTTTGAGACAAGATCTCACTGTGTGGACCTGGCTGAGGCTGGCCCCAGAGCACAGCATTTTCTTGCTTTTGCAAAACTCCTGAAGATTTGCTCTTTTTTAAAAATTAAGTATCATCTTCGGACAGTTGAATGAATGATAACGCTGTTAACCACTTCAGTAAGTTGTAGAAAAGGTCTCCTTTTCCTTGATGTTCTACCAAGTGCTTGTTGTTGACTGAGCAGTCCTCTCACAGTTGCTCCCGGAAATACGGATGTGGGGATATTTGGAAATACGTTTCTGTAAATTACTGTGAGTGGTGATAGTTGGTGCTTTTAGAACTGAAAGATAGGCCTAATGTGTTTGCACATGCCTTTCGTCCCAGCACTCGGGAGGCAGAGGCAGGCAGATCTCTCTGAGTTGCAGGCCAGCTTAGCCTACATAGTGAGTTCCAAGACAGTCAGGGCTACACAGAAAAAAACCTTGTCTCAGAGAGAAAAAAAAGAAGTGGAAGAGATTATTCAAAGTATATGTGACAAGAAAAATGGATAAAGGAAACGTTATTTTCTAGGTGATTGTCCACATCACAAGTTTATAGATATAATTAATTCAGCTAACTATTGCTTCTTTAGCCTTCCTAATTCTGGTTTGTATATATTTCCTAATTTAAGTTTATATTGATTTTTTACAAATATATGAATGTTTTTGTCGTTGTTGATTTTTATTTATTTATTTTTAGATTGAGATTCTAATGTACTGCCAATTGACCAGCCGACAAAAGCTCTTATATCAGGCACTAAAGAATAAAATTTCCATTGAGGACTTACTGCAGTCTTCAATGGGCTCTACCCAGCAAGCACAGAACACCACCAGCAGCCTCATGAATTTAGTCATGCAGTTCAGGAAGGTAAGGCTTAGGTCATTTGCTTTGATGTTGTTTTTATTAATCTACTTCATGGAGAGGGTTCTAGGCTTGATGCCAAGTAGACCACTATCAGCGTAGACAGGAAAGTAAAATATTCATGAAGTTTAACATTCAGCAATGATGTCTGCAAATGACAACTTTGTCCTACCGTTTCCCTTCATCCTAGGTGTGTAATCACCCAGAGTTATTTGAACGGCAAGAAACTTGGTCTCCATTTCATATTTCCCTAAAGCCATATGAGATTTCAAAGTTCATCTATCGTCATGGACAGCTCAGGGTCTTCAACCATTCACGAGATAGGTGAGCAAATGCTAGTGTCTGTTGGTAATGAGTGTATTTGTAATCTGGGTCAGTGGGCACATTGTTTATGCGAGGGGTTGGACCCACGGTCTCATTTTTAAGCAAATGATGTACTACAAAGTTTTATCCAGATAAGTTTAATGATGCATATGTGAGTTTCCAATAAAGAGATATTTAAACAATGGTGAACAATTCTTGAGGTCTTTTACACGGGGAGTTGGAGCACTATGAAGGCTTCCAGTAGATGGCCTTAAACACCATAGCCATTTCTATTACCATAGCCATTTCTATTACCTTCCCGAATCAGGAATGTGTACCTGTGTGCAGAAGTGTATTTGCACCAAAAGTCAACAAGAAAAATACTAAAATTCCCTGGTATACTTAAGTTACCATAAGGTGATTTAGAGTCACACTTACTGCAGAACTGAATCTTTTGCTTTTTAATTAAATTTAATCTCTTGATATAGTCTGAAGTAATACATTTGGTAAAGTTGAAGTAGTCATTAAGCTAATATGCTAGAGACCACTTCATTCAGAAAATTGGTGTGTAGGTTTCTTTTATATCTCTGGAAGTGAATAACTGTATGCCAGCTTTTGAGAGCTGTGGACTTTGAAAATTCTAAGCTTTGTTATAAAAAGTATTCATCAGTTTTAGCTAATGAATCTAAAATTGAAGTTCATTTAAGAGATTTGAGCAAGAGAACAAATAAACCGGAATTGTTAGGCCAGAATTGAGATTCTGTGGAGTAAGGAGCAATTTATATTATTGTAACGATTTTGTATTTTATGATATTTGATTTTCATGATAATGTGGCAAGCTTTCTTAATTTGGAGACTCCAGTTTAGTTAACTTTGTAGTGCTTTTATTTCCCTTTAGAGTTACTGTCGTTACTTCCTTCACAGGTGGTTGAAGGTCCTTCTCTCTCCATTTGCACCAGACTATATCCAGCAGTCTCTCTTCCACAGAAAAGGTGGGTGTTTCCATCTTTGGAAGGAAGGTATCTTGGATATTTACCAGGATGTTTTTGTTTTGCCTGTGACTGATTTTGAACTAGTAGTGGTTTTGTTTTTTTATTTTCTAATGTATTGATAATATTGGTAAGTTAGTGGCTGGAGAGGTGCCTTAGATAATGGAACATTAGTATTTGCCACACTAGTGTGAAAACTAGAGTTCAGATCCCAAGAACCCAGGTAAGCTTATTGTGTGTGGTAGCCCTCCAGTAATCCTAGCACATGGTGGCAGAAACAAGATCTCTAAGGCTCAGCATTGTTCTTTAATTTTCTAGGTATTAATGAAGGAAGCTGCTTTTCTTTCCTTCGGTTTATCGATGTATCGCCAGCAGAAATGGCAAACCTCATGCTTCAGGGACTTTTGGCCAGGTAAGAAGTTTGCTTTACTGTTTGATAGAAGAGCAGTTGGGAATAGACAGGGACAGAATGGAATACTCTGAAGTTAACTATTTAATATTATACCATTTGAGCCTTTTTTCCCTATTAGTAATTTTTTATGAGCTAGAAATGATGGAAGTACATGCCTATAATCCCAGCACTTAGGAGGCTGAGGCAGAGGGAATGGGCGTTGGATGCAGCCAACATGAAATCTTGTCTCACCCCCTAATAAAAAAGAATTACTATAATTCGTCTATTCGTGTGTGGGGGTTGTAGGTGTAGGTGTATATAGATATGCTTGCTATTGCCTCAAGCATTCTGGGAAATTTTAGCTTTGCATTTTTATTATTTGCAAAATAGTTTCACTGATTTTTATTGTTTTAAAATTTATAGTTTCATTGCTCATTGATGTTTTGCCTGCATGTATGTCTGTGTGAGGGTGTCAGAAGTCCTGGAACTGGAGTTACACAGGTGTGAGCTGCCATGAAGGTGCTAAAAGATAACAATAGAACGTTTAAAGTAGAGATAAATGTTTCTGAATATTTTTCATATTTATTTGCTTTTTGTTGTAGCTTTATAGTGGATTGTACTTTAAAAACAAATCCTGTCAAATATATAGAACAAAAACATAACATAGCTTTATCTGAATGTAAGAAAGAGTTGTTTCCAAAATGCTCAAGATTTACAAAGAATGTATGATGGGATAGGTCCTTGTTGTGAACTACTGAAATTCTTAGGAGCACTGCGTATGCTCAAGCAAACAAAACTGTGGTTTGTTTCAGGTGGTTAGCTCTTTTCCTGTCTCTGAAAGCCTCCTACAGGCTCCATCAGCTGCGCTCCTGGGGAGAGCTTGATGGGGAGAGCCATCGGAGATACCTGAAAAACAAGGATTTTCTTCTTGGAGTTGATTTTCCACTTTCCTTCCCCAACCTTTGCAGCTGCCCTTTGTTAAAGGTAAGCCATTACTGTGCACAGATTGTCCACCTAGTGTCCTTACTTCTCTCTTCTGTGCATTAGTAAGAGTAATGCTCATTGATGTCCTCAGGAACCTCCGTGTTTGAGTTATTATATGTCATGTGTATATTTTCCTCTGTATATAACTGTTACAGTGAAGAACTGCCTAGCGTTCTTTCTTTTAATTTTCCTTTATAGTTTATTTATGTGTATGGGATTTTGCCTGCATGTGTGTGGAGCGTGGGGGCAGAGCAAGATGATTACTAGTTCAGAGTCAGCTTGGCCAACTTAGTAAGACCCAATCTTCAAATAAAGAAATAAAAACAGGCCTGTAGCTGTTTTAGTGGCATGCCATTTGCCCATTTTTGTGTTCATTTAGGAATTACTTCATTGAGTGTCCAGGTGTAAATTCATAAAAATGTTTGTAGCATATTGTATCTGAGGGTTTTAAAATTAGTCATGACTTCCGGCAAAAATGTGCTAGATTTTCATGTTGGCACATGTCAATAATCCCAGTACTTTACAGGTGGAAACCGGAGTTCATTCTTTTGCTTCATAGTGGATGAGGCCCATCTATGCTGCCCTGTCTCAACAAAGAAAATAAAAGTTATATAAGTGTCTGATAAATGTGTACATGTATAGGAAAAAATTGATGTACACACTTGTAGAAGAAAATATTCACTATACGCTTCTAAATAGTTTGCCTTTATTTCTTTTTTGTCCTCTTCCCCCACACTCTCCTTTTTATTTCTCCTCCCAGTACATATATGTGTAAGGCAGATCCAAATTTAGTGGGAGACGTTGTCTGTAATGTAGGGCTGACAAGTGTGCTCAGTGGAAATCATGCTTGCTACTAAGCCCGAGAACCTGACTTTAATCCCCTGGACCCACATGATGGAAGGAAAAAACTAAGTCCAACAAGTTGTCCAACATTCACACACAAAATTAAGTGATATTTAGTTGCAAAAAAAGCAAGATGGAGAAACAGTTGAGTGTCAGCCTCTGGTGTACACCCACCCTCCCACACATATACCAGGCAGGCAGGCAGATTGATTGATTTAGTGTAGGGTAAAACAATTTTTATTGTTAGATTTGGTGGGGAGAGGCAGAGGAAGGAATTTTTCACTCCATATTTATTCATGCCCGATATTTTATTGATTCCCTATGATGTGTTTTGACATCCTTTCATACAACTTTTTAAAATTCTATTTTATATGTGTATTTTTGCTTGCATGCACACTTGAGTTCCACATTCATGTGGTACTGATGGAGTCCAGAAGAGGGACTGGAGTCTGTCTGTCTCCAGTTGAACCAATGGGAAGAGCAGGATAGCTGGAACTCTTAACCATATTGAGCTACCTCTTCAGCTCTTTATATCCCTTTTTAAACAATAGCTACATTTGTTGGAAGGAAGAAGTTGGAGAAAATGTTTATTCCATATATAGTTTTATAGTCTATAACTGTAATAAAAGGTTCTTGCTAAATTTTGCTATGGAGAATACTAAAAATGAGAATGGCGTAAGAATAGTGGTAGTGTTCAGCTAGTGTTGTTAAGAAGCCAGTAAATACTCAGATGTCATTAGGTTAGCTTCAGCTACCCATCCAGAGATGGTCTGAATGCCAGTGAGTGTCCCAGCTACCAGTCCTAAACTACTCTTGAGATAAGCAGAATTTGGTAGGCCTCTGTCTGGTCTCTTCTAATCCCAGGAGGATAGGAGGACTTAACTAGTAATGTCTGAAGAACACTTCTGAGAAATTAAGAAAACAGCGCAGAGCTTCATTTTGAACCCTCATCTGAGCATTAGTAATAAACTTCAGGAGTAGTGTACCTAGCCATGCTCAACAGTCATTAGTACAAGGTGCCGTCTGAATATCAATCTTCATATTAATCACTGAGCTGATAATAAACAAAAATATAAAGAGACACATGAACTTTATTGCAGAGACCCCCTAGCGAAAGGACACAGATGGTATTAGAAGATTAAATATATTTGTGGGTGTTGCAAAGCCCTTAGCATCTATAGAAAAGGTAAAACATGTCAAAGCTGCACGGGCCTATGCTTGTCAAAGCTCTGTGTCCCTACCATTGTAATGTGACTAGAAACCACGAAGGTACAGGTAAATATGGGGCTCTACCTGCAAACCAGCTCTTGGGAGGTTCAATTAAGAGGACCACAGATTGAGGCCACCCTAGAACATGAATGAGACTGTATACACACAGGCCAACCACTGCAGGCCGTCCATCTCTGCTCAAAAGTAGCTGAGTGGTTCATGGAAGCAGATAATGGTATGTGTTTCCTGTTGGACAGCTTGAGACGACAACTCACAATCCTAATAGCTCAGTTTCTTTAGGAGCTTTAGTGTGTATGAAAGAGGCCCGGCCCCCGTGAGTAAATGAGACTCATGTTAGTGAGCAAAGAAGTTCTGATGTGTTGGTCACTGCTGTGATCTGCTCTTTCTTTTTATGACCTGAAGTAGCACAAATTGTCTTGTACCCTCTTCATCCAGGTGGTTATTTAGATTACCAACCTATGCCGAAGAATTAGTAAACCAAGTAAATGATATAATCAAGAATGAGAGTCCAATGATAAAATGAGTGGTTGTCTACCATTGTAACGCTGAATGAACCACGGTCTGCTGTGGAGGCTGCGGAGGAATGGGGGCCTGCAGCTTAGGGCATCCCACATTACAGTATCTGTGGGCTGGAGTGGGAACTTACAGCTTAGCTGGATTGGAAAGCTTGTTGGGTTATATTTTTTTAATCTCACCTCCCAAATACCTTCCCTTCCCTATCGTCAAATTTGAGAATAGTTGTGTAGTTGATGCCTGTTGATTCTGATTTTTGCGTGTGCTGTCACACTTGGCTTTCAGATATTTTTTTTAATCCTGGAATACCTTTGCTTTTACAAAAACCCTTAACTGGTAGAAGTTGGCAGAAGGGTTCATGTGAAACCTATGAGAAATCTGTGACAGTTGGGCAGGAAAGGCTACAAGCCAAGGAATGCAGACAGCCTCATAAAATACAATTTTTTATATATAATAGTAGAAATACAGTTAGTTTTCTTTGGTGCTAGAATGGAACCCAGAACCACCTTTGTGATAGGCAAGTACTCTGAACTATGTCCTCAGTCCCTAATACTAATAGTATGAATGAAGAATTTACATTATTTTAAAATATGTCTTCATGTAGCTCAGGTTAGCCTAGAATCACTATGTAGTCAAGAATGACCTTGAATATCCAATCTTCCTCCTTCGTACCCAGTCTTTATTTGTGCCACAGTTTGAATGTAAGACTTCGTGCATGCTCGGTAAGCATCATAGCAACTGTGCAGTATCTCCAACACCATAATTAGTATTTTTAATTTTTATTATTTTTTTTAGAAAGCATTTTTTTCAGATTAGTTTATTTCTGTGTGTATGGTTATTTTGCCTGCATATATGTTTGTGCACTAAGTGTGTACATGGGACCCAAGGAGACCAGAGAGGTTATTGGTTTTCTGGAATTGGAGTTACAGGTAGCTTTGAGCCATGGTGTGAGTGCTGGGAACCTAACCTACTCCATTGTCTGGCAGACCAACAAGTGTTCTTAACCTCTGAGCTATTTCTTCAGCCTTGGTTAACTTTTTTTCTTTTTTTGGTTTTTGGTTTTTCAAGACAGGGTTTCTTTATGTAGCCTTGGCTTTCCTGCAATTCACTCTGTTGTCCAGGTTGGCCTTGAACTCAGAGATCTGCTTGTCTCTGCCTTCTGAATGCTGGGATTAAAGGTATGCACCACCACTGCTTGGGTTCAGTTAGCATTTTAAAATGGTTGTCTGCTGGAGGCTAAAGAGAGGTTGTTTCCTGTTTGTGAGCACTTGTGTTCCTGTCTCTGTGTGAATAAGGGAAACAATCTGCATGGTGATGTATGTCTGTAATCTTTAGCATTTGGGAGACAGTGACAGGAGTTGGCCAGCCTGATCTACCTAGTGAGTTATGTCTAGGCCAAATATGGTTGCATAATACATTTCTATCTCAAAAGAATCACTGTTGGCAGGATGTGGTGGCACACACCTTTAATCTCAGCACTCAGGAAGCAGATGGGGGTGGATCTCTGTGATTTGAAGGCCAGCCTGGTCTACATAAAGAATTCTAGTCATCAATGGCTATGTGGTATGGCACTCTCTAAAAGAGCCACCTTTGCAAGAACAACATGACAGTTAGCACCTGATTCTATATTGTCTTAAGGAGAAAATTTAGAATAGTCTTAGTCATTATGGTTTGAGTTATAACAAACCAGCTATTTACCTAATACACATGGTATTTTGTCTTAAATATCTCTTCTGGAAATAGGATTAGAAATGATACTTGATTCTGTATACTGATAAAACCACATTTTGAAATTAATATAGGCCTCAGCTATACATTGCATGTTTCGTTCTGATTATTGGTTGTTTCAAATTAATAGTATTGGGCGAGAAAAATGTTCTTCAAGGTAAATGTATAGTATGTGACACATTTTCTGTTTTGCTTCATTACTGTCTTTACACTAATTCGCTGCCTTTTTTTTTTTTTTTTAAGTCTCTTGTTTTCAGCAGCCACTGTAAAGCAGTGAGTGGCTACTCAGACCAGGTCGTCCATCAGCGGAGATCAGCTACCTCCTCACTTCGTTGCTGCCTCCTCACTGAGCTGCCATCTTTTTTGTGTGTGGCCAGTCCACGAGTAAGTACCACAGGAGGGAAGAAACGAGACAGATAATACTGTAAAACATGAACTGGTGCTCAAGGGATAGTTTCTAAGCTGTTTGTGTCTTGAAAATCTTAGTGTATAAAAAGAAAGTTGCTGGGCATGGTTATTCACTTGTAATCCCAGGACGTGGGGGGCTTGTGAGTTCAAGGTGACGCAGAACTACATAGTAAAACCCTATGTCAGAAGATTAGGTATCTTCCGATACTCTGTTTATCAAAACAATACTCCCAAGGTTGCTGACAAACAGCCCCGAAAGGTTGCTTTTGGTTCACTGGATTGGGTACTGAACCTGTATCCTCCACTCCTTTTCCTGTCCTCATTGATCATAACCAGACAATTCTCCCATCTTCCATGAAGAAGATGGTGAAGGAAGAAATGCAGAATAGTGATGTCACCAAACTACATGATTAGAGAAAGGAACACATTTCTATTTTCCCAGCTTGCTGTTTCCTTTCACTCCAGGAACAACAGAGTTAGCCAAGAAGCTCTTTCCCTGTTGTGTTTTTACTTTGTTCCTTTACTCATCCCAAGTCTATTTTCACAGTTCTATCCAAAAACGAAAGTTTCCTTAGAAACAAAGGGCCTAAAGAAAAATGAAGAATAAAAATGAAGTACTAAGACCCATGGACTTTTGCCTGCTTAGATTTCTGTCTACTTAACCTGTGTTTTGTGAACTTAATTCCCATGCCACTCGGAACCCTGTTTACTGCATATTTACGGAGAACGTATTTGGAATCTGTATGTATTCTGTTCCTCCAGAGCAATCTTAGAACCAAAGTTGATGAGAGAATGTGTTTTTTTGTTTGTTTGTTTGTTTGTTTGTTTGTTTTTGTTTTTTTAAGAAGTGTCTAAAGCCAAGTACTTGTGTAAAAAGCAGCCTTCAGGCTTCACTGTTACATGGTTGGTTTCATTCTCTTTTAACCTGATCTCTACTAAGAGCCTAAGAGAGGAAGTTTAGGTTTCCGGTAGGAAGGCCAAAACTTTTATTCCTAGTATGTCGTAGAGCCACTAAAAGCCACCATGTCATTATGTATGTAAAAATTATATTTATGCACGTGAGAAATATTTATTACCTCTTAAGAATTCCTAAAATCTCTATGAACAACTGTGCTAAAAAACAGTCTTCCTTGAGGCTAGAGAGATGGCTCAGAGGTTAGGAGCACTGACTGCTCTTCCAAATGACTTGAGTTCAATTCCCAGCAACCACTTGGTGGCTCACAACCATCTGTATTGAGATCTGGTGCCCTCTTCTGGCATGCAGGCAGAACACTGTATAAATAATAAATAAATCTAAAAAACAAAACAAACCAAAAAGCAGTCTTCCCCAAATTATAAATTTAAATCAACTAAACTAGTAAAATACAGTGCTAGGCTGAAGCATGGTGGCTTACATCCCTAAATACTAACGTCTAAATGGTTAACACAAAAAGGCAATGAGTTCAAGTCAAGCCTTGTCTCACAGGGAATGGAAAAGAGAAAAGCAAAGATAACGGTGTTTTTACAGGGCTAGACAGAAGTCTGAACTGCCATGCCTGGTACCCTTCTCTCAAAGAATAGTTAATGTAGCTGGGTGGCAATGGTGCACACCTTTTGAGGTCAGCCTGATTTTTCCGAGCTAGTTCCAGGACAGCCAGGGCTACATATTGAGACCCTAAGCCCTCATCTCCCCCCAAATTTTTAAATGCAGCTTGAAGGAAGTTGTAATCATTTGTGACTTGTGGTCAAGAGGGAACAGGAGGAAAGTCACCACCCTCTTCCTACACAGTCTCTTTTCCTTGTGTTCCTGGAGTTTTATTATGTAGCATGTGCTGAACCTGACAGTGGGAATAATTACACCATAATTTTGAAGACCTGAAGATTCTAACTGTCTGAGTATTTTATACACATATAACTAGGCTTCATCTTTCTTATCAGTCCTGAGGCCAAATGAGGACATTTCATAAGATGCCTTTCACTCTCCTGACCTTAAGCTTTTGAAGAAGAGAGAGAGAGAGAGAGAGAGAGAGAGAGAGAGAGAGAGAGAGATTTGATTTCCTTGGCGCCTTGACTGGCCTACCACTGCTACAAGTCATTTCCCTGGTACTTGTTTTGGAATAACTGCCACTAAGAAAGGGGCTGTGTATTAATAGCTGAGAAATGAGTTCTACAGGCTAGTAGAGTAAGGAAGATCCTGGGTATTCATCTTAACAAAACCCAGAAATGTTTGTAGCAGTCATGCTTGCATAGCTAGAGCAGGAGCACACATGTCAGGAAGGACGCCCTGAATGCTTGATGAAGCAGCTCCTCAAACTACAGTAACTGAGGAGGTTAATGAAGCAAGGCATG
Source organism: Meriones unguiculatus (assembly GCF_030254825.1). NCBI lineage: Eukaryota > Metazoa > Chordata > Mammalia > Rodentia > Muridae > Meriones > Meriones unguiculatus. The sequence continues at coordinate 22,339,559 of NC_083365.1, forward strand.
GAGTTAGGATGGGAGAGTTGCAAGGGCTACAGTCTTTTGACATTGTGATGGGATGCTGTCATGTACTAAAGAGTTGAGTTTTACTTGTAGATACCCGTGATTGCGCCTTGCCTGCCGGCACAGGTTGGACGCGCCTGGGCTAGACACAATATGCACTTCCATTTGTGTGGATGGAAGGGTGTTATGCCATGCCTCATTGCCCCTATTTCTACACCATCAGGGTTTGCCAGATGAGCACAAGCTGTCTAGGATGGAGTTGACTTTGACGTAGAATTTATTCTAAGTAGAAATGGAAGTTTTTGCTCTTTTGGATCTCCAAAGTATACTACTCAAGTACTCAGACCATGATATTCTATAATTCCACATATATCTCGAACCAGGATACATCACGAAAGCTTATCAAAAACTTCTAAAAAGTCATTAAGAATGTGTTTTAGCTGGGCATGGTGGCGCAGGCCTTTAATACCAGCCCTTGGAAGGCAGAGGCAGGCAGATCTCTGTGAGTTCGAGGCCAGCCTAGTCTACAAAGCAAGTCTAGGACAGCCAAGGCTACACAGAAACCCTGTCTCAAAAAAAAGGGGGGGGGGGGAGAGGGAAAACGACAACAATATTCTGGAAGGAACAAAAGTAATAAGTACTTGTCTGCATAAACTGGTTTAACCTGGGGCAAGTTTTGGAGCTCCTGGCCGTTTGCTGCGGCCTTAGGTAATTTTACAACTGAACCTGTAGATGGCACTGCTCCCTAACAAACTCCGTTCCTCTCCATCTGCCAACTGTGCTGTTTATTCTCTGGCTATTAATAAACGAAACTGTTTATCTGCTCGTGGTACCCTGTGGCTCTTAGAAGCACCTGCAGACCCACATTCAGCCTGTAGTATTGTCTAGGCTTGGCTTCATAGACTGGGCTCTGGGCTGTTTGTTATTGGTTCCCCTTCCTCTAGAGTCACATCTGTTATCTGTTCCCATCAAGGCTCCTCAACATATCCAAACTTGAGGGTCACTGCTCTAGAGGTTGACTCATGTGAAAATAGAGCCATTAATAACAAAGCACATTTCCTAACTATCTTCCAGGAAATAATAGAACTGCCTAACTTGGTACAGCAAATGCTCTATGTTCTGATCTCTCCCACACCTTGGCTCTTGCTCTTTATAGTCTTCTTGTTCCCCATCTCTTTGTCTACTTTTAAACTTTGTCTAAGTAATTTACTGCTTATAGTGAATGAGCTTTTAGATTTTTCATCATCTTGAACTTGGTGGATCACCAGAGCCTTTACTATTTAACAAGAGGTTATGTTGAATGGCTTCTTATCAGATGACTTCACAGACAGCTGAAGAAGGATGAAACCTGTATTTCTAAATTGGCAAAGAGCCCTTTCTTCATTGGAAAGGCCACATTTTAGTTTTATTGGGTTGTACTATATGATGACATGAGAGTTTTGTGCAGTCTCTTTCCTAGCCGGGAAGTAAATCTGTTTCTTGCTGGTGATTGCTTCTCTTTATCCCCTGTATCCCATACTCCTTCTCCAGCATAGCTGGAAACAAGGTTTCCCTTCTCCATTAGATCTACCCATGAGAAGTATTGATTTAAAAAACGAAGTTTTGCCACAAAAGCATTAAAGATAGCTTCAGATGTGTCAGACAAATACTATAGTCCTTTAAAGGTGCCTGCCTGTCTTCAGGTTCCTTTCTGGCATCACCATTGTGTGTGGCCAGTAGAACTTTGTCAAGAACAACATCTAGTAATGAGTGTGGGTAGCGAGTGTATATCGAGAGTAGAATATTGTCAGATTAGCATCCTAATCTATCCACATGCTCCAGTTTCTTTGTAGATTTACATTATTAGAGATTATCTTTTTACCTAGAGAAGCCCTCAGTGTCAGTCTTTGGCATCATACTTTGTTAGATGAAGAAATTTAAGGGCAGCAGGTTGAGATTGTCCACATTGCTCTGATTTCAAAGTTCTAAGCATAGGGATAAAGGTCAGCATTTACAAGCTTGAAATTTGCCTATAACCCCACAATGGGTAGGTGGAAGTAGTAGGACCAGTTGTTCAAGGTGTCATCCCTGGCTTCTTGAGAATTTGGAGGCCAGTCTGGGCTACATGCGATCCTGTCTCATAAGCAAAAAGCAATGTTGATTTACCTCAAAGCCTTGATGTGAGTAAAACGCAGAGCAGCCATTTTATTGTCTGAATTTTGCCCTGCAGGTCACCGCAGTGCCATTGGATTCCTACTGCAATGACAGAAGTGCAGAGTATGAGAGAGGAGTTCTGAAGGAAGGAGGGAGTCTTGCCGCCAAGCAGTGTGTGTTGAATGGGGCGCCTGAGCTGGCTACAGATTGGCTGAACCGCAGGTCCCAGTTCTTCCCAGAGCCAGCTGGAGGGCTGTGGAGCATCAGGCCCCACAACGGCTGGTCCTTCATCAGAATTCCAGGTGAGTTCTCTGCTCCTTTGGAACATGGTCCCAGCATTGGCAAGAGGAGAATGGGGGAGAAAGCCCATTTGATATTGTGTGATATCAAGAGTTAATGAGGTTTCTGTCTCTCCTCCCACCTGTAATTTATACGTAAAAGTAATTTGTGTCTTAAGTGGAAAGATGGTAAGGGAAGTGCTTCTAAATTTGTTCTTGAGGACTCTCCTTTGATAAGAGAGCAATGCCATTTTTTTATAAAAAAAAAAAAAAAAGGAGGAGATTGTGGTGCTCCTAAGTAGAGTGCTTATCTAACATGCACAAGGCCTGAGGTCCATCCCCACCAGAGACTCCCACCCCCTGAAAAAAAAAAAAACAACTCAGAGTTTAGGAAAGACTTCAGGTGAATGAGTATAGTTGTCTTATGCCATTGTCAGTGGAATGAATGAGAATGTCGTCACTCCCAGAGAGCCTAGTTGAAGTAGCATAAACAGTGTCCTGCACAAGGTTTAGAGATCTAAATGATAGCAAGAGGAAAAACAGTGTGTTTTGTGCCAGAACACTAGCAGATTCCCAGACCCCCTGGGGTCAAGGTCCAGGGTTGAAAGGAAACTAGGTTTTCATCTGTGCTTTAGTGGAGTGTACTTAAGGAAGCTGAACACAGAGCTTGCAGACTGATGGAGTTTACACCTGTTGGTAGGGCGCAGCTGAGAGTTACCGGGTTAGTTTGCTTGTCCAAATTCTCTGGTACCTTGATTGTATTATTAATGAGTTTTAATGGAAGCATACTAGGACTGTGCTCTCAAAAGGGAGCACCTGCTGTAAGCGACAGCTGGATTCCAGTGCAGAGGGCCTGTTTGTCTTTGTTCCTTCTCTGAAGGCTTTGTTGTCCTGTTGGTAATCTTTGAGTGCTTTGACTAGAAGGTGGCTGTTTGGGTATATGAAAGCTATATTGCACATGGTTTCAGCTGTGACTGTAGAATACATGAAAGCTGTGTAAAAGTGTTGGAATGTTAAGAGGAAAGCCCAAGCGTAAAGCAGGACAGAATGGACACTGTGGACTGCAGGCGGGAGGGAAGCAGAGCTACCAAAAGAAGCAAGACACCCTGTACTTCTTCTTCCTCCATTCTGGCTCTTCAGTTCCCATATAGGAGTAGAAGGCTTATTGCTGGCGCTGTGGGAATCTCTTGTGGCTTTTCCTGTTCTTTGAAAGAAAAATGGACCTTGTTTAAATAGCAGGAAGTGTCTGAGTTCTTTTCACATCGATAAAAAGCACCAGCCTTACTGGCTGTTTACTGTGAGAACCAACAAGCTCCTCACTGACCCCATTGTGCTTTGTGGGCTAGCTGGGGTGGGGGCAGGGAGGGTATCATTTGAACCTGGCTTTTATCTCTTCTATACTTTTACATTTTTTGTTTCCCTGAGAAAGATGCAGTCTTCTGCATTCCTTGAAAGACTGAACAAAATTTCACGAGTTTCATACTTTGATTGTTTCTGCAGGTTTCATCTTTTCAGAGGGCTGTTGAAAAGAGAGGTTTAATCCTTTTGTCTTGTCCTAAGCGGTGGACAGTGAGAACCTATATGTAAATGTAAATACCATAGAATTACAGGAAAGATTTTTGAGACAATAGACAGATCTGGTTGTTTCAATATGATCTGAGGTCCTATTATAAAGAAAGGGCTGGGAGCTGGGCAAGGTGGCATATGCCTGTAATCCCTGCATTTGGGGAGGCAGAGAAGTGTGGATCTCTGTAAGTTCAAGATCAGCCTACTCTACAAAGCAAGTCCAGGACAGCCAAGGCTATATAGAGAAATGCTGTCTCAAAGAAAAAAGGAGGAAAGGAAGGAAGGAAAGAAGAACTGAAGGAAGGAAGGAAGGAAGGAAGGAAGGAAGGAAGGAAGGAAGGAAGGAAGGAAGGAAAGAAGGGCGGGCTAAGTTTAACTGGACAAAATCTACTTGGGAATTATGCTTCTCCTGGCTCTTCACCCTGCTTAATGACAGGTAATGCTTTTGTACAGCATACCTTGGTAGCTCTTAAAAATTGAGTAATGTATGCTAGGCCCCAAAGAGACAGTATGGACAGTAAAAGAAACCTGTTTTCCTGTATGTCTCACTGAGGACAAATGTTAGACACTGATTTCTTCTGTATAGCACACTCACTGGAGTTATTTTTGGTTAAGTGTTTTACCTCTTGGTTCAAGTCTTTGCTTGGGGCCTTTTCTTTAAAAATAGTCCTAAAAGGTCCAGGTTTGTCTAAGGATGTAGTTCATTAGTATAGCTCTTACTTTGCATGTATGAGCCATGTGCTTGACCCCAAGCACCACAAAAAGCTAAACCAACTCAGATGTAGCCCATCTGCCCACCTCCCTCAACTATACAGTGACAAGCTGGAAATAGTTGCTGCTTCAGTATGTTTGAGTTTATCTTCATGTGCGTGCATGTGTGTGCTTTACCTGTGCCTCTCTCTAATACTAGCATTAGTTCATTCTAGTTGCCAAACCAAACAAACCCCAGGAAGCAGGGAAGGATGAAAACTATTTAATTATGGTTTTGAGCCAATTAATAAGGGACTGGAGAGGTGACTTGCAAGAGAATTTGCTGAGCCTACTGGACCCAGGTTTAGTTCCCAGTAGCTATGTGGTGGATTACAAAAGTTCAAATCACCACTTCCAAGATTTCTGATACTCTCCATGGGTACCAGGTACATACATATATACAGGCAAATACTCATACTCTCTTAGGATTACTATTGCTGTGATGAAACACCATGACCAGATCAACTTGGGAAAAAAGGGTTCATTGGTTTAAATTTCCACATTGCTGTTCAGTGGAAGAAGTCAGAACAGGAACCTGGAGGCAGGAATTGACGCAGAGGCCACAGAGGAAGGAGTCCTGCCTGCTGGCTTGCTCATCATGGCTTTGCTCAGCCTGCTTTCTTATAGAGCCCAGGACCACCAGCCCAGGATTGTCACCACCCACAATAGCCCCCCCATCAGTCATTAATTAAGAAAGTGCCCTACAGCTAGATCTTACAAAGGCATTTTCTCAACTGAGGTTCCCTGATGTCTGATAACTCTAGCTTGTGCCAAATTGACATACAATTAACCAGCACACATAGACATAAATAAATCTTCATTACAAAGTCAGTTGATGGCTCTCAGACTCTAGACACCATACAGATTGTGGTTGCTTTATTCTGAAGGAGTATGCCTGAGTGGAGAGAGGAGGACATATGCAGGCTATAAAAATAGGAATAGCTTAGCTTATCCGTACCCATTTAGTGACTGGAAAATGTATGGTTTTTTTAAAAGGGAAAACAAAAAGATGACTAGCTCTGAGGGAAATAGTAAAGCTATCAAAATCAAGAGACTCCTGACATTTCAGTAGAGAAGGAATTTTGAGGAGAAGGGAACTTCTTGAGTTGTTCAGAAATCATTGCTGCCTGATCAGACTTGGAGTTTCCCTTGGCCTCCTTGTCTGGTGCCAGGGAGAAAGCTCAGCACTCACAGTTGTCCTGCTGCAATCATTTGATTGTGCTTGTAAGGAGATAGCAAAGAGAAGAGCATTTTAGTAATCTAAACAGGAGCAAACAAAGAGGCTGAACAGAGGTGTGGGCCGCAGCGGTGGGAGGGGAGGGCCATGTGTCCTGGCAGCATTCCGAAGGTGGGAAAAGGCGGTTGCAGTCAGAGGAGTAAACATCCAGGACCCGTAGCTCTGTGGCAAAAACAGAGCAGCTGGTGATTTGTTATGGTGCTGTCAGCGCATCCGTTCTTGTTCTGTGCAGACAATAATTGTGTGCTTGGCAAATAGTGGCAAGAATGACAGTTGAGAATTCTTGGACTACTGTCAGTAGTTGGTCTTTGCAGTTCTGAAGAGAGCATGGTTTAGCCTGGGAAACTAAGGATGGACAGTCTTAGTAGTTTTCTCTTTTACTTTTGGTAGGGAGTTGCCAGTGTAAAATTCTGTTTCTCTTTGTGTATGTGTTCCCCAGCTACTTCCATATATACTCTCATGCGACCCCTCAAGCCTCCTTTCTTAATGTAGCAATTGTTCAGGGCATGTTTACGAACGGTCTGCAAACAGGAAACTCTCCTTCCGGGACTATCACGTGAGTGAATGGTACTGAATGGATAAGGTGAAAACTTCTGAGTTAAGTGTCTTAAAAGATCTCTGGGTGAAGTGTGTTTCGTATAGTAGAGGAAGGAGAAAACGCACATTAGTGAGTGAAAACAGTTTCATTTCACAAATACTCCAAGTTTGTTCTTTCTGAAACGCTGAGAGTAAGGCTCACTGAAAGAGGACATACAGCAGGGTGCAGTGGTGCATGCCTGAAATCCCAGCACTGGGGGAGGCAGAGGCAGGCGGATCTCTGTGAGTTCAAGGCCAGCCTGGTATACAACAAGAGTCCAGGACAGCCAAGACTACACAGAAACCCTGTCTCGAGAAGAAGGAAGGAAGGAGGAAGAGCGAGCACATACTAGGCACATGGCCTGGGGATTGATAGCCAGGTATTGAAGAATGTCAAGATTACATTATCTCTAGACAGCTGCCCTTATCTCTGTCCATTCTTACACTTTTAGGACATAACCACTGTCTTAGCTACTGTTCTAATGCTGTGAAGAGACACCATGATGAATGCACCTTACAAGAGAAAGTGTTTAGTTGGGGTTTACCGTTTTAAAAACTGAGTCCATGCTCAGCTTGAAAGGTGAAAATGGCAGTAGACAGGCAAACCTGGTGCTGGAGCAATAGGGGAGAGTAAACAGATTGGGCCTTATCTGGCCTTTGGAAACCTCAGCCCCTAGTGACAATTCCTCTAAAAAGGCCATGCCTGCTAATCTTCCCAAACAGTTTCACTGGGGATCGGGCATTCATGTGAGTCTCATTCAAACCAACATAAGCACAGAAATAGAAGAAACACATTTCTAATGATAAAGAAACAAAGGAGTAGAGTTTCAAGATTACTTACAATATATTTGTCACTGGCAGATAACTTTTGTCACTGGCAGATCCCTTCCTAAGACTGGACCAGACATCTAATGGGCATTGTCAGCTGTGAGGCTGTCCCCGCCTCTTTCAGGGTGTACCTTCGAAAGCTGTCCTGGAGTCAGCATTTAACAGGGCTTTCCATCCTGTTCTCGTGAAGACAGGCATCCTGATTATAGAAATTTTGGCTACATACAACTTTGCAGTGGATGATTTATTGCTTCACTTAAATAATTTTCCTCTCCCCACCCCTTTTTTCTCTCCCCAGGCAAGGAGAGCCTTATCACTGATAGTGGAAAGCTGTATGCACTTGATGTCCTGTTGACTCGGCTCAAATCTCAAGGACATAGGGTCCTTATCTACTCTCAGATGACCAGGATGATAGACCTGCTGGAGGTAGGAGAAGGAGCCTTGGGGACCATGGAGACTTTGACATTTAATTTGGATAGGAATCTGATATCCCTCCTAGTATCACCATAGTTACTGGGAACCCCCAAACTCTTCTTTGTGCTTTTACATCCTATAAAAGGAGCAGGGTGATCTCCCACCCCCAATAATGCAGAGGACTTTGTTTTCTTCTCTGGCCAGTGAATTGGAATACTTTCCATTTGCTAGAGAGTAAATTTCACAATTTTAAAGCAGATCCCAGTCTTTGAAGTCCCTGAATTCTATATAGAAGTCAAGATTGGGGTTCAGATTTTTACATAAGAACCTGGGAAAAAACTATCCAAACAGTTAAATTTAATGGTTCTTATCCTTAATATATTGCAGACATTGGAATGAGGTCTGAGAATTGGGATATTTAAAAATCTCTGGAGGTAATGTTAATACACAGCCACAGTTTACTACTGGGTTAGCCATCAAAGGCAACTGTGGGATGCGTATTTTTGGTTCTCTCATTTTCTTTTTTGAATGCTGAAAGAGGAGCTCGTAGGCAGAAACAATAACAAGAATAATCACAAGCCACCAGAGTAAAGACTCTTACAGGAGAGTTGCAAGAGGCTAAGGCATCTAATCAGAGCTACGTAAAGAACTCATTTGAGGGGTTAATACTTGAAAGGCTCCATGTTATACAGTCTGATACTTAAAGGAGTAGTTAAGTAGAAATTAACATGATCATTCCTATCTAAGAATAAGGGGATAAGGACCATGTAGATACAGAAAGAAGGAAAAGAGCAAAATGGAAGGTTGTGTCAGTGAGATGACTCGGCGGGTAAGGGCACTTTCTGCCAAGCCTGATGAGCTGCATTCAGTCCTCAGCACCCACATGGTTGAGAGATTCAATTCCCACACATTGTCCTGACTTCCACATGTACATCTATGCATGTACACCTCTACACGCCCACCAACACAAATAAAACGTTGTTTTTAAAAAGAATGGGGAGGCTTTGGGTTCTTTGGAAGCCAGAGTTGGTTTGGTGGATCTTGCAGGGCGTTTATCCACTTTGGGGGCAGGCTCCAAAAGATACCAATAATTTGGTATCTTTTAGCAAGAGATGTAATAAGCGATATCTGAGGTCAGTTTTATCTCTGTGTCTTAGATTTCATACAGTAGATTTCATGTGTAGATTTTTGGGTACTTTTTTAACATGACAAACTTTCTGAGTTGTTTCATGACATCACCTATTTATAATGGTGGGAAAGTCCTAACAAGTTCTATCATAGTAGAGGTGATTAAGTCACTGTTGTCAAGAAAATGTTTTTGATTAGTTGGTGTTCACCCCAGTCTCCCATTTCTCCACATACAGCTTAAAAAGTGGAACCTAGGGTTTTCGGTATGCTAGGTAAGCAGATATCCTCAGCCATGTTTGGAGGTATGAGTCTTAAGTACACTCAGGCTCTAATAGCAGCAGCTCGACTAAAAGAGCTATTGTACCTCCCATGCTCTGCCCAGACCAAATGATGCCAATAGGCAAAACAATTTTAAGTACCAATCCTACAGCGAGACTTTCTTCTTGTGTACTTGCGTCATCCTGAAGAGTTTGAGAAAGTACTGGTGAAGTAGTGATTGCTGTCTGCTGTTAAAAATAATTATAAAGAGAGGTGCCAGAGAGATGGCTCCGCTGTTAGGACCACTGACCGCTGTGCTAGACAACCAGGTTCAGTTCCCAGCACCAACATGGCAGCTCACAACTCTCTCTGACTCCAGCCCCAGAGAATCTCTAACACTCTTTTCTGACCTATACCAGCACCCCACAAATGTAGTTCACAGACATATGTGTACATGAGAATTTTTTTAATTACAGAAAGAGCAATACACAGTGGGCTTAGTAAAGGCAGCAAGAGTCTTTTCTAGGGCGGTGTGTGTACATGAGTCACGTACACGCCTGGGGAAGTCGGAAAGGGCTTTGGATCTCCCTGGATCTGGAGTTAAGGATTGCTTGTGAACCACCATGTGGGCGTTGGGAATAAAACCCAGTCTCTGTTAGCGTATCTTTTTAGCATATTGTCTTATTTGGGTTCTTATATCTACCACCCCAATCTCTTCCAACACCCCAGCACTAGGTGGAAGAGACAGAAGATTAGTGGGGAAAGACAGTATAGGTCTTTTTAGACTACTTCCTCCTGATTAGGGTTGTTAGGTTCTGTGGGGCAAGTCCAGTCCTAGTTATCAGGGTACTTCCACCTTCTCCTCAAACTGCAACCAGGAACAGCTGGGGAGAGCAGCAGCCTGTTTCTTTGGTATGCTTTTGTTCTTCTCTGGGCTCTGGCATTCATACTCTCTCAAGAGTCCCCAGAATTTCAAACATGAAATTGCTGTCTGCAGCTGGCAAAACCATGCTTCTGCAGTGCATGAGGCAAATCATAGCAGCTCTGGACAATCTGAAGCAGCCCCATATCCCACACCTGGGATTAAAACAAAAACAGGTTGGAGAAATGGCTCAGAGGTCCTGAGTCCAATTCCCAGCAACCTCATGGTGCCTCCTAACCATCTATAATGAGATCTGATGCCCTCTTGCCTTCAGACACAAATACAGGCAGAACATTGTATAAATGAATAATAAATAAATCTTTTGTTAAAAAAAAAGGAGTCTGGAAAAAATAAAGAAAGAAAGCATTAAAAATCTTTTGTTAAAAAAAAAAGGAGTCTGGAAAAAATAAAATAAAGAAAGAAAACATTCATGTAACTGGGTTTTTAAAGAAACCAAAATTCTTACTATAGTCTTCTCTGAGAACAATAAATGTTTTTAATTGCTGAACCATCTCTCCACCCCCCAAAAGCTCCTCCTTTTTAAAAGATGTATTTATTTATTATGTATACAGTGTTTTGCCTGCGTGCGTACCTGCACCCCAGAAGAGGTCACCAGATCTTATGGTTATGAGCCACCATGTGGTTGCTGGCAATTGAACTCAGGACCTCTGAGCCATCTCTCCATCCCCCTAAGAGCCTTCTATACCTTTCAAGATAACAATAGGAGTCCTAGCCCTTGAATTCATTTATCACATGAATTGGTTTTCAAGTATCAAACTATGCCAGTATCTCTAAACCCATCTTGATCATGGTGAATGATTTTTTAATGTGTTCTTGAATTGAATTTTCTAATATTTGGTTGAGGATTTTTCAGTCTAAATTCAAGTAAATTGGTCTGTAATTTTTTGTTGTTGTATCACTATCTGTTTTTGGTTTCAGTATAATATTACCTTCATAAAAAAGTTTGGTAATATCCCTCTCCTACTTTATGGAATAGTTTGAGAAGCATTGATTTTAGTTTTTGGGGGATGTGGTAAAATTTGACAGTAAATCCATTTGGACCAGAAATATTTAATTACTGCTTCAATCTCATTTTTTATTATAAAACTTTTATTTGTTCATCTCATCTTGGTTTAAATTTGGTAGGTCATGTACATTTTCAGGTTTTCCAATTTAATAGAGTATATATTTAGAAGAGAAGGCATAATGATCTTCTGAATTTCATTGGTATGTGTTATAATATCCCTTTTTCATCTCCAGTTTTACTAATTTGAGTCTTTGGTTAATTTAGCTAAGGGTTTGTCAGTTGTGTCTTTTCAAAGAACCAACTTTGTTACATTGATTATTTGTAAAATTTTTCCGTTTCATTAGTTTCTTCCCTGGTCTTAATGATTTATTTCTGTCAACTGATTTGGGGGTTTGCTTTTCTTTTTCTAGGACCCTAAGATGCATCCTTAAGTTACCTTTCACTCTGATTCATTCATTCATTCATTGTGTGTATAGTGTTCTGCCTGCATGTGTGCCTGCAGGCCAGAAGAGGGCACCAGATTTCATTTGCGGATAGATATGAGTGTGTGGTTGCTGGGAATTGAACAGCCAGTGTGCTCTTACCTTCTGAGCCATCTCTCCAGCCCTCTCTGATTTCTTAATGTCTGTAAGCTATAACCTTTCCTCTTAGGACTATTTGCATTAAATTTGTTTTTTTGCTATAGCCTTCATTTCCATTTGATTCTAAGAAATTTTGATTTTTTTTTTTTTTTTTTTTTTTTGTAAAAGGAAATAACTGACTTTTCATTTTCAAATTGGTTTTTAAATATTTTTGTTTGTGGTGTATATGGGGAGAGGTGGCTGTGCATGTGAATAAAGTTGCCCAAAGCCCAGAACAGAGTGTCAGATCCCTTAGGACAGGAATTAGAGGCCATCGCTGTGAGCCTCTCTGTGCTGGGAACTAAACTCAGGTATTCTGTAGGAGCAGATTGTTCTCGTAACCATTGAGCATCGCTGCCGCCCTTCAGAGACCTCATGACTAGGTTTAGTTTTCTTAAGCGGTATATTCACTAGGATTTTATTTGCTGTTGACTTGTTACTCCATTGTGATCACATACTATACAGAAAGTTATTTCAGTTTTCCTGTATTTGTTGAGGCTTACTTTTTGTCGAAATGATCTATTTTGGAGAAAGTTACACCATGGGAAAGGTCATTACTGTCACAGGAAACTAATATAAATATTTCCAAAATGTTGAGTTTACTGGCCTTTTGATTTTGGTTAGTTGGTTTTTGTAGTACCAAAGATTGAAATAGTTACTTAATTATAGCCCTAGTTCTCGTTAAATATTTTATTTTAAAATATAGTTTCATTGAGCAGCCCAGACTGATATTCAGCTTACTCAGTAGCCCAGGCAGCCTGGAACTTACCACCCGCTGTAACTGTCTGAGTAGCTGGAATTATAGAGCTGTTACACAAGGCCTGGCTGATTAGTCTTTTTCAGTGGAGAAAAGTTACATTAGAATTTATATACAGTTTACCAAAGCTGTGGTTTTTAATATATTCAAAGACTTCCCAGAACCTAAGACATATATACTATTTTTTTTCTGTCCATACCTAAGATAGTTTTATCAAGTAAGAGACTACTGGTAACTAATAATAAATAAAATATAATATATTATGCCAAAGTTATTTAAAAATTATTAATTGCCCCAAGTGTGGTGCAAGCCTTTAATCCTAGCACTCAGAGGCAGAGGCAGGCAGATCTTTTAAAGTTCAGAGGCAAGCTGCTCTAGAGAGTTCCAGGGCTACATAGTAAAGCCTGATCTCAAAAACAAAACCTTTACTAATTGTTTCCCGTTTCATATTTTGAAACAGCAGCTGTACTGTAGGTAGACAGAAGCATGGAAAGTGAGAGAGACGGATAGTCACAAAGACAGAGAGAGACTGAGACTGAGTCTGCCTGCCTGCCTTCTAGCTCCCAGGCTGGTCTTGAATTTGTGCTGTGTAGCTGAGGTGGTTTTTATAACTCCTGATCCTTCTGCTGCCGCCTCCCAAGGGCTAGGAATGCAAGCCTACGCCACGCACATGGCCACATGTCTGTCTGTTTATTAGGGTGCCCTGTTGAACTTCGGACATGAGCTTTTCTGAAGTGGACCTTTTGTGGTATAATCTTGATTAACAAAAGAGCAAGTCAGCATGAATTTGATCTTCCTCTCTAAGGAACCACAACTTTTGGTACAGGGGAAACATTCTTCCAGTTGGATATCTTAAAATCTTTCCTCCATTCTTAAAATTGTGATTTTTTTTCTCACAGGTTATCTGAAGAACATGCTCAACTTGGGAAAAATACTTTGTCATCTGTTTTACCCCAATGCAGAGACTGTAAATTCAGGAACTTTAATCAGCAGAGACTTGCCAAGGGTGGGACTGAGAGATACTGGTGTAAATGTCAGTTACTGAAAGGAAACTGGTTGTGTTTATGGCTGTGAAGAATTACTCTTAGTGGCTGAAAAGCCATTTTTTATTTGCAGATTTTGTTTTTATTTGGGGAAGATTGTTTTTAGAAAGCCTACGGAAATCTGTTTTGGATTAGTTTCCAAGTTGAGGTTGAGATTACATGTTGATCTTGAATTTCATACAAGAACGATAAACTCACTTATCACACTTTTGCACTCATCCTCCCTGTTCTGTCTGCAGTAACTTGAGCCTGGTATGGATGCGGTGGGCAGAAGCTTGAGAATGAGAATGCAGTGCTTGACATCAGACTTACTGTGTCCTTTTATCCTGGCTGGCAGGAATATATGGTTTACAGGAAGCACACCTACATGAGGCTAGACGGCTCATCCAAGATCTCAGAGAGACGGGACATGGTTGCCGACTTTCAGACCAGGTAACATTAATGGCAATTACAAAAATTCTTCTTCTAACTTTTTCTCTGGTGCTTTAAATTATGAGTTGTTTTGTTTTGTTAAGCCACTGCATCTTAGGTTATTAAGCAGTCAGGATAGCATACCTACCTTTTGCATGTATGTATTGATATATTTGTTCCTATGTGCTTGTGGAGGTCAGAGGTTGACAGTACAGTTTTTCCTCTCCAAGTTGCTCTCCCCTGACTCTCACTAAACCTGAAGGTCACTGATTGGACAAGAGAGGTGTCTTACAGTTTTATTGCTATGAAGAGACACCATGACCAGGGCAACTCTAAAAAGGAAAACATTTTATAATTGGGGCTGGCTTATAGACTCAGAGGTTTAGTCCATTATCGTCGTGGCGGGAAGCATGGTGAAAGTTTTACATCTTGATCTACAGCCAGCAGGGAGAGATTGTGTGTCATACTGGGCATAGCTTGAGCATATGTGAGACGTCAGAGCCCACCCCCACAATGACACACTTCCTCCAACAGGGCCACACCTACTCCAGCAAGGGAGTCTGTGGTGGCCATTTCTGTTCAAACCACCAGAAGTAGCTAGATAGCAAACTCTAGGTATCCTTCTGTCTTGGCCTTTCCAGCCCTGGGGTTGCAAGTGTGCCCCACCACATTCAGCTAGTGCCTACTATTCTAAGAATTTGTAAATCTGCGTGTAGTGATTCAGACAAAAGAGAGAATATGAAACAATATGGCTGTATAGCTCTGGCTGTCCTAGAACTAGCTCTGTAGGCCAGGCTGGCCTTGAGTTTTCAGTAACCCTTGGTTTCTTCCAGAATGCTAGGATTATAGGGATGAGTTACCATACAATTTTTTTTTTCCTCACTCCACCAGTGCCTACTATTTAGGAAAGTAAAAATGTTTTCTTTTCCTTAAGGGTGAGAGTAGAGATGGAATCACAAATAGTTTATGCTGACCCTATGCTCTTGATATCCCTTGCCTCCACTTCTGGAGTGCTGGAATTACAGGCCTTGCTACTACAGCAATAAAAAGATTTCTGAGTGTGAAAGAGGATCCCCAAGGAGGAGAATATCAATGTTTATGAAGAAAAATGTTCACAAAACTGCATTAGGCTAAAGATGTAGCTCAGAGGTAGAGTGCTCACTTATCATGAGCAGGACAAGTACCAGCAGTAACTGTTTCTAAGAGTTTGCTTTGGGTTGATTTTTTATTTGTTTTTGCATTTCGTTTCCTCTGAGCTTTCTATTTTTCGTCTAATATTGTAGATACAGAACAGTGTAGCACATTGCAGTGGTGTTCTGTCTGTTCTGTTCGTAGCTCTCAGTCACTGTCCCTCTCCCAGCTGCTGGGAGCCATTACTGCCCTGTGTGCTGCTGCTCCTTGTGCTAATCAGAGTGTGGGGGCTGCTCTCTCAAAAAGAAAGCCAAATTCTTTTGCTGATAGGTCTGTTAAAACCCCATTCTAACGTTCTTCCTTGCATTTGAGGGATTGAGAAATGTGGTAGCCTGGCTGGAGAGACCCTAGAGTGGGTAAGAGCGCTTGCTGTTCTTCCAGAGGGCCTGGGTTCAGTTCCCAGCACCTATAACTTCAGTCCCAGTCAAGAATCTGACAGTCTTTTCTGGCTCTTAGGGCACTGCATACACTTGGTGTGCAAACTTACGTATATGCTAACCAGGTCTTGTTTCATTTCGCTTTTGTTTTTGTTTTGTTTTTCAAGACCAGGCTTCTGAGTATAACAGTCTTGGCTGTCCTGGAAATCACTTTGTAGCTAAGGCTGGCCTTGAACTCAGAGAAATCTCCCATGTGTTCTGCCTCCTGAGTACTGAGATTAAGGATGTGTGCCATCATGCCCACCCTAAGGCTAACTACATATTTTTAAGTTGAGAAAACACAAATATAAGGGAAATACTTTACATCTTACAGAAGAATGGTTCTGGCCAGATGTGGTGGCGCATTCGTGTAGTCCCACCACTTGAGAGGCAGAGGCAGGTGGATCACTATGAGTTCAAGGCCAGCCAGGTCTACAAAGCAAGTCCAGGACAGCCAAGGCTACAGAGAGAAACCCTGTCTTGGGGGGTGGGGTGGGGGGACTGGTTCCCACTTTCTGGACTGGTTAGTATTTATCTTTTTAGTTCTCGAGAAGAAAGCTAAGCACCCAGCTATTTATTACTTTTATTTCTATTTTATTAATCATTTTACTTGTTTGTTTGCTTTCTTGAGACAAGATCTCATGTAACATGAACTACCTTTGATTGGCTGATCCTCTTGTTTTGTTTGAAGCAGGGTCTCACTGTAGCCTGAATTGGCCTCAGATCTCTAACGTGTTGACATCTTGTGACCGAGTTTACAGCTGTTCTAGCTGATCCAATACCATTAAGAAGGGCGAGTGGGTAGAGAAAGTCAAAGAGGGTGTGTGTTTGTGTGTATGCATGTACTCGAAGACCGTAGGCCAGTGTCAGATGTCTTCCTCTGTGTCACTCTTCACTTTAATTCTGAGACAGGATTTCTCAGTGAACTAGGAGCTCACTCTTAGGTTAGCTGACCAACAAGCCCTGGGCTCTGCCTGTCTTCGTCCACCAGGACTGGTACAGGGATTACAGAGGTGTCACTGTATGGATGGTAGGGAATTTGAACTCAGGTCATCATCCTCATGCTCGCTCAGCCACCTCTTCAACCATTTCTTCAAAGTTAGGATTTTTATTATTATTATTATTATTTTGGTTGGTTTTAAGGTCTTGATATGCAGCCCAAGTTGGCCTAGAACTCACGGTTGTTTTCCTGCATCAGGCTCCAGAGTGCCAGAATTATAGGCATGAACCATCATACTCAGTTACTCTCCTAATTAACTTAATAAGAAAAGTACTTTGAGCAGGCCTGGTAGTGCCAGTAGCTTTGAAAACATTCCTGTAGGGGCCGTTGCTGTTCTTGCCAAGGATCTCAGTTTGAGTTCGAGCACTCACATGGTACCTCACAACTGTCCTTAAGTACAGTTCCACAGGTCCCAGTACCTTCTGTTAGCCTCTAAGGGCACTGTCAGCTAAGACAGTCTCAGCTTATAAATCTGAGTAGCATCTTAAAATAGAGAAAAAGACAGGTGTTTTTCAAAACAAAAGGCATGCCTTGCTAACTATTTTCATTATTATTAGTGAAAAGACATCAAAAGAAACAAATTGTAGTTTCAACTCAAAAGCCCTGTGGCTCAAAGGTCAGCCAGAGTAAACAAGAGCTCCTATAAAAAGGCATTTACATTCCCTTCATGCAAGACTTATTTCTGAGGGATCCTTCCAGGAAAAAGTCTGACTGAGACTAAAGATTATTTGGCCAGGATGTCCTGGCAGTGTTGAGAACACGTGAGCAGTCTGTGATCCTAGGAGCCATTCACCAAGTCTTTGCTCTGTGATGAGTTGTCCTTTGCCTCCCTTCCTCCTGCCCTTGACCTTTACCAGACGGATCCGCACTCGTCTCCCTCCATCCCAGTTATCTGAGCAGTTTGGGTGACCCTTTGCAGCAAAGGGTTTTCTTGTTGTCTGTTTTCTACATGGTGATAGTATGCCTTTTCAGTCACTCAGGAAGCCTCTGCTCCTGTCTGTTCATGCCTTCCACTGTGTGGTATTTTGGTGCAAAGGGAACTTAAGTAGTGGCCATTTAAAAAGTGCGAGCGAGGCCGAGGTGAGTCTGTGCAATGTGGGGTTTCATAGACAACTGTATAGACAGTCCACCCCACCCCACCCAGCCGAGAGCTTGCCTGTCAGCATGCCCTGTGTGTGGCTTCTCTCCATTCTCTCCAGCCCCTAGAGGGCAATCAAGTTACACTGTTGCCGTCTAGGATTCTGTCCTGTCTAATCAGAACTCTTTAAAACATTGACTTAAATTATCATCCCTAGATGATGATAGAACTTCTTAGCAGTTGTAGATATTTTGTTTATAAATAATCTGACAACATAGTCCAGAATGGAAACTAATTTCTTTGATAATTACAGCTCAAGATTTGGCTGATCCTTATTTTTTGTGTTTAAATTACATTGATTGTAGGCAGAGTTGGGCTATATAAAATGCACCTTATCGGAAGCTATCTTTTCAGTATATAATTGAGATCCAAAAGAAGCATTTTCACCCTGGAGCTGGTGGTGATAGCTTATAATTCCAGCATTCTGGAGATAGAGGCTTCCATGGCAAGTTTGAGGCCAGCCACAGCTCCATAGCAGCACATGTTCCGTTGCCTCCTGCCTGCTTTCCTGTCACATACTCAGTTACTTTCCCTGTCGCCCACGTGGGGTTGAGATGCTAGGCTTCTTGGGGAATTGCCCTCTAAAAGCCCCAGGCATTTGGTGGATATCACACAGGTGTTACAGTAGAAAAGGAAGTTATGGAGCCAGAGCAGTCTCGGGCTCATGTGAAGTATTAGGGCATTCTTCAGACAGTAGTTGGGCCCTAAAAACTTGAGTCAATTTGTTTTTCGAGACAGGATTTCTCTGTGTAGCCCTGGTTGTCCTGGACTTGCTCTGTAAACCAGGCTGTTTATGAACTCACAGATTTGCCTACCTCTGCCTCCTCAGTGCTAGTATTAAGGTTTGCACCACCCTCAGCTTCTTAGTCAAATTTTATTTGAAACCTATTGTCATTCTTTTGAGGACGTGTAAAGTTCCAGGTTTTCATTCACATTAGCCAGTATCCATGGGAAATATGCTTGCAAACTGGCAGGTGCCTCAGAGTTTTTGTTGTTACTGTTAATTGCTTTGTATTTGAATCATAAAAATGATGTTATAAATTAAGTAAAACTCTGAAATATTGAAATGGATGATGAATTCAAAGTTAAAAAGTAAAATAGAAAGCCTGGCATAGTGGTCACACCTGTAATCCCAACGTTGATTCAGGAGGCTGAGGCAACAGTATTACTATGAGTCTAAAGCCAGCTTGGGCTACAAAGTAAGAACCTACATCAAATACGGAGAATGAAATGAGCCATTAAGCTTCCAGTGTTCCTTCCAGCTCCAAACCACATCTCTTGGATGACAAGTGTCTTACTGGCCTTGAACTTACTATTTACACCAGGCTGCCCTCCAACTCCCAGAAACCAACCTTCCTCTGCCTCCCCAGTGCTAGGATTAAAGGTGTCTATATGCACCACAGCTGCCAAGTGTGTGTGTGTGTGGGGGGGGGGGGGGTTGGGTTTTTTGTTTTCCCGGACAGGGTTTTGTAGCGCTGGCTGTCCTGGAACTCACTCTGTAGGCCAGGCTGGCCTCGAACTCAAGGTCCACCTGCCTCTGCCTGCTGGGATTAAAGACATAAAGGTGTGTGCATACCACTACCCAGCATATATAGATATATATATGATTTATTTATTATGTATACATTGTTCTGACTGCATGTGAGCCTGCAGGCCAGAAGAGAGCACCAGATCTCCTTACAGCTGATTATGAAACACCATGTTGTTGCTGGGATCTTTGAAAGAGCAGCCAGTGTGTTTACCACTGAGCCATCGCTCCAGTCCCAAGTATAGTCTTTCAATAAACATACCAAGACACTGTTACACCAAAAATATATATATATATATATATATATATATTTTTTTTTTTTTTTTTTTTTTTTTTTTTGAGGAAAAAAGGAAAAGATAATAAAGTAAAATTCAAGGATAAGCTGATAAAACTTTTCTGGGAGTACAGAGCTTTTAATTGATTGTTGGCAAACTAGGGTCCCCAAGATACAGTTTGATGTCCGTGGTATACCTTTAGGTTTTCTGAATACAGATAACGGGCCTGTCTAGCTTTTAAATCCTGTCTAAGGTTTAACCCAGTACTTATTTCAAAATAGTTTCTTCACTGACAGTCATGTCTATGAATATGTTACAGTTACTCACTGTGGCTATGTTTGTAGTAAGAATAGCCGCCTATAGGGTTTAGAGCTCTTTAATGTCCCTGACTGTTTTTGTTTGCTTGCTTACTTTGTTTGTTTTCTTTTTTCGTGGAGGGGTTGGGGGGGTGGAGACTGCTTCACTGTTGTAACCCTAGCTGGCATTGAACTCACAGAGATGCTTCTGTTTCAGGTATGTGCCACCACACCCTTTTACTGAAACCCATGGATTAAAACTTATTTTAAAGCCAAGTGTGGTAGAAGTCCAGGACAGCCAAGGCTACACAGAGAAACATTGTCTTGAAAAAACAAAACTCATTTTATATTATGATTTAGTGCTTTTGTGTCTAAAATGTCACAGTTATATTTACCCTCATGTTAGTGTCCTGGAGTAACTTTGTTCGTGCTCTTTTTCTTTAACCTTTTTATTTGTTTGTGTTGTTTCTCAAGACAGGATTTCTCTGTGTAGCCTTGGCTGACCTGCTTTGTAGACCAGGCTGGCCTCGAACTCAGTGATCTAACTGCCTCTGCCTCCCTGAGCGCTGGGATTACAGGCGCCCAGCTAACTTATTTTTATTTATTTATTTTTAATGCATCCAACATGTGTCAAACTGACTTCATCACCAAAGATGGGTATTGGAGCTGGAAAGGTGGCTCAGTTGTTAAGACCACTGGTACTTTTCCAGAGGTCCAGGGTTCAATACCAGCACCCACTTGATGGCTCAAAATCGTCTATAACTGTAGTCCCGTGGTATCAGATGCCCTCTTCTTATGTGCAGATATATGCAGACAAAACACCCATATACCTAAAATAAAAATTAAATCTTAACTGGGCCTGGTGGCACACCCCTGTAGTCCCAGCACTTGGGGAGGCAGGGGCAGGCAGATATCTGTGAGTTTGAGGCCAGCCTGGTCTCCAAACTGAGTCCAAGATAGTCAGGGCGTCTCAGAGAAAGCCTGTCTCAAAAAGGGGGTGAGGGGAGGGTTAAGTCTTTAAAAAGGATGAGTATAGATTGCAGGTTGAAGAAAGCCATGTGCGCTGAGTGTCTAATTATGGTTCCCATTGCATACAGGAAGAAAGTAACAGCTTGATTTATAGGGCCTTCACGTTTTTACTGGTATCTTTTTTATAGATTGTTAGAATTGTTCTGAGGTGGAAACATGAAAAGGAAAGATTATCATGGTCTATGCTTAGGTTATCTGCAGGCACCAGGCTACAGTTGAACAACTGTTTGTTTGTAAAATAAACATTACAGTGAGACGCCCTTATGATCTGGCTTCTGCCTTTTTTATTTGGTAAATTATTTCTTGCCTAATAAGTGATGTAGCATCTGCTGCTTTGTAATTCTTTCGTTAAAAGGACTTAGAGTATGAAAGGAGTCAAAATTATATCTAACTGTTTCTACGTTATGAGTTGGTCTTATCTAAAGTATGTCCATATTCTAAATATCTTCAATGGATATTTAATCAGTTTAGTGCACTGAAGTCATGACAGGCGGAATTCCTGAGGTATGCTTAATTTTCCGAGTTGTGTCATCTTAAAGTGAGTACTTTAAGGGCCAGTGGATGGCTCAGTGGATAACAGCTTTTGTTTTGCCAAGCTTTCAGAATTCCCTGAAAACTGACCTCAGACCTCTAGTCATTCAGTGTGGTACACGTGAGTCTGTGTGCTTGTGTGTGCGTACTCTCCAGCCCTAACATGTTCTGATTTATTTGCCTCTGCATAATCTAGTAATACTTTGACTAGTTAAAAATTGGGATCTGGTGAGGTGGCTCAGTGGTTAAAAGCTCCTGCTAAGAAGGCTAGGTCACCTGAGCTCATTTTCTGGAACCTAGGGTGGAATGAGAGAATTGACTTCTGGAAGTCATTGTCTGACCTGCACACACATGCATGTGGCACAAGCACGCACACTCACTTCTCTTTCTCTCTCTCTCTCATAATAATAAATACTTTTTAAATAGGGCTACCTTGGTGGCGCATGTCTTTAATCTCAGCACTGGGGAGACAGAGGAGACAGAGTTTGAGGCCAGCCTTGTCTACAGAGTGAGTTCCAGGACAGCCAGGGCTACACAGAGAGACTTTGTCTCAAAAATTAAAAAAAAAAAAAAAAAGAAGGCTATTGGGAGGCTAGGAGTTTGTTCATTCAGTGACATGAGAACCTGAGTTCAGATCCCAGTATGAAAGCACTTTGCCTATAATCCCAGTGGTGGGAAAGCAGGGACAGGAGGATTCCTGCTGCTTGCTAGCCAGCTGGCCTAGACAGTCCATGCACTTCAGGTTTGCTGAGAATGCCTGTTTCACAATATGGACAAAAGAGAGAGAAGACTCCTACTGTGGAATCTGGCCTCCACATGCAGGCACATACACACACACAAACCAAAAGCAGTCTGGGCATGGTGACACATACTTCCCTCAATCCTAGCACTCAAGCAGAGGCAGGGGACTCTCTGTGAGTTCAAAGTAGCCTGGTACATAATACATAACAAGTAGTACGTAACAAGTTCCAGGCTACATATTTAAAACCTTGTCTCAAGAGAAAAAAGATATGCTAATGGACGTACGAGGTTTAGCAATGTGTCCCTATAATCCGAGCATTTGGATGAGAGAGGCCAGAAGACCAAAAATCCAGGGTCATCCTCAGCTGCGTAGAAAGTTCTAAGCTAGCCAGGGATACAAGGTGTCTCAGGAGAGAGGAGAAACGCATAGCTCAGGGCTAGAGTGCTTGCCAAGCACGCACAGGTTCCTCCTGCGCTCAGGAGCACCACACGAGAGAAGCACATGTTGCAGAGTGTGAGGTCCTTCTGTGAAAGAACGGCTTTGCACTGGACTATCTCAAGAAGGCATCAGTCAGATGCTGTGGTCACCTTTTTAGAGACTCCTCTCTGTGCAATCTCACGTTGCATTTTTTCTTCCTTTTCCTCTTAACATGTCTTCTCCCTTTTCCTTAGGAATGACATCTTCGTGTTTCTGTTAAGCACACGAGCTGGAGGACTGGGTATCAACCTCACAGCTGCAGATACGGTAAGTGATGAAAACGTGATACGTTGAATGTCCAGATCTCTACTGTAAACATGTAATTCATCGAGCATTTTACCTTTCCTTTTGGTTTTTCCTATCCATTCTCTCTGAATGATTTCTTTACACATTAGTGCAACAGAAAATGAGTGAATTGCTTACTGTGTGTCAGGTACTTTCCTGATAGTTGAGATAGAGCAGTGAAAATAAACAAATGGGAAGAGGGAGTCAACCAGGCAATCCAATTAGATTTGTTTGAGGAACTGTAGTAACTAAACAAATGGAAAGGATTGTTTCATTACTGAAATACCTGATTTCCTTACTGGAAAAGATAATGTTTTTGTGTTCTAAACTCAAGAGCTGTTTGAGTAGCTGCAATGAGAATTTTGGTTTCTTTGAAGAAAAAAAAAAAAAAAAAAAAGTAGAAATATTCTAAGAACATGTTTTTGTGGGCTAGAGAGATGGCTGAGTGGTGAAGAGCACTGGCATTCTTCCTGAGGACCCGGGTTCAATTCCCAGCACCCACATGGCAGCTCACAGCTGTCTAACTCCAAGATCTGACACCCTTACACAGACATACATGCAAGCAAACTACCACTCCATATAAAATAAGAATACATTATTTTTTAAAAAGTGCATGTTTTTCCTTTAACCCTAGTTGTGAGGATATGGGACTGCTTTGCAGTGGCTGGCTATGCTCTGCTTGGTGCTCTAGCAAAGGCATGGTTTTGCCAGCTGCATATAGTTTTTGTGATTGTGTGATATTTGGAATTCTGGAAATTTTTCAGAGAGCATATAAATGCCAGAGCCCCAATAGGTGCTGTCATGATTGTTGGTCATTCAAGGGGGTTGGTTGCAATTTGTTAGTGATGCTCAAAGAAGAAAGAAATTATATTTAAGGATCTCTCCCCCCTTTCTCCCCTCTCTCTCTTCTCTCCTCTCCCTCTTTCTCTCCCATCTAGTGATAGGGGGTGAAACCAGGGG
Organism: Meriones unguiculatus; assembly: GCF_030254825.1. NCBI lineage: Eukaryota > Metazoa > Chordata > Mammalia > Rodentia > Muridae > Meriones > Meriones unguiculatus. The sequence continues at coordinate 22,363,372 of NC_083365.1, forward strand.
AAGAAAGGGTGAAAAAAAGAAGCCACAAAGTAGCAAAGGCCAGCTATAGTAGAAATGACATTGATAATTAAATTAAATAAAATAAATTGTATTCTTTCATCCTTTCATGCCCCTTCTCTTGGTAAGAATACTTCAACCTCTGAAAGGAAAAAGAACTTTTTTTTTAATAAATCTTAGCATTATTCCATGGATTCAGTTGTATTTAGTAGCAGCCATAGTAACATTTAGATTGGGGTGCGTAAGTGGGAAATGTTTTGTAAAAAGTCATGACTCTAAAAATGGCACTCAGTGTGGCTATTGTGGTTCCTCTGAAATCTGAGCATCTAAGTTCCCACAAGCATGAGGAAGGTGAAGTTCATGAAAGCACAGAAAAATGCGGAACAGGATCAAGAGAGCTAAAGAAATTTATAGTATCAGATCTGAAATTAGATCCCATGTTTCAGTCTCCATTTCTAAATTAGGCCCACTTTTTAAAATCCATTTTACAGCCTGATCGCAACCCCTCTTCCTTCTTCCAGTCCCACATTTGCGCGCGCGCACACACACACGCACACACACACACACACACACATTCCATGTCCCCATCCCTTTATCCTCAGAGAGGGGAGGACCCATTGGTACCAACCCACCCTGGTATATCAAGTCACGGGAGGAGTAGGCGCATCCTGTTCCACTGAGGCCAGACAAGGCAGCCCAGCTATATGGGAAGGGGACCCAAAGGTGGGCAGCAGAGTCAGGGACAGCCCCTCCTCTAATTGTTAGGGGATCCGCATGAAGAAAACACTTTTTCTCTAATTACCTTGGTGTTCTCAAACTGTATGCCTCAGAGAATGAAAATCAACTTCTACTGGAGTGCTATTTATCATAAGATTCAACCTTACCTTGCTTCTTGCCAAGTGGGACAGGGCATGAGGGCCTAAGGACTGTTGGCATAACCTGGGTAGAGGACACTAACCTGCAATCTTGTGGAAGGCTGGCTCTGGTACCATGTATTGTTCATGTGGTTACTCACATCTGTCCTATTACATGACAGAAAATTGCTCTTGTCCTTTTTGTTTTGGTTTGGTTTTTATGTTGTATAGAACCAACAGTTACACATTCATCAGTTTATCCTACCTGGTCGGTCTTTCAAGCTTATCACAGTCCCTAGCCATATACCTCTTGATCCAGATCCATTCTTGGCTCTGCCAACATTCTAATACAGCTCGTCTTTACTGAATGTGCTACTTAAAACTCCTATCCATTGCTCATAAGCCTCTTACACTTATAGCCTGATGGCCAGATCCCTTTCCCTCTCAGAAGTATATAATACACACACACACACACTTTTGTTTGTGTTTCCCTGTGTAGCCTTGGCTGTCCTGGACTCACTTTGTAGGCCATGCTGGCCTCCAACTCACAGCAATCCACGCCTCAGCCTCCCAGAGTGCTGGGATTACAGGCATGCACCACTGCTCCCAGCTCGACTTACAATTTTATCGTATACCATTACTATATTACACTACTGTGTTTCTTACCTGAGACTATATCCCCATGACCTGAGCTACCTTTTCTACCTAGTAAGCTTCTGTTTGTATTTAAAAATCCTAGTCCAATGTCATATTTCTTCCTACTTCCCTCCCTTTACCCACGTCAATCATGTCACATTATAAGTAATATTTATACAGGCTACGCTTTGTCCTACCTCATCAGTAGAAAGGAAGCCCTTTTTTGAATACCTGGGCCAGTTCCTGCATTTGTCCATTCCCTCATTTAACAAATGGTTAATGTGTATTAGGCAAGGGCCTGGCACTGTTTTAGGTACTAAAAATACAGCATTCAATAAAATAAAGTTCTACTTTTTTTCTAGTGATTAATTGCTAATTGATATAGTATAAACAGTTACAAGAACTAATTTAAATGTTATGATGAAAAATACAACAAACAGTAAAAGTGGTAGAAGGACTCATGTTTCTGTTTCATATGGGATGTGAAGGTCTCTCTGAAGAGAGTGAGAAAGCAAGCCAAGGGTTAGTCTGGCAGAAAAACACTTCAGGCAGAGGAGAGAGATGTAGGACCCTGGATTAAGAACCTGGTTGGCACCAGGCAGTGGTGGCACATGCCTTTAAACCTGGCACTCAGGAGGCAGAGGCAAGGGGATCTCTGTGAGTTGGAGGCCAGCTAGGGCTACATGAAGAAACCCTGTCATGAGGGTCAGGGGGTTGAAGCCTGCTTAGCTGGCATAATGGCGTAGAGGGTGAGTAGAACCGAATTAACACACAGGCAGTGAAGGCGTGCAGAATGTCACACAAGCAGACCGTGAAGGGCTCGGTAAGTCATAGTAAGACAGATCAAGGAGTATGAGAATTTCAACAGCGGATTATCATGGGCTAGCTTTGGCGTTTTATTTTATTGTTTTGGAGGAATCTCATTATTTTGTTCAGACTAGCATCACACTAAGAGGCTGAAGTGATTCCTCTCTGCCTCAGCCTGCCAAGTCCTGGGTCTACAGTCAGGTGCCAGGCTCAAGTGCCTGCTTCCTGGGGTGGGGCTGTGGGGAATGTGCAGAACACCACAGTGGGAAAGATACTGGTGGGGTAAACAGGAGCCTCAGAGTTCAGGTGACAGTGCACAGAGAAAGGCAGTGTGGTTGGAGACATATTTAAGATTGTGAGGCTAGATGAGGTCCCTGCAGTTCAGCATACTTTTACAAATGTGTTCTTGGACTGCAGAGTTGGCTCAGCGGTTAAGGGCACTGGTTGCTCTTCAGAGGACCTGGGTTTGATTCCCAGCACCCAGCAGCTCACATACGTCTGTAAATCAGTTCATAGGATCTGATGCCCTCTTCTGGCCTCTGCAGGCACCAGGCACACACATGGCAGATGTACATGTATGCAGAACATTCATACACAGAAAGCAAATCTAAAGTTGTCGTTATTCTAAGGAAAAACATTTATTTCTTTCTTAGTTTTTCTATGCTTTCTTTGGTTTGGGCTGACAGGATTACTCAACCTTTGGCTTTTTTAGGCCACATTGGACAGTGAATTGTCTTTAACAATACATTAAATATGCAAACAAAACAAAGTGTGTCAGTCATGTTCATGTTAGCAGCTACCACAGAGCAGCAGAAAGTCTACACAAGACTCTTAACTTCACAGTGTCCCATTTGAAAAAGCTTTTTTAAATTAAGTTTGTGCCAAGTTGGTGGTCATTATAGATAAAGAATGTACCTATATAATAAACTTCCTTAATTTTTTTAATAAAGTAAAAGTAAAGAGAGCAGCATAAAACAAGTGACACATAGAACACTTATTTGAGAAACCAGTGCATCTCTGTTTGGTTTGATGGAGGAAGTTGAGTGAGTTCCTGAGGTGCTAGTCAGGTATTTTGTTTCTAATTATCTACACTTGGTGTGCTTCATTCAGGAAAGACTTGATGTCTTAGTGATCAGGGAAGTGTTTGTAAGCATGTATTTGTAAACACTGGGAACTATCCAGTCTACTTGGTTAGTAAAAACATGATTTCCCCAAGCACTGTGGGAGGCAGAAGCAGGTGGATCTCTGTGAGTTCAAGGCCAGCCTGGTCCACAAAGTAAGTCTACTATAGCCAAGGCTACACAGAGAAACCCTGTCTGGAAAAAACGGGTGGGTGGGGAGGCAGAAAAGGCCATGGTCTTGCAGTGGTGATTTTACCATGTTCTTTGTATGTCTTCATGAAATAAGGGTGTCGTTGCCTCTGTTTAGGGAGGAGTCGTTACCGTAAACTGCCCAGATTTATTCTTCCTTCCGTCTGACTTGTTTCAGATGCTTCCCTGTAGACAGTAGAAGCTTTTGTCTCTTAAGTAACATGGTGTGTTCTGTGCCCTATGGAGCTAGCTTTTAGCCCTCCCAGGGACTAGACTAACATGGTGTTTGGTTTTGGTTTTTTGAGACAGAGTTTCTCTGTGTAGCACTGGCTGTCCTGGACTTGCTTTGTAGACTAGGCTGGCATCAAACTCACAGAGATCCGCCTGCCTCTGCCTTTTGATTACGGGCATATACCACCATCCGCCCAGCTAACATGTATCCTTTTGGAGTGAAAAGCTTCACTGTCACCTCCAGTTATTCGTCAGACTTCTGTAGTTGTTCTTGTTGCTTCCCTTGTTTTCTGTTTCACTCCCTCATCCTTTGGTCTTTGTCATCCAATCCATGAACATCAGGCCAGCTCTCGCCAGCCTCCCCACATGCTTGCCTGGCTTGGTGTTCACAGCTTCACGAAGGCACTGTTCATAGATTTCATCTTAGTCATCACTAAGCCACGTATTCTGCGTGACATGTTTTCACCATCCCTCGCTAGATCTGGTTCTGTGCTTTTGTTTGTCTCTCTAGAATGTCTCATTGAGCACCAAAAACCTTAAATATGGGTATCATCTGTGTCTCAGCTGAACACCAGCATACCCCCTTCCCCTGCAACCGCCCTACCCCAGCCTCCCCAATACACCTACTGCTGTACTGGTATCATGGTGGTACCAGTGTTCCTCTATCTCTATCTTGTTTTTTGTTTCATTTTTTTCAGTCTTATTCTTGCTTTAATCTATATATATATATATATATTACTATTTTTCCTATGATTTTCTTTTTTCTAAGCTATATCCTATTTTATTCTGTTCTTTTCCCAAATATGCCTTTTAAGTTGTCTTCTTAAGCTTTAGTCTTCTGTTTATGAGCCCAGAGGAGCCAAAGTTGGATCAGGGCTTCATTTCCTGAGATGTCTGTGAAGTCATGCTGAACCACTGCTCTGGGCGTCAGCATTTCAAGGAACTCTTTTCAGCTGTGATTTTTCAGACATGTGTGTAATTTTTTCATGTTAGATAATGTTAATGTTGAAATATTTTATGTTGTGTATGGGTGTTTTGCCTGCATGTGTATCTGTGCATCGCTTGATGCCTGGTGTCAGAAGAGGCTGGAAGAGGCTGTCAAATCTCCTGGAACTAGAGTACAGAAGGTTGCTCTGGGCTCTGGGAACTGACCCAGGTCCCCTGGAAGAGCGTGAATGTCTGCAGCTGAGCCACCGAGACTCCTACAAGGCTCCTTTTTCTTACAGTCTATGTTTCTTGTTTGTTTGTTTGTTTTGTTTTCCAGATAGGGTTTCTTCGTGTAGCCTTGACTGTCCTGGACTCACTTTGTAGACCAGACTGGCCTCGAACTCACAGTGATCCGCCTGCCTCCGCCTCCCAGAGTGCTGGGATTACAGGCATGCGCCACTGCTCCCGGCTAAGTCTATATTTCTTTACTTTGCTCTTCCTGAAAAACTTAAATGGATTTTCTAAAGTAGGCAGGGTGTTGTACACATCGGAGGCAGAGATAATGGATCATTTTAAGTTCAAAGCCGGCTTTGTCTACATAGTGAATTCCAGGCCTATCAGGCTGTATAGGAGGACCCTGGCTCAAAATAGAGAGACTGGGGATGTCACTCAGTGGTAGAGTATTTGCCTAGCTGACAGCATGTAACAGAGTTTGATCCTCCATACAGTGATGGATGCATAGATACATACATGTATTGATTTTCTAAAGCCCTTCGATTCAGTTTAAAGTTTCAGTATGTCTTCTGCTGAAGTTTATTGTATTCCTCTACAAGTGGCAGACAGTGTATATTTCTGCATCAGGTCTGTAGACATCGATTGCTTTGCACTTTGTGTTTTACCTCCCAAGCGTTTAACCTGTGCCACAATTGAACAGTCACACCTCATGTAAAAGCAAGACCAGACAGGTGTGGTGACATACATCTTGAATCCCAGGACTTGGATGACAGAGACAGGAGGATGACAACACTGTACAGCGAACTCAAGGCTGGCCTGGACTACATAGACCTTGTTTGAAAAAAATGAAATGGAAAAGCAAGACAAAAAAGACATCATACAAAAGGGCCAGTGGGGTGCTTAAATAATAGACCCAGTGCTTTGAAAATGCTGATGCCATAGCCAGGCATAGTATTGCACACGTGTAGTCCTAGCAGTCATGAGGCAGAGGATCACTGTAAGCTCAAAGGGTAGCCTGATTTACATAGTGATACCCTGTATCAAAAAAATAAGAAAGGAAACGGGGTCCTGGAGAGATGGCTCGATGGTTAAGAGCATGTACTTCCAGAGGGCCCCGGGTTGATTCCTAGCACCTACATGGCAGTTTATCGCCATCTGTAACTGTGGTCCCAGGAGAGCCAACACTCCTCTCTGACCTGCACCAGCCTCCATAGGCACCAGGCACACATGTAGTACACAGACATACATGTAGACATTTATTTTAAATGTTGATGCTTTTGGTGCATCTTTACCCAAGGTTCAAATTATGCCAGAATAGCAGAATTGCTCCAAATTTAAATAAGTTACAAATAAATTGCCTATGAATAATATTTAATGCTTAGGAAGTAGAGGCTGAAGGAGCAGTATTCAAGGTCATCCTTAGCTACATTGAAAGCTCAAGGCTGGCTTGGGCTATATGAAACCCCATTTCAAACCAAAGAAACAGTATAATGCAACAGGAAAGGCAGCACAGAGAAGGTTCGAGAAGAGATGATTTCCTCCTTAAAGTAGTGCACAGGAGGCCTTATGGATGCTGCTGCCTGGTGGCAGAGCCCTCAGCCATGCTCAGGCCCACCATGTTCTTCAGCATCTCTATCAAGTGATGAGCCTTAAACTGCAGTTCCTTTGAATCAGAGCTAGAAATAGCTTTCGGGGAACCCTTTAAACATTTCATCTTAGGATGCGTAAAACAGAAAGTGATGCTGATGAGAAGTGGGCAGTGCTAAGAGTGTTTCTTTTCAGGGAATCCTAGTACTTTCTGTTTTCCCATCCTCCCGTTTCCAGTCCAATTAGACTGTAATCTTAGTGTCTTAGGGTTTTCTTTGCTATGATGAAACACCATGACCAAAAAGCAAGTTGAGGAGGAAAGGGTTTATTCCACCTACTCCACTTTGCTTTTCATCATTAAAGGAAGTCGGGATAGGAACTCAAGGAGGGCAGGAACCTGGAGGCGTGAGCTGATACAAAAGCCGCAAAGGGTGCTGCTTACTGGCGTGCTTTTACATGGCTTTCTTTGCCTGCTATTTACAGAACACAGGACACCAGCCCAGGGATGGCACCACCCACAGTGGGATGGGCCCTCCCCCATTGATCACTAATTGAGAAAATGCCTTACATCTGGATCTCATGGAGACATTTCCTCACCTGGGACAACTTTCTCTCTGCGGACTCTAGCAGGTGTCAAGTTGACACATAAAACCAGCCAGTTCACTTAGATACGTTCTTTTACTCTTCTGCACTTTAATCTCATCTATAAAGTAGGAGTTTGTTGGGGGGAGGGGGTGTTTTTGTTTTTGTTTTGTTTTTCAGTTCAGAGAATCAAACCAATAGCTTTGTTCATGCTAAGCGCGTGCTGTGTATGCTTTACCGTTAAGCTATACCCAGTGCTAGAATGAAGGTCTTTGTAGTGTACAGGCCATAGAGATGATGGGGGTTAAGTGAGTTACTGCACACAGAATTGTGGTTGCACTTAGAATCTACTGTTCGTGATATTAGCATACTAAGTATTAGGTGTAGATATTAACTATTACTATTTATTTTTGTTTGTGTTTTCGAGACAGTTTCTCTGTGTAGCCTTGGCTGTCCTACACTTGCTTTGTAGACCAGGCTGGCCTGGAACTCACAGAACTCACCTGCCTCTGCCTCCCTGAGTGCGGGGATTACAGGTGTGCACCACCACCTGGTTTATTGTTTGTGTTTTTATTTAAGAGACTTGCTGTTTTGTCCAACCTGGTCTTGATAGTGATCCTTCCACTGGAGCTTTCCATGTGTTTTCTTTTTAATCCTGTGTGTGTGCGTGCATGAGTGCACCCATGAAGCTGTCTGATCCCCTAGAACTGGAGTCACAGGGGGTTATCAGCCTCCTGTCATGGGTACTGAGACTAAACCCAGGTTCTGATCCTCTTAACCACTGAGCCATCTCTCCAGTCCTTCGTTTCCTCTTTCTAATGAAAACTGTGGGTAGATGAGGGTGTGCCTATTTTTCTCAGCTTGGGCCTCTGAGGACTTTCTCATTACATAGAAAGCTCTCACATGGCTAACAGCAGTTTTTGCAGATGAGTGGCTATACTGCTCTCAGAACTTCTGTCCTGTACTCCGAGTACATCCGTCTATGTGGTGTTCTCTTCTCGCCTGTGCAGGTGATTTTCTATGACAGTGACTGGAACCCCACTGTGGACCAGCAAGCCATGGACAGGGCCCACCGCTTGGGGCAGACAAAGCAGGTCACTGTGTACCGGCTTATCTGTAAAGGTACAATTGAGGAGCGCATTCTGCAAAGAGCCAAGGAAAAGAGTGAGGTAAGCACAGGGGACGGAAGGGATGATCGTGCCTGAGGGGATAGAAATCAGTCACAGTAAATAAACTGAAACTACTTAAGACTCTGGTCTTGACTAGTCCTGAAAATACTAGTGTTCTTGGTAAGCATCAGAGCCTCACATGAGCAGTCTCACAAGCTGCTCGTGTGCACACTGACAGCAGGGAGGGAGGGGCCTGTGTTAGGCATGGTTCGTTTTAGAGGAGGAAGGGTGACATTTCAGAGTCCTCCTCAGTTGAGCCATTTTGAGTCATTTTTAACTGTTAATAGTCCCAAACAAAAAATTCTCAAATTGTTTCTTTTGGGGGACAAATAATGTGGAGGAGCCAGCCAAGTAAACAAGAAATAGTAAGCCAAAGCCTCCCTTTGGAGCTGGCTGGGGGATGGTACTGGTGTGTGGGAATGGACCCGGAGATGACATTTTAATCCGCTCTGTGTAGATTCAGCGCATGGTGATTTCTGGTGGGAACTTCAAACCAGATACCTTGAAACCCAAAGAAGTGGTTAGCCTTCTTCTAGACGATGAAGAGCTGGAGAAGAAGCGTATGTACTCGGGCAGCTGACCTCTGAGATGAGGAGCTGTGCGTGCGTGCATGTGTGTGTGTGTGTGTGTGCGTGTGTGTGTGTGTGTGTGCGTGCGTGCGTGCGTGCGTCTGTGTACATGCCGTGCACTGTGGTAGAAGACTGCTGCAGGAGGCTGTGATCACCTTCCACTGTAGGAGTTGCAGGCTTGGCAGCAGGTGCCTTCACCTATTGAGCCGTCTCATCGGCTCAGAGAAGTATTTCTACAGAATTTCAATAAAGACCATTGACCTAAAGTTTCTAGATTCAAGAATACTGAGTTTCAGATCTACCCCAGTTTCTGTGACAGCTCCACATCCAAAAATAAGCTCTTTTCTAGTACAGAACACAACAAAAGCCACAATAATTAAGTGGAATCATAGCTTGTATAAAAGCTTTCGAAAAAACAGTAACTATTGTTTCTTATGTAGGAAAACACCAATTTTTTGTTTTGTTGCTGTTGTTTTTCAGAACAGAGTTTCTTTGTGTAGCCTTTCTTGGCTGTCTGTAGACCAGGTCAAGCTGGCTTTGAACTTACAGAGATCTGCTTCCCTTTGCCTCTTGAGAGCTGGGATTTAAGGCATACACCAAGACCAGTATTTTCTGAAAAATGACGCCTTAGGAACCACCAGAAGATATGGCCCTAAATTTCAAAGGATAAAAGTTTCAATTCCTACACTTCCGGTATTTTTATATTTTCTTGATAGTGAGACTCCGGCAGGAAGAGAAACGGCAGCAGGAGGAAACCAACCGAGTGAAAGAACGCAAACGCAAGCGGGAGAAATATGCAGAGAAGGTATCTCTAGACTGGGGTTGATGGGAACTGGCAGGGCCTGGAATAAGTTACAGAAGCACAAAATAGGCTTTGAATGATGTACATGTGTGTTTGTACAAACACATGTATGCATATTTGTACATACATAATAAAATACAGCTAACATGTGGAGATCAGATGACAAGTCATCAAAATTGGTTTCCTCCCTTCATTATGCGGGTTCTAGGGATTGAACTCAAGCCCTGTCTCAAAAATCCAGAAAAGGGCCAGTGGGATGGCTCAGAGGATAAAGGCATTGATGCCAAGCCTCATGGCCTGCATTTGGTCCCAGGAAACTCGTGTGGTGGAGTATATGAACCAGTCCTCACAAGTTGCATGAAAGCAGTAAATGCATATGCACCCATAAAATAGGTAGGTGGGTGGGTGGATAGATAGATAGATGTGGATGGATGGATGAAGAGAGAAAGAGAAAAGCAAGCCCAGTACATGCACACTCAATAAGCCAGCGTAGAGAGGGGTCATGGAGAGACAGGTGTACCTTTGTGAGGTTTTACTTCCTTTATACGGTGATTCAGGACTTGTGATGTGGCTCGCTGATGGAATACTTGCCTCAAATGTGAGAGGCCCTTGGTTTAATCCTCCGTACATATATAACCTGTACATACAAAAAAGTAGTTGAACCAGCGTAGTGATGCTATCAAGAGGGTGGAGGCGGGAATATGGAGAAAATTTGAGGCCAGCCTAAGCTGTAGAGCAGGACCCTGTCTCAAGCCACTTGTGGTGGGATGTACTCGTAGCCCCAGCACTTGGGAGGCTGACACAGGCTGATGAGGCCAGACCAGAAAACATAACAAGTACCAGGCTAACCAGAGCCATATTGCAAGACTGGCAAAAATCCTTTTATTTCCTAAGCTCACTTTTCTCTGTGGGGCAAATGCTCATTTTTTATGTATTTTCTGACCTTTGTATTCCCAGAAGAAAAGGGAAGATGAATTAGATGGCAAAAGGAGAAAAGAAGGTGTGAACCTTGTGATCCCATTTGTTCCTTCTGCTGATAACTCCAACCTCTCTGCTGATGGAGACGATTCCTTCATAAGTGTAGATTCGGCCATGCCCAGCCCTTTCAGTGAGGTGAGGCCCCTGTGGGTTTCTTCATCACAGCATGGGACTGCTTGCTGACCTTGGGGCGGGGACATAATGCTCGGCAGAGTTCATTGCCTTGTGGGAATGGGTTGCATAAGGACTGGCTGACTCTGCAAACCCAAGGTGGGATCAACACTGAAAGCAGTCCGGAGAGAGAAACAGACGCATGTCCCCTAAAGTCTGTTCTCTCGAGCATGAGGGTTTTATAAGCAGTGAGGTTATTAGTAATCTCAACCGTCTGCTTCCAGATCTCAATCAGCAGTGAGCTGCACACTGGCTCCATTCCCCCTGACGAGAGCAGCAGTGACATGTTGGTCATCGTGGATGACCCAGCCTCCTCAGCTCCTCAGTCTAGAGCCACCAATTCTCCCGCTTCTGTAACAGGCTCAGTCTCAGACACTGTGAATGGTAAGTGATGCTTCTGTCCTGACAGCCTCAGCCTGCTACTTCATGGGAAACATTCCTTTGGTCGTGAGTGAGTCCATAAGGGACTTTATTATTACTACTTTTTTGTTCTGTTTTGGTTTTGGAGACAGGGTCTCTCACTTAGTGCCGGCACTCATTATGTAGACCAGGTTGGCCTTGATAAGAGACCCATCTGCCCCTGGCTTCCAAGTCCTGGAATTAAAGGCCTGCACCACCACATCCGGCACATTTCTTATTTAATGTGTGTGCTCGCACATGTGGAGGTCAAAAGACAGGTTATAAGAATTGGTTCTTTCCTTCCACTGGGGACTCAGGGATTTAGTCAGGCTATCACAATCTTTACCTGCCTAGCCACCTCACAAACCCAGATACAGGAATTTTCTTCTTTCTTCCAAGAGTAGAATGGAGCAAAAGATTTCAATTTTTCCAATAGTCTTTCTAAGCATAAGGAGTAGATAATGTGTAGGAAAAGTTAAATAAGAACTTATAAAGTTTTTCACTTGTTTTCTAGTTGTTCTGTCTTTAGTAGTTCACCTTTATTTTTGCTGGGTTTTTTTGTTTTGTTTTGTTCTGTTTTTACTCTGCACATATTGAGTGTGTGATTGTGTGTACTAAGGTGTGTGATTGTGTGTAGGCGTGCACATGGGCATGTGGAGGCCAAAGGTTGGTAATGGCTGTCTTTCTTGATTATGTATGCATGCCCTTTTGGGGGCATGTGGTGTGTGTCTGTGCGTGTGGAGGCCAGAGCTTGACATCAGGTGTCTTCCTCTATCACTCTCCAGTTTGTTTTGGTTTAAGATAGTCTCTTGCTGAGCCTGGAACTCACTGTTTCAGCTAGACCGGCTGGCCAGCAAGCTCCAGTGATCCCCTGCCAGTGTCCACCCTCCCCATCCCTGGTACGCGTGCTGCCACACTTCCACAGGCGCTGGGATCCAGACTCGGCTCTCCATGTTGGCATGGCGAGCACTTTTACCAAGGGGGCCATCTCTGCAGCCCCTGTTTTTGCTAGTTGTTAATTAAAGTTAGTTTTGGGGACAGCTCTTTTTTGTTGTTCTATGAGGCCCAATGTTACTACTATTTCCTGAGGAACCTTAATTTTAAAGCCTGGAAATAGGTTTAAGCGTAGTGCTGTGAAGGGGGTAAGTAGAAAGATCTTGAAGTCAAGGCCAACCTTGCCTCCATAATGAAACCCTGTCTCAAATTTTAAATTTAAAAAAAAAAAAAAAAACACAACTTAGACACAAAGTTGGACGTGTGGTTTGGTGGAGTGCTTGTCTAGCATGCCCGAGGCCTGGATTCAACACCCAGAATCTTTTAGTTTCAGAACTGAGAGGTTGGTTTTCTAAGGCAGAAACACTCCAAGTCATTGGAGTTCATTTAGTGAGAGGCTAGAATAAAAAATAATAACCATGGTAGGACCACTCCTTGGAAGGAAAGACAGTTTGAAGAGCATAGCTGTGCTAAAGACAGCCCCAGATGTCCTCAGACCCTCAGGGAGCCAGGTACCCTATCCTGTGCCTGTGATTCCAGAACTCAGGAGACTGGGATTGGAGGATTACTTGAGATCAGGAGTTTAAGGAGCAGCATTGAACAACCTTGTCTGAAACAAAAGAGAACAGCTTGAGAGCCAGCATTCCCTGTCAGGGAGATACTTGCTAACATATTAAGAGATTTTTTCCCCCTCTTGGTTATTTGTTCCCACAGGAATTTCCATTCAGGAAGTGCCAGCTGCAGGACGTGGTCATTCAGCTCGAAGTCGGGGCCGCCCCAAGGGCTCAGGAAGCACAGCCAAAGGAGCAGGGAAAGGCCGAAGCCGCAAGCCCACTGCAGGCAGTGCTGCCGCGATGGCCGGGGCCAAGGCGGGGGCTGCGGCAGCTTCTGCAGCTGCCTATGCCGCATACGGGTACAACGTGTCTAAAGGTGCGGGGCAGGGGCTGCTGCAGGTTGTCCCAGAGCCTGTCTAACATCCTGTAAGCCAGAGCGTGCGGGGATTCTCCAAGATAAAACCAGAGACAGCTAAGGACGCAGCAGTTCTGACTCACTTGCCCTCTTGCTGCCTTTGAAGTAGAGGGAGCCACGGCCAGAGTGAACCGAATTGGGGGCTGCACTTGAAACACTGTTTTCCTGCCCCCTCCCTTTCTTTTTAAATTCTAGGTGGTTGTTACTGTTTTGTTTTTGTTCTTGTTTCCTGAGGCATTTTTTTAGTAATCCAACTGAGGCTAGTTAACATTGATCCTTAGGCAGTTGTACATGGAGTAGAGCAGTAGAGCTGGTGCATCCTGCCCTTGAACATGACAAGCTGGAAGAGAAGCATTTCATGGAGTGGCTCTTGAGTGGTACAAGGCAGTATACAGATAAGTAAAAAGAGGCAAGGTTTCTTGTGGCTACTGGTCAAAGTGGGGAGGGCCGTGGCCTGCTGTAAGGATTGTGGCGTGTCATTCAGAACGGAGGACATTGTGATTGTGAGTGAAAAGGGGCTCAGACGAACAAGAACCACAACGGCATGTTGAGGTTCACTGCGCAGATCAACCTTGTTATGCTGAGGAGTGGCGAGGAGAGTCAGTGTAGAGTTGAGTGTATCTGAGGCTGGCCTTGGTCTTACAGTGGTGACCTTGAACTTCTGGTGGCTCCTAGGATTGTCACCGCGGGGAAAGGCATACTCGTATGGAAAGTGCTTGGCCTAGTGTGAGAGCGCAGTAAAAGTTGGTTCACCTCTCTTTTCTCCCGTTGACAGTCTCAGCTTTCATTTATTGGTTCATTAAGGAAATAGGTGCAGTAGCTTGACCTGATATTTCTTAACTCTTTGCTAGCTTATTTGTTCCTTGAAAAACAGTAGTCACTACAGTTACCAAAGCTGCTCTGACAGGGCTCATCTGTGGATGGGCCAATGTGATAACACGTCAGAGGAACAAGCAGGAGGGATAGAGGAAGCAAGGAGGTCGACTCGCCTAAGAAAAAGCAACAGAAACTGATAGGGAGGAATGAAAACTGGAAAGGACTGCTTCACAAGTGACCTGTAATCCCACTGTACGTGAGCAGGGGTGTTTGCCCACCAAGTAACACAGAAGAAACCAGCCATGATAGTTAGTACATATCTGTAGTTCCAGACCTTGGGAAGTACAGGCAGGAGAATCCTCTGCTACATAGTAAGTTTGGCGAGACCAGCCTGGGCTCCTGAAAAAAAGAAAAGCAACTGACAGACAAACATCCTGGACAGTGCTTTATGAGAAGTAGGTGCACTGTCTCATACCAGGGAAAGGAACGTTCACTGTTGTCCAGGGTGCTGTCACCAGAGACGAGAGGTTTACCCAAGTCATCGATGTGATGGTGCTTGGAAAACAAAGCTATTCTTGGCCAGTGCTGTGGGATTGACAGGGTACCGACACAAGGTTGACTGGGCCACCTTGTAGCCGTTGGCCAGACTTCTTGAAGAGTAGAGGCCTTTACAATTAAGAAAGAAGCCGCAGCTGGGCAGTGGCGGCTCGCCCTTTAATCCCAGCACTCTGGAGGCAGAGGCAGGCTGATCCTTGTGAGTTCAGGGCCACCTGTTCTACAGAGTGAGTTCCAGGACAGACAGACAGACTGTAGAAACACTACTTCAAAACCCAAGCAGACAAAAAGCAGCTAAACTCAGGTTCTTTCCAGAAGACAAGAAAGCATGAGAGCCTAGTTGGTAAGGCTCTCCTCCTGTAACCCAGGACTCCTACACTGGGCATGTGTCCTCTCCAGACTCTGAAAGGGTGTCTTCCACTCTGGTAATGCAGGTGGAGCTGAGCGTATGTCAGTCTCTTAAGAATACAGCAATTAAGAGTAAAAACAAACAAATACACCTCAGCGATGTCTCTCTGCTGCAGACTCCCAGGGTGGCTGACAGACCTCAGGCGCTGAGGGCCATTGTGTTCTCTTCATCCCTGCAGGAATCTCCGCAAGCAGTCCTCTGCAGACATCCATTGTCCGACCTGCTGGCCTTGCAGACTATGGACCTTCAAGCGCCTCTTCTCCCTTAAGTTCCCCTCTGAACAAAGGAAATAATATTCCTGGGACTCCTAAGAGCCTCCATATGACCAGCAGCCTAGCCTCAGACTCCTTGATCCGGAAACAGGGCAAAGGCGCCAACCCCTCTGGAGGACGGTAACCATCTCTGCCCTCTAGCTTCCTTCAACCAAGCCAGGGGCTACAGTCCTGGGACGTAGGTGGTCTTGGGATGGCTTGCCCGATGTGGTATCTTGCATCCTATTTGGAGAGTGGAAAGGACCAGTTGCAGCCGGAGAGGACAGGCAGGTGGTTGGTGTGAGCACTTTCATCACCTGTTTCCAAAGGAGTGTCGGCCCCACAGCATCCTAGATGTACTCTGCAGCCGAGTCTTAACCTCTCTGGGGGGAAGGGCCTAGCATACTGTCTCCATCCCCATGCCACTCTTCAGCTCTGACCATGTCCCTCATGAAGGCTCCATGGGTGCTGTGAAGAGCCTTCCATAATGGAGACTTCTCTAAAGGATAGGATTTCCTACAGGGCTAGGAAGGGAGGAAATGGTTCTCTGGTATCCACAGTCTGGAGTGCTCCCGGGTCTAAACCCTGTTTGCCTCAGTGTCCTCACTGAAGAGCACGGTGATTGCCAGAGACGGTGGCTGTAAGAACAACAGGCTGGAGGAGTCAGACTCTCCGGCAGTTTCCAGCATTTCCTCCACTGTCCAGCACGGTTCACACCAGGGAAGCTGTAGGTCCCACCAGCAACAGTAGCAGCAGCTCCCACTCAAGGGACTTCCCAGAAGCCAGGAAAGAGACCAGGAGCCACCTCAGCAGGACACCTCACCACTCTCTGGCAGATGCCTCTTTGCCCATCCTGAATGCACAGTGTCCCTGGCTTTGCCCTTCGGCCCCCTGCTTGGCTGTATGCACTGTCTGTATTGCACTGAGAAAGAAGGGACAACAGGAGTGAGGTGGGGAGGGAGCAAGCTCAGCACCACCCTCCCAGCCCCACTCCTGAGCTTGCTGCCCTCTGAGAGGGGAAAAGGGGCGGCTGGGAGGGCTTTCCACCTGATGTCCCTGGTGGAACAGGTGCTTCTGGGAGGGCCAGCCTCTAATTTGCACACCTGAAAATCGCGGAATTGAGTTTAGATAGATTGATTTTTTAAACGCTTTTTTTTTTTTTTTTTTTTTTTTGGAGTAGGTGTACGGGAATCATTTAACTTAAATCATAAAGATTCCCTTACCCAAACCCTGACTCCTGTGTACAGATGCTCTTTAGAGGGAATCAGAAAAATGCCAAGCCTTTTCCTCTTTGAATGTGCTGTCTATTTTTATAACTGAACTTGTACATATGTAAAGAGACACATCTTTCTTTTACTAACGGGATAAAAATCTTAAATAAAATGGAGTGAGATACTTTTATGTAAATCAGTGTGTCTGTGGTCCTTGCCGCTGCCTTTCTAGTGATAAAAGGTCGTGTTCTTGGAGGTTTGACAGGGTCGGAAGAATGCAGAGCCCTAACCTTGCTCCTGTGGCCCAGAAGGACAGAGAAGTGGGGCAAGGAGCACCCTGTGCGTGTCTGCTCGGGAGCAGGGTTAGATGGGTAACGTGAGCACGAGCCGTGCCCCAACGGTTAGTGCTGTAAGAATCATGAAAGAAAACGGTCAAAGCAGCTGCCGAGGATTCCGGGCCTTCGCGTTTTTGACAGCTGCCTGGTCAGTTGAGCAAAGGGCACGAGCTGCCGGCCTAGACTGGCAGTTACTGCAGTGACTGGGCTTACAACACTGATGTGTTGCATCGCCTTTGGTCAGGGTCAGGGCTGTTCCCAACGACTTGAGCTTGGCCTCCCTCCTTGGTTCACCCTTCACACTTCTGCTGGCCAGCTGCTGTCGCAGTCCTAAGGACAGACCTTTGTTTTCTTTTGTTTTGTTTTTGAGATGGGGTTTCACTGTGTAGCCTTGGCTGGCCTGGAATTCGATCTGTAGATCAGGCTGGCCTGGAACTCACAGAGATCCACCTGCCTCTGCCTCCAAAGTGCTGGGATTAAAGGTGTGTGCCATCACTACCCAGCTCATACATTCATTTTCACATAGTACCGTTGGTAACCTGGGTCCTGGTTTTCTTGCTGGTAAACATGTCCAGGGCCTTATACAGAGCACACTGTCATGACTTTCCCAATTAACTATACCCAGCTCTGTCCCTGCTGTGGCTTTTGTGGCCTAGTGAGTCAGCTGACCCAGGCTAAGGCCTCTCCAGTTTTCATCTCAGTAAAACCACCACTGCATTCCTTCTGCCAAGATCCACACTGGCCGCCTCTCTGGGGACCTGACGGCTGAAATCTGTGAAATCAGCTACATGTAGGTGTGAGTTTTGGATCAGTCTGGGAACTGCAAAGTACAGTATTCTGTTCCCTAGTGCAGTCCCTGAAGTCAGACCTATCTCAGCTTTAATTCTCACACACCTGTCTCTCCTTTTCCATGTTCGAGCACTGGGATCTTCAAATAAAAAGCTTTGAACACAAGTGTCTCCTACCCCATCTGCCCACTTTCAAAACATGTCTCTTTTCCATGTAAAAGAACATCCTAGCTCTCTAGGGACAGCTTTTTTCCCTAAAAAAAAAAAAGGCTGGACAGTGGTGATTGTACATGCCTTTAATCCCAGCACTCTGGAGGCAGAGGCAGGTAGGTCTGAGTTCGAGGCCAGCCTGGTCTACAGAGTTCCACGAGGCCAGGTTTGTTAGAGAAACCCTGTCTTGAACAACCAAAATAAAGGGGTCCTGGAGAGATGATGGCTCAGTAGTTGAGAGTATTATTGTCTGCTCTTCCAAAGGACCCGGGTTCAATTCCCAGCACCCACATGGCAGCTCACAACTGTTCCATGGATTCTGACACCTTCATACCAATGCACAGAGAGTAAAATTAAATAAATTATAAAGAAAAGAAAAACCAAAATAAATACACAAGACATGGCTGGAGAGAATTCCAGGTAAGCTAAAAGGTGCATTCCTCAGCAAGACTAGGAGCCCAATCCGAGGTGAAGGCATGAGCTGGATCTGTAAGACCGTCCTGTTGGTTGCTGTCACCTCACTAAAGGAGCCAGCCCATGGGATTAAAGGTCACGGGTCTGAATATTGAGCCTTTGAGAGCAGGCCTGTGCTGCGCTTGTCTTGACAGGCTCAGACAAAAAGCTTCCTGGACTGGCTTGTGTGCTGGAGGTTGGGCTGGACACTGGGTCAGCTCACGAGCTGGCTGTGTCGCACAGCTGTGGGGTTGGCAGGTTTGTGTCCATCCACAGGGCCTCACAGGTGGCTTTTACACGCATACCTTTACCCAGACCATCTCGCCCTTAGAAGCGGATCTTGTTGGTTCCTTAAATGTGTAGATTCTTAGGACCTGGGGGGTTTTACAGATGTTCAGATGAGTCTGTCCTACTCGGACTGCTACATCCATTCTGTTCTTAGTGCCAAGGAAGGATTTGACTGAGGAGGTCAGAAGAAAAAAGCAAATGAAACCTGAGTCATCCCTTCAGGAGATCTTTAGTACACTATGAATCATCTGGGGATCTCTTCCTCCTCTTGTTTGTTTGTTTCATTTTTGGTTTTTGTTTTTTGTTTTTTGTTTTTTTTTTCTGAAACAAGGCTTCAGGTAGATCAAGCCCGCCTCAAACTCACTATATAGAGGAGGCTGGCCTTGAACTCCTGACCTTCCTGCCTCCAGCTCCAAGTGCACCACCATTCCAGGCTACCCTGGAATCTTCAAAAGTAGATTCTGCTTCAGGAAAGCGGTCTAAATCTCAATTTCCAACAGGTCCCCAAATGTTGGTTGTGTGTGACCACACCTGGCTTTGTTTTCCATTTTAAACTGTTTCCTCCTTTACAGCTCTCTGTGTATCCTACCTACACCATGCACTGTTGAGTATCTGTGGCTTTGCCCAGATGCAGCCCGTCTGATGACTGTCACTTAGGGGTCACCCCTGTATTCCTGCCGTGGTGAAGCTTGTTACTGTGACCACCAAATTCGTTGCGGTCAGCGCTCTCAGCCGATGCTTGATTCTTCCTCATGGGCATGAGGAAATCTGGCTTTTCACCCGTGCTTCTCCGGGACAGCTCAAGGGTGATGCAACCCTGCAGTGCCAGTTGCAGTGTGGCCCATTGCTGGCTTCCCAGTTCAGCCAACTTCATGAGCACATTCACTCCATTTACGGGGGGGGGGGGGGGAAGCTGGGCCTCTGGTTGTGCCCAGGTCCCTGCTGTGAGGAAGCCATGGATGCTAAGGAAGCTGTCTGCGTGGAAAGGATCTTAAGAGATGGAGTGGTAGGGATTTGGACTGTTTCATTTATCCCTTATGGGAATAAATGGCCTAGCCGTTGCCACAAAGACTGTATCAGACAGCAGCCCAAGCGGCTGTACCCAGAACTGTCAGCAGAGAGGAATGGAGAAAGGAGATGTGGTAGAGGCCTGTCTCGTTCCTGTGTCTCCTTCCTTCCTTGCTTTAGCTGGCTTCTGTTCTTCAACCTGGCACCACCCACTTACTTCCCTTTCCCCTCCCCAGTGGCCAGTTTGGTATATTCCAAATATAGCAGCTTCTGGCTGCTAGATTTGGGAGGTTGTGAATGGTAATAGTTGAGTTTGGTTTGTTTTCTGTTTTGAGATAAGATCTTCCAACGTAGCCCAGGCTACCTCCAAACTCATGGTCCTCAAGTACGCAGGGACTCTGAGCCTGTGCTATATAACACTGCTAAGGAGTTTCTTGTCAAACTGAAAACAGGGCAGGTTAACAAAAGAAAGAAGCAGTCTGATGCCGCGTTCAGAGAGCAGGGCAAACCGGAAGGTTTTGAGTAGGTGGTAAGGCCTCGAGGGATGTAATAATTATAGGTTCAAGTTCCTTAAGGCTGGAAGGAGGCAGTGAAGGGAGTACACGAAAGTGATGGAGTCCTGTAGTTTAAACAGTGTACGGGTGTGGTAGAGTCAGGGAGAAGATACACCACACCCGAAGATTAACCATGGTCGACAATCATAAATGGACTGAGCAGGTCACATTTATATATTTCTTTGTATGACAATAACAAAAAAGGTCATGATACGCAGAGGAGCAAGGAAGAGTACTTGGGGGAATTGGAGGAAGAGGGCTTGTATTTGGTTCCCAGCACTCACACAGCAGCTCGCAACACCTGTACTTAGAGTTCCAGGCTTCTTACTCCCTCTTCTGACTTCCAAAGCCACCAAGCATGCGTGTTCTGCACAGGCAAAACGTGTATACATGAAAATGGTTTGAATAACAGATCAAAAAGAAAGAACGTTACCAGCTATTATAGTGTTACCCTGGGTTCAGTGAGAGTAATGGCTGTAGGAGCCCTCTTCGGCTCCCAGGCCTCCTCAGTTGTCAGTAGTTGTCAGGGCCAGCAAGTTCACCAAGCCTCAGTCCGGAGATTGGGACCTGGCAAGAACAAGCGTTCACAAGGGGGAACTGGCATCTCCATGTCACCACATAGGAGGCAGGGTTGAGGGGGTGGCTGTGAGATGGGGGGGCTCTTACCCTGCGTCCCATTTCATCCATATTTAAAGCAGGCCCTTCATGGGCTAGACTTGAGGGTGGAGGACATCACTCCTCTCTCTACTCGAGTTATCTGCATGTTTGCCACCAGTATTAGATATTTAGCCCAATCTCATGGAGACTCAAGGCTTAAGGTTGTTAAAGACTTAAGCCCTGTTATTAAAGACTTAAACCTGTTTTTGGTTGGTTGGTTGGTTGGTTCGTTGATTGGCTGGTCGGTTTTGGAGACAGGATTTCTCTGTGTAACTCTGGCCATCCTGGACTCACTTGTAGACCAGGCTGGCCTCAAACTCACAGAGATCTGTCTGCCTCTGCCTCCAGGAGCACTGGTATTACGTGTGTGCTCCCACACTCGGCTCTCAGGGCTGGTTTTCTAACACTGATACCTGCACTCTTCCCCGCCAAGGATTAGTAGTCTGCTTAATCATGGTTTCAGATTCTCATCAGCTCCCTGTGTAATCTCTCTTATGTTATCATAACTGACCACAGAGGACAGCTTTTCCCATCTAGCCAGGGGACATGCAGTCATAACCTGTTGTTGGAGATCCTCTGGATTGAGTTGGTAATTCCAGTTGTGGTCATGCAGAGAACTTCCACGGCGTGGACTCGCCGATGATCCCCGTTCTGAGCGTGAAGAGTGTTGGCACAGATGTCCTATCCCCAAGAGAAAAATTTGGAGGTCAAAGTGACATAAATGAATGTCATGTGAGGTCAGGTCAAAGGACTAAGATACTGAAATTCTACTCATGGGAGTTGGGGTTAAATACAAAGGATTCCAAAACTCGAGGGCATGTGGGCAGCAGGCGTGGGCAGTCAGGGCCAGCAGCCTCTTGGAGAGGAAGGATGGAGTGGGACTGAGAGGAGCAGCTGAAGGACTGGTGGGCATGTGAAGGGAGAAACGGGAAAGGCTCAGCTCTGGCAGAAAGGTGGCTGAGAGGTTGGGGCCGGCTTGCTGGAGGCGTGGGGAGGACAGCAGCAAATGGAAGAGGGCTGATGGGAGGAGGTGGTAACTAAGGAGGGGTCTCATCTGAAGAAAAGGGCAGATGGGAGCTTACAGGCTTGCGACAGGTGGAAGGCTAATTTTCCATTTTTGGCCCACGATTGACCATTGCTAGGGTTAGCCGAGGAAATAAGGTGCCTGGTTGGTAGGAGGATCAGGTGACTTGAACCTGGGTTCAAGTCACTGGGTTCAAGGAGGGTAAGAACCTAGGATCCAAACTACTTCAGTTTCAGGAACAGTCAAGATGGAGGAGCTTCATGGCGATGGCACACGCTTTAATCCCGACACTCAGGAGTCAGAGACAAGTTCTCTGAGCCCAAGGCCAGCCTGGTCTACAGAGCAAGCACCCAGGACAGCCAGGGCTACACAGAGAAACCCTGTCTCAAAAAACCAAAAACAAAAACCGACCAAACAAAA
The DNA here is from genome assembly GCF_030254825.1 of Meriones unguiculatus. Lineage (NCBI taxonomy): Eukaryota > Metazoa > Chordata > Mammalia > Rodentia > Muridae > Meriones > Meriones unguiculatus. Next base: position 22,385,566 of record NC_083365.1, read on the forward strand.
CCCATCCATACACATAAAATAAATCTTAAAAAATAAAAGAACTGGGGAGATGGTTGCAGAGGACCCAGGTTCACTTTCTAGCGCGTGCGTGGTGCCTCACAGAGGTTGTGACACCCTCTTCCGGCCTCCATAGGCGCTGCATGATGGGTGTACGGACAAACCTGCGCAGCACGCCATACACACAAGATAAAAATGCTAAAATAAAAATACTTTAAAAACACAAAATGACATCTCAAAATTAATAAATCCTCTCCATAAACAAACGTGCGGCAAGGGGAGGTGAACCGCTCTGCTCTCCCACCAGCTGAAGAGCTAGAGTTCCTGCCCTTTAATCTTCTGACTCTGTCCAAGATGAAACTATCCACATGGACTCAGCCTGCCCCTGCTGTTTAGATGGGACCTGAACTGGCTATTCGCTCCTTGGGGACAACAGGGTTCTGGGGTCAGGACAAGGCCCCGGGCCCCACCCAGAAGGATAAACAGTGTGGTCCCTGGTCCGTGTGGCCTTTAGAAGCTGACTGTGTGGTCCAAGAAGATATATTTAGCCGCATCAGATGCTGCTGGCTCTGTCGTGACCCACGACTGTGCTGTTGATAAACAAACCAGAAGCCTTTGGCCGAAGGCACCCTTCGCATGGGCTTGAGAGTGAGGAGTGGAGGGAGGCCAGGGCCTGGGAAGCCCGGAGCGCCTCCGGTCCTGTTCCCTGCCACCTCCCTCTCCGCCCTTCTCCCACCACACGGGTCAAAGCTTCTTGCCCTGCCAAGTGACCTGGTTCGTTCATTCACGTAGCCATTTGTCCCGTTCAGCTCTTAGCCGTTTGTTCAGCCTGGCCTTGGCGAGCCTGAGATAAGCCAGGCTCTGAGCCACCGTGGGTGCAGCAACAAATAAGGAAACAGCTCCAGCCCTCGTAGGGTGTCGTTCTAGTGAGGTGAGCCACGGGGCTCGCTGGCATCAAGGTCAGCAGCATCCGTCTGTCTGCACAGCCGTTTGAAGGGTATGGGGTACCTTCTCCTGAGGGGACCCACTCAGCCCGGGAACCTCGAGCAGCTGTGATTAACAATCTTTGGCTGCTGAGGACATGGCAGCCCAGAATAACCTAGCCAAAGACTCAGAGCTGGTTTGGGTTTTTGTTTCTTTGTTGTTTTGTTTTGTTTTGTTTTTTCATTTTGTTTGCCTTTTTGAGACATTGTTTCATTAGAGGCCTGGCTGTTCTAGAACTTACTATGTAGCCCGGACTGGCCTTGAATGTGTGGCAATATTCCTGCCTCTGCCTCCTGACTGCTGGAATAGCAGGTGTGTGCTGCACACAGCCGCTAAATGAAGCTCTGGCTGTTTTCTCATGGGTGCTTATTGGTTGGTTGGTTTTGGAAAATAGTTTCACTTTGTAGCCCAGGCTAGCCTCAAACTCATTCTCCTCCATCCTTAGTCTCTCAAGTGCAGGGGTCACATGTAAGAGGTACCCCTCTTCCTCCTTCTCCCCCCTTTCCTCATTCTTCTGAGACAGGGGTCTAAGTTGCTCAGGCTGCCTCACACTCCTACCTCAGCCTCCTTAGGAGGGGGAACCAAAAGTACAGTTCACTGAACCCACTAGCTCTTGTCTACCCTGGGGGAGGGGAGGGGGGCCACTGAGACTTTAAAGGAACTAGTTTTGGTCCAGCTTTTCAGTTTACATTTAAGACACCCAGAGAAGAAAGGTGCCTGGTCAAAGACACAGTTTAGCTAGGGAGTGTTGGCACTCACCTCTAATCCCATCACTAAAGGAGGAAGAGGCAGGTGGATTTCTGAGTTCGAGGCCAGCCTGGTCTACACAGAGACAGCCAAGGCTACACAGAGAAACCCTGCCTTGAAAAAACAAAAACAAACCAACCAACCACCAAGCTCAATTTGTGTTGCCTGTCTTCTCTGGCCCACACAAAGAAACCGGGTCTCAACAAAACAACCACAACAAAACCCAGACAGCTTAAAGCAGGAACCTCTAGACTCTAGGCCATGTGAGCAGTGAGGCCCAGGCACGCTCAGGGTGGGAATGCGCCTATGTAAACCTGCCTCTTCCCCTCCTCCTCGAAACTGCCCAGCCTACCTCTGCTACGTACCTGAGTGGCAGCCTAGGAGGCCCCTTCCGCCCCACCCTACCCTAAATACTGACTGACTCTTGCTGGGGAGGTGGCCTTTCATTCGCCAGTGTGGTAAGACATGAGCCCCTACTGTGTGCAGGCTCTAGGACATATCAAGACAGAGGTGCCTCCCTCATCCAGGGGTCACAGTTGGCTGAGGAGTCAACAAGAACAGGGGGGAGTCAGGGGCTCAGGCGTAGCTCAGTGGTTGACGATTTTCCTGACAGGCTCAAGGTCCTGAATTCCTTTCACGGTACCAAATGCATCGGAACCAAAAAGACAGGGCGTGAGCAATGCACAAAGAGAGTGGACACGTGTCAGTCTCGTCAGAGCCGAGGCTAGACTCCGATGGTAGGGGGCAGTTGAGATGCAAGGACGACATCCCGGGGCAGGTGATGTCTAAATGACAAATCACGGCCCCGCACAGGAAAAGACATTCAGGGTGAGAAGACAGCGGTGCCAGACCTAGAGTGGAAGGGAAGCCCGCTCCGCTGGTGTTCACGCCCCCTACACTCAGAGTGACCTGGTCTCTGTTCCTCACTCCACCCAGTGTCCATCCCAGCCAGTGCCTGTCCTCTCAGGCCTGGGGGCATGGCTGGTGCTGCCCGTAGGCCCCGAAAGTGACAAAAACCATAGGCCGGACACAGTACCGACCTGAGTCCTGTAGGCTGTACTGGACAGGAAAAGAGAAACATGGGCTGCCGGGAGGGGCAGCATGGTCCCGCAGTCAAAGTAATCATTACTACAAGGACAAAAGACCCGTCTGGGCATGTTAGGAGACGTACTCACGCAGCCTGCTCAGCACCCCAGCTCTTGGGACTGGTGAGTGCATGTGAGGGGGCGCACTAAAGGAACCGCCGAGGTGGCCGCTCCACGATTTGGGAGAAGGTTTTTATTGTGGATAAGAGAGAGAGAGAAAACATCCAGCGGCATCTGGCAGAGTCCAGAGGAAAGAGAAAAAGAAGCAGACTGGCTATGACCAGGGCTTAGGGAAACAGGGGGAGGGTGGGCTGGCAGAGGACGGCAGGCCAGGGAGGAAACTGCCCTTACAAAGGGATGGGCTTGTCTAGGACAGCTGAGGACCAGCATGATGGAGAGGGGGAGGGGCGAGAAGGGCCAGGAGGCTAGGTGGCCTCTTGGAGATGGTAACCGGTCCCTGCAAGTAGGAACTGAGGGGGCCTGAAGACTAGTAAGGACTTGGGTATGCGAACACGGGTATGTATCAGTGGAGAGCCACGTGTCCCTTCTGCCAGGAGAAAGGGGGGGAAGTCCCTGTCTCACATGTTCCTGAGGAATGCTGGCTCTTATCTAACCGCCAGAAATCCTCTTATAGTCTAGCTTGAGCTGAACCAATTTTGGACCTAGTCAATGAGCCCGGGGTGTTACCCTTTGGACGTGATGGTAAGGTGTGGTCCTCTTTACCTAGGTCATGACCTCACACAGACTGAAGGAGAGGTGTAAGGTATTGCCCTGCCTGGCTGCTCTGCCCTTGCCCCTGTAGCTCCCAGCCCACATTCCTTGGCTTGGCATGACATTCAGACTGAATATCACCCCGGAAAGATGGCTGAGAGCCCTTGCCTCTGGGTGGGCTTTTTGTGGGCTCTTTCCCTTCAGGGTGAGAAACGACTTTGCGTGTCCTCTGTGTGATTCAGTACTCTGCCTGGAATGAGGGTGCACAGCTCCTCCTCAGGAGTGTTCCGCTTAGCATGGCCACAACTAAGCAGCTCATGTTAACACAGCAGCTGGGCCCGAGGCAGAAGTACACACAGGTGACGGAAGCGTCACAGAGGCGGGCACCAGCCTGCCTGGCACAGCAGCAGCAGGACACCAGGCTGGGTGCTGAAGGGTGCAGAGGTGGGTGAAGGTGTTGGTCAGAAGGACACCTGGGTTGGGAAGAGCCGGAGGGTCAGAGATAGCGAGGCGTGTAGAACCCTGCTGCTAAGCTCTAAGTCTGGCGTTTCCGGATAGCCTCTGAGCTTGCTCTACGATGACGGACTCCCTTTCTCAGCAGGTTTCCCTCCTCAACTGATCCGGGGAGCCCCAGTCCCCCTAAGGATCATCACACAGCCCTCAGGGAATATTACAGGCCGGTCCCTTCCCTGATAAGAAACCTACTCAGCAAGCACCTGGGGATTCCTGGAGATGCCCACCCTACGCTAATAAAATGTCTTGGTGTGTTGGCTTCCCACCAGTGACCTTTACCTATACCTGGAGATTCTCCCCGACTCATAGGATCAGCAAGTACACTTCCCCCTCTCCTGATAGGGCTGTTTTGTTCCATGTAAATCAACTATCCCTGGCACTCCTAGCCCCATCAAATGAAACACATTCAAACTCAAAACTCCTCCCACTGCCCAAGGGTTACAAGTTCCTGATTCACAAAATAAAGTCTCTCTCACTCCACTCCCTCACCATGCCTTCCTGGGGAAGGATCGCTGCTGAGCTTGGCTACCAATCAGGCAGCTGCCTGCCTGGCAGTCTTGAGCTTCCACCGCTGGACTGCCAGTCAGTCAGCCACGTGCTGCTGGTGCCATGGGCTTTTGCCTGAACCCCTGACCAACATTGGCCTAACCAAAGGGCTGGAACACTGCAGAATCATCATGAGCATTTGGAGCCCTGGAGTTTCCACTGACCTCTGGTACCAGCAATCTCCTTTTTAAAAGAACTAACTGTCACGCCCAATGGAAAACTCATCTCCATCTCCCCCAGGGAGACCGGGAGCCTCGCCTAGCACACAGGCCTTGCTGTGATTGAGCTGTAGCTGCTCCTGAGAGAAGCAGAACCTTTGATCCTGGGGCTTCCCCTGTTCCCATCTGGAAGCAAACAGTGCCAGAACTGGCCTGGCCTGCAGGAGAGACACAAACGTCCATTTCCAGCCTGGCAGCCCCGGGGTAGAAATGCTGTATGACAGCCAGGCTAACTCAGGATGCGGAATGACAGGGAGGTGGCACCAGGAAGCTTGGATTGTGGGGTGAGGGGAATGCAGGGGCCAAAAGAAGATGAGGCCACAAGGGGAGCAGCTCCCAGGGACTTGTCCTGAGAGCCAGGAGAAGCTCTTGAAGGCTGATGGTGTGAGTGGTAGACTACAGGGAGAATAATGCAGAATATAAGTGCACTGAACTTAGACTGCCGGATACAAAAGAAACTCGGGACAAATGCCTATCTGGGGTGCTTATTGGCCTACCAAAGCATGCTGGCCTCCAGGCTCACTTAGTTCCTTCTCACCCTCCCCCCTACTCTACAGTTCTCCAGCTTATGGGCTTCCCCTCCCCCAACTTCTCATTCCCACATAGATAACTCTGCCACTTTGGCCATGCACTTTCTTGGCTCTTTTACTGGCCATGCTTAGTCTACTGCCTTCTCCCTCCACTCTGGATTCTTCCTATCTCTCTCCCTCACATCTACAATGAAAACCCTCTGCTCAACAATATCTGGAGCAGTCACATCCTCAGCTTATACAAGAGCTGTGAAGTTCAAAGTTCTCGGCGGCAGTCTGGGTTAAAGGGGGAGGAACGTGTGGATAGCAAGGGTAGGGCAGATACAGAGATCACGGAAGATATGCTGTGTTTTTTACTGTGTAGGACTGGAGATCTGTACCATAATTCACGCTGGAGGCAAGTGAGCAGTGAGGTCTGGGGCAGCGGAGCAGGAGTCTCCCTTAGGCTAAAAGCTCACTGGGCCAGAGAAGAGCCCTAGGTGAGCTGCAGCCAGAGCAAAGCCAAGAATGAAGATTAAAGCACCAGGCAGAGCAGCAGGGACAGGGAAAGTGAGAGTCAGCAGTGTGCAGTGCAGACCAGAGAAGATGTCTGAAGAGGGAGGCTCAGGTAAAGATGGTGTCACTAGGAAGGGCTGGTTGTTACAGGGAGCCCATCAGAGATGAACCCTCAGACACAGCTGATAGCATTCTAGCTAGCTAACCAAAAGTAGTATACCTCAGGTGTTGAGCAAAAACTAAGTTATGATATGTCACTCAGCAGCTGGAGGTTTTCACACAAGCAAGCAGTTTAACAGAAGCCAAGATAAGCAGTTAGCTGGAGGAGGTGCCTTCAGCACAAGCAGGTTTCCCTGAAGCTAAATTAGCTGGAACATCTTGAGCTCAGGTTCCTAGACTAGAGTTTTGGTAATTTTTTGTGGGATTCTCCATCAAGATTAAATTCTAGTTAAACCTGATATGACCTCAACAAGAATACAAGATGGAGGAACCTCTGCACTGTTTAAAACTGCAGGGTGTGTTGCCCTCCTTATAACCCTGAAGCAGGGTTATAAGGGGTGAGGGCAAATTCTGTATGGTCTACAAGAGGAAGGAAAAAGGAGAATAGCCTTCCCAGGCCCCGCTCCAGACTCGGGGTCATGAGGTGGGCCTCTGCCCCTCAGCTGAGGGGTGAAGGTCCTATGACTATGGCAAAGAGGGCAAAGGATAACCTTGGCATGCTGGCTTTGGCCAATCTCCTTTGATAATGTCTGAATCTGCTAATAAAGCTACCCTGTTTGGGTCCAGTTGTCTCTGGCCACCATGTTATTAACTGTTGATTCTTTTGAGGACAAAGTAATACTTACTGCAGGATAACAGAGTGCCCTGCTCTGGTCATGCCTGGGGTGTTGGGGGAAGTGCAGGGTGATACGCATCAGCTTGGAGCTCATGAATGCCGTGGCCTCAGACACCCTGACTCTGAGCAACAAGATATCCAAGATGAAGAATGGTTCATTTTGTGACCAACTCTCCTAGAAGGACTTCCACCGCCCATGCTGCTGCCAGAGGCCGTGTTGGTGTCCGTGGTCCATGCTGTTGCTGTTTCTGTCTTGGCCATGTTGATGTCCATCGTGTCTGTGCTGCAATTGGAAGCCAGTCTGAGCCCCCGCCAGAGACCACGCTGATGTTTGTGAGCTGTGCAGCCCCAGGCTGTGTTGACAATGTCTGTCGTCCATGTGGCTGCTGGAGGCCATATTGATGTCCATGATCTGTGCTTCCTTGGGGACCAGGTTGAGGCCCATGTTCCTAGCTGCCCCTGCCTGTTATGGGCAAGGAAGCTTCTTTTGCTGTGTGTTGATCGCTGCAGACTCATAAAACTGAGAATGAAAGGCACTGAATGTTTCTGTAACAACCTCCCCTGCCCCCCCCCCACAATAAACAGTCCAGACAGGAAGCTATTGAAGAGAGCCCTTAAAAACTGTGATAAAGATGCTGAGGTGTAGCTCTTCACAGCTGATGGTCTCTGGCAGGGGCTGGGGTCTCAGTTTTCTTTAAGGGGTTGATCACTAGGAGTTTGGCTATGTGCATAGGCAACAGAAGTTGGACTTGGTGGTTTGGTTGGTTGGTTGGTTTTGGTTTTACAAGACAGGGTTTCTCTGTGTATCCCTGCTTGTCCTAGAACTAATTCTGTAGACTAGGCTGGCCTTGAACTCAGAGACCCCCTGTGTTGTTGTTATTGTTTTAATGATCTATTTATTCTTATTTTATTTGCATTGATATTTTGCTTGCATGTGTGTCTCTGTGAGGGCATCAGATTTTGGAGTTACAGGCAGTTGTGAGCTGTCATGTGGGTGCTCATGGCACATGCCTTTAATCCCAGCACTCAGGGAGGCAGAGGCAGGAAGATTGCTGTGAGTTAGAGGCCAGCCTGGTCTATAAAGTGAGTCCAAGACTCTACCACCAAGGCTAAACAGAGAAACCCTATCTCAAAAAACAAACAAAAGTAACAAAACAAAATAAAAAGGAATGTAAATTCCAATCACTTGATTTTACCAATAAGGACTCAGGCACCAGATGCTGGGTTGAAAGCCTGCTAGCTCAGAGAGGAGGGAAAGCACCTAGCTGACCTTCCTACTCAGCTGACATCCCAGAAAGAAAAAGCTGATTCTACTCTGCTCATATCCCAGAGGGAAAAAGCTCTTTCTATTCAGCCTACACCCCGACAGGAAAAAGCCCCTTCTCCAGCCTGTCTTAAATACCCTCAACTCAACGCCCTTCCTTTCTGTTTACTCCCTGTCAGCTGGTTACTTGCTCTGCCTTTTGACGTAGGGTTAACTTTATTAAATCCTGGGGTGGAGAGACGGCTCAGAGGTGAGAGATGGTTCAAAGGTTAACACTGACTGTTCTTCCAAAGGTCCTGAGTTCAATTCCCAGCAACCACGTGGTGGCTCAAGACCACCTGTGGTGAGATCTGGTGCCCTCTTCTGGTGCTGGGGCACAAACGCAGGCAGAATGCTGTATAAATAATAAATAAATAAAATTAAAAACATTTTTAAACCCTGTGCACAGAAAGCTCTTGGGTTAAAGGTGTGTGTTAGGGCTGAACCACACCGCAATGGGATAAATATCCTCCAACACCCTGCCTCGGCCTCCTAAATGCTGAGATTAAAGGTGTGTGCCACCCCTGCCCAGCTTGTTGGTTATTTTTGTTGTTGCCTGTTTGTCTTCTGGGGAGAAGGCCCAGGGTGGGAGGGCTGTGTTGGCAGGAATGGGAAGAGAGTGTGGTGGGGTGCACTGTACAAAATTCCTAAATAATTAATACAAATGTTATATTGGAGGGGGGTGGGGGAAGGTATGCACCACTACAAAAAATAAAAATAAATACATTTTTTAAAAAGGAAGAGTTTCAGGATTCCCTTTGTCTATCATGAGCTCCAGGCACTAAAGTCGGATCACCAGGCTCAGGGATCCGCAGCAGCATCAGCTAATACACCATCTCTTCAGGTTTTTCATTCTTGACTTTAACTTGACTAGTTTTAAACTTCTCCATTTCTATTTCCTTTTTAAATTTTTTTGTAGTTGTGATAAGGGTGTGTGTGTGTGTGTGTGTGTACATCTGTGGAGGTCAGAAGGCGGCTTTGTCCAGTTAGTTCTCTTCCACATTTGTGTGGGTTCTGGGGACTGAACTCGGTCCTCAGGCTTATGTGGCAAGTGCTTTTACCCACTGAGCCATATTGCTGGTCTTAAATTTCTATTGCTACTGTCTATATCCACTTTTTTGTTGTTTTTAAAGACAGGGTTTCTCTGTGGAGCCATGGCTGACCTGGAACTCACTCTGTAGAGCAGGCTGGCCTTGAACTCATAGTGATCCTCCTGCCTCTGCCTGGGATTAAAAGCTCTGGGATTAAAGGCATGTGCTACCACTGCCCAGATCTATATCATCCACTCTTGTGGTGCTCAATAAAGTTTTGTTTATAAAGGATCTGGAGACTCAGATGCTTTCTACATCCTCAGTTACTGTCTGCTTCTCTCTCCCTGCGATTTCCTGAGGCATCTACTTGGCCCCTGAGTCCAGGGCCCTACCCTGTGCTCCTCACCACTGTTCCTTCCCCATTCCTGAGGCCCCTCAGCGTGGAGGGCAGTTTCTGGGAGGAGATGGACTCTTCATTTGAGATTTCTCTTCTTTGTCTTCAGTTCTTTTTCTCTGCTTCCTCCAATCTAGCCCCGAATCCTGTTGGCCCAAGCCCTGAACTGCTCTCACAGCCACTCTTGTCCATGTCGCTGCCTTGGCTCATGCCACATTTACCTCCGGCCAGCAATCCGACCAGGCAGCCAGTGTTCTTATGCACATCCCTTTCCTGCTCGCAGTCTGCCAGGGCGCTCCGCTGACTCGGGAGGAATGCGCAGCCACAGCCTGGCACACCTCACCTCACCGCTCAGCCTCCGGCTGCCTCTGTGTGCAAGCCCATCTGACCTTGTTTCCCCCTCAGGCACACAGTGTTCCCTGAAGCAAAAGGCCCAGAGGTTTTGGAGCTCCCTCGCCTCTCAGTCAGCTGTCCCCTGACTCGAGTTCAGGGGACCTGTTTAGGCGGTCACATTTCATGCAAAATTGTCAGCATTTTTAGACTCCAAATTTCTTGAGGGGGGGTTCGTTTATACCCCCAACATACCTAAAACTATGTATGATGCATGGCTTGAAGAATGGTAGTTTAAGCGTTGCCTTGTGGGGTAGACCTGCAATTCCCATCACTCTGGAGGACTGAGACTAGGGGATTTCAAGTTCAAGGCCTGCCTGCGCTATAGAGCGAGTTCAAGACCAGCGTGGGCAACTTGCTAGGATCTTCAAAGCAAAAGGTAAAGGGGGCCTGAGAATGTGGTCCAGTGGTAGAGCACTTGTCTAGTATGCATAACGGCCATAAGGGTCTAGGTTCAAGCCCCACTACTGCCACCAAAACAGCCAAAAGAATGGTGGTTCATGTGTGCTGCCAAGGGGCCTTCTCTACCTCAGCTCACTGCCTTCTAACCCAAGAGGGCCCAGGACGTGTCTGCCAAGAGCTCCCTGACACCAATTGCCTCCTGTTGTGTTGCCCTGACCAAGTTCCCAGAAGAACCTGGCCATAGTCCACACTTTGCCCATCAGTGGCCAAGACACGAGGCCGTCAAAACACAGGCACACAACTCAGCATGGCACTCTTCCCAGGTCACTGCCTGGCCAGCTGGTCAGAGCTGACCCTGCTGAGGACACCCAGAGCCATCAGGGCACCAGCTGCAGAATCAGCAGCAGCATGCACCCCCCAGCTTGTCCCAGCCACCGTCCATAGATAGCGCCCCCTAAAGACAGCTAGAGGGTGAGGCTGAAATGCGGGAGCTGGGACCTGTCCCCAGGAACCAGAGTATGAGAAGAAACATCTAGGGACATGCAGGGGTTAAACAAAAGGAGAGGGAAAAGGACCATGGAGGGTGACCTGACAGGACAGGTCAGAACACACATCCCAGTCAGACTCTGGGAATAAGAGGAATATCAGTTCCAGAACACAGGGCCTTTCTATTGGCGTTGCCTGAGAAGTCATCACCATCAGAGAGACAGTGGCCAGCCCTAAGGATGGAGGAAAGTCTAACCGGAGTCCAAGCAAACCAACCTTGGGACAGCTGGGGAGTGTGACACACAGGCCCCCGGGCCGAGGCAAGCTTGCAGCTCATAGGCTTTTAGGTACAGCACTGGGCATTATTTGTATACACCAGGGCCCTGGAATGTGCCCCTGGAAGCAGCCAGGTCCTACCTTCACTGCCTGAGTTCTAGGAGAAGACAGAGGAGAGGACAGAGCCTTTTCCCTTCTTGGGATCCTTCCAAGATTTCTCTCTCGCTTGCCCAAGCCTCGCACAAAGACAAACCATATTTTGGCAAAGGTAATTAAAGATCGTTTATAGATCACAGTGTGGAACAGACTGAGAAGGGACCTGTAGTGATGTTTCTGGGGAATAGACCAACAGGTCTACAGGAGTGATCCAGACAGACAAGCAGACAGACAGACAGGGAAATGAAACAAAAGGGGAAAGGAGCCCAGTCTTAGCAGCTGTGTCTCTCTGCGTAGGATCCAGCTCTGCCCTGGGGCCCGGCAGATGAAGACGGATGCTGGACGTTGGTCCTTTTGAAGAGCTGTCTCTCCTTCTCTGTCCCTTGTCCAGCAGGCCGAGAACACGGGCAGGTGACGTTTCCAGGGCTGGGGTTGGTTAGTCTGGGTAGACAGAGGATCAAGGCTCTTGCAGGCTCCCTAGGGATGTGGGGGCCTGGGCGGTGTGGAAATTAGCAGCAGCAATGGGGGGTGGGGGGAGTTCTGGTTAGGTACCAGAGGACTAGGGCAGAGCCACCGCACAGCAGGGCCCACATCCAGGGCAGGTCCCCCGCCTGCCCTGCCCACCACACCAACATGGTGCAATAAATAAAGTTTCAAGTAGTTAAGTCAGGGTCCGCCAAGAAAGGGTCGGAGACCAGCAGACAGGCAGCGGCCTAAGACACAAAGTTCCCAGCCACCCACCATGCCTTCCCAAGTCTCCCAAGCTCCATCAAGTCTGTCTCAAGAACTCCGCATTGACGTTCATCCGTGTCCACGGGGACGCTCCCTGCAGGGCCTTGGCTCCTCAGATGAGTGCCAGAGCCTGCTCGGTGAGGTAAGGGCAGGGCAGCATGGTTCCTACGGCGTCCACAATGGCTTCCAAGTGCTCGTCCTGTGCCTGAGGCCCACAGAGTTGCATGAAGTCTGCCAAACGCAGCAAGTACTCCAGGTTGTGGCCAGAGAAGCCTCGGCAGGCAAGGATCTGGGTGGCAATGACATCTTCTGGAGCAGGGCCCAGGTAACCGGGGTTCTGTGGGGTGGCCACGTAGGCCAGTGCTGTGAGGGGTTGGTCAGGGCTGTCTTGAGGATAAAAGGTGACTTCCTTAGTGTCGTAGCCGCCAAGCACGGCTTCCCTCACGTTCAGGTACTTCAGGGCCTCGCTCACCTGCTCCCCTCGAACCTGATATGCCACACCCCAAGTGCAGCCCTAGGAGAAAACAGACATCTCCAGTCAGTCACAGCGTTCCTGCCGGCCCCCACCCCGCCCCACCCCCGTCATCTTAGAAGGTCACCCTAAACACACCCCACAACTGTGCTCTGTAAAGGAGGTGGGGGCAGGGGGGAGATGGCTCCAAGGGGCAGAGGTACTTGCTACCACACCCGATGACCTGACAAACTAAATTCAATCCCGGGGACAGACATAAACATAGCGGTCCAGCGCACGCGCACATGTATGGGCATTTTGTCTGCACGTATGTTTGTAGGCCACGCGTGTGCCTGTCACGACCTGTTGACCCTGGAGGCCAGAAGAACTGGACCCCCGGAACTATAGTTACAGATTATGAGCCACTGTGTGGGTGCTGGGAACCAAACCCAGGCCCTTTGGCAAAGCGGAAAGTGGTTCTAACTGCTGAGCCATTCCTCCATCAATTTTCTGTTTGTTTGATTGATTTTTTTGTTTTCTCTGCATAATAGCCCTGGCTGTCCTGGACTCACTCTGTAGATCAGGCTGGTCTGGAACTCAGAGATCCACCTGCCTCTGCCTCCCTCCCGAGCGCTGGGATTAAAGGCCTGCGCCACCACACCTGGCTCAGGCCGGCAGGTGATTCTCCAAGCCTGAGCTAGGCTACGCTTCCCAGTCCACCCACGAGCTCTGGCCCTCTGCACCCTGACATCCGGGATCCCAGGATTCCCTTCTTGACTGCACACTTACCTCACCATCTTCAAGGAGGGTCACCACTCGGCCAGGCTAGAGAGGGAAGCAAGATTTTGGGAAAAAAAAAAAATTAGATATTAGCACTTCTGAAAAGGCTGTGAATGTACCCTGTCTTGCCTTTTACGCACAGGCCTCAGGTCCAATCTCCAGCAAAACACCCGCGCGCACACACCCACACAGGACCGAGCTTGAATCCTGTCAGCGCTCACAAGAAGGATATTTGGCCGTAAGTTTGAGGCCACCTAGCAAGCAGCCGGAGGAGGAAGAGGAGGAGAAGAAAACAATCATCTCTGCCAACAGCCAAGAGTGCCACCCAAGCCCCAGGGTGGGCCGTTCATCCAAGGGATCCAGTCATCTGGACGGGGGGAGCCATGGGCAGATGATGAAGAAACAAACAGCGACGGCCCAGGCTGGAAATCAAGACAAGAACCTACAGGTGCAAACGCCGAGCCGCCCCCCGGGCACACGCATTTAACCCACGCACCAGGCTCCCTAGCTCTCTCAGTCAGCCCCGAGTCCTTCCGTGCCATTCCAGGACGCGGACGCCCCTTCTCCTGCCAACCCCCACCTCACTCCCCCGGGCACAGCGGGATGCTCACCATCTTGTCACTGCCCCTGTGGAAGGTGTCTCCCTGCCAGAAGCGGCGGCTATAGCCGCGGACGAAGCCCACGCGGCTGTCGCTGTAGGCGAAGTCCGGCTTCCACACGAGAGAGCCGTAGCCGAAAATCCACAGGGCCTGGGGGTCGTCACCCCCCCAGGAGGGCTGCGCGGAGGGTGCAGGGGACAGGGAGGGAGGCGGGGTGCTCGGGGCTGCGGACTCCTGCTTCATGGTGCCGGGCGCAGGGACGGGCCCGGGTGGCCTCCGGGGTTGGTCTCCGGCACTGGCGCGGAAGGACCGACGGGCGCGTACACCTGGCCTGGCACCGATCGGTCGCTCCAGCTGAGCGGTTCCCCGGGACGCGCTCTTTAAACCCTCCGGCCGGGAGGGCCCTCCAGCGGCCACCAGGGGTCCCGGTGATTGGGGCGGGGAAAGTCTCGCTTGAGCCAATCACGCTTGGATTTCGTTTCTCGGTTAACCGCGCCGCCCTCCAAGTGGGTACCGGAGCCGCCCACCCCCGGCCCAACGCGCGCGCTGATTGGTCCGTCTCCTCCTCCGTGGCGGACCTGGCTGGAGTGATGCAACGGCGGGGAAGGTTTCCCCAGCACCGGCATGCAGCAAGGGCGCCACGGATTGCGTCAGGCTGCGGGCACTGGGAGCGGGCCTGGAACCCTCACGGGCACCCGCCGACTCCCCGGAAGGCCCTCTCAATGGCCTGGGCGGTGTCTCTCTCACAGTCCGGCCGGGGCACGTGACAGAATCATTGTCACCCAAAGCGGTGGCCAGTGCGGGCAGGGGGTGTGGGGCACGGCCAGAAAGAATGCTCCAGGCAGCACAAACTCTTGCCTCGCCTGCGAGCACGCACCGCGGGGAAGCTGTCCGGGGGCCCCTCCGCATTCCACTCTGGTGCCTCATGCTGTTGCCCACGTGAGAAACTGGAGAAACTGAGTCACGGGGCGGTCAGGGTTTTCGCAAAGGCTGTGGTTTGAGTCAGGCTGCGTGGCGTGCAAGCTTGCAGGCCTGCCTCACGTGATTACACCCGGGGCCGGAGGTGGGACCCCCCTGAGTTGAGGCCGGTTGGAAGAAAAGCCAAAACTGAACAGCCTTGGGCAGAGCAGTCACTTTGAGAGATGCCCTCGCAGCGCCCCTGCGTGCAAGGTCATAAAGAGAAGAATGCCAGATCGGTTTTATCCCAAGGTTTCACTGTTCCGGGCTTGAGGCCTTGCAGCAGTGGTTAATCTAGGTAGGCGCCGAGGTCTCTGGGGGATGTTGATTAAAGACAGCGCCGAGGGCTGAGGGCAGCTGCAGCCTTTTCCCGTCGCCTCTTGCCGGGCAGTGGGTCTAGGACTCTGGCACTCAGGAGGGCAGCCGTGGCACGAGCCGTCTCCTTGGTCAGTTCCTCCCACCTCGTGGAGCCACTGTCTACTCCAAGCTGCAGGCTGGAGCAGAGGTAGAGTCTGACTCCCTACCCTTGCTGTAGCTCCCACTGGAAAAGGGAAACTAAGAGCGCCTGGAGGAACTGGAGTGAACTCGCTGGCAGTGGAAACTGTCAGTGAATCTAATTATTTGAACCCCCCCAAAATGATATGAACAGGCTAGATTCATCCCCAAAGTCTCTCTCTCCAATTCCTCCCCCCTCCTCTAGCTGGCATGACCTGGGATTCACTATATTCATGCCTGTAACTCAAAGAGAAACTATGAATCCCAGCCGGGGAGAGGCTGAGGACCTGGAGAGTCAGGCCAGCACGGGCCACAAAGCAAGACCCCGTCTCTAAGGAATAAATGAACAGAGTGCAAACAATCTTCAAAGTTGGAGGAAACGGCTTTTGCTTTTGCAGTGCTAGGAATAGAACACAGGTCCTCACAGGTACTCTGTACCTTTGGCATCTGCCTGCCCCACGTGTGCGTTTCCCGGGAGGATCATACCTTGCTTTTCTGACTGGGAAGCTGTTTAGTAAAATGGTGGCGTCTGGTCATTTTCCTCTTTGCCACCACTGTCCGCCTTTATTCTCCCCTTTCTTTCCTGTCCTCTCTGTTCGTCCTTCTTAGTCATCCCCTTGCTGCCATTTCTTGCAGAAAATAGCCTTTAAGAATCGTCCCTCATCTTGGCGGCAGATGAGAAACTGACACACTGCTGAAAATATCTGAGTCAGTAGGAAAGAACCCTGTAAGCTCTTTCCACTCCAGGAAATTCTTCAACATATAGGGAAGAAAAGGCCACGTGCCTGAAAAGTTAATGTGTTACTTGTGACAGCCAAAGCAAGGGAAGAAATCCTTAAATGCCTAAAAATAGCTAAACACCCAAGTAAGCATCAATCCACATGACAGAGAAGTGTGAAAAGACAAGTACCCAGCCAGGTACGGTAACAAAGTTGACACCCCGACTAAATCTGTGATGATGCTCTCAGACACAATTCTGTATGGCCGAACTTACTGCATTGAAGCACTATGATGTATGAAAAACAGGTTGCAAAACAGCCTAATATAACTTTTTCAGCTTGAAAAAGTCTGAGGCGAAGCTGAGCGGTTGAGTGTTTGCCTCGAATGCCTGAAGCTCTGGGTTCCATTCTCAGCCCCGTGGAAAGAAGCCATCTTTGTAGGCTCATTTGCTTGGAGGAATCTGGAAAAGCTCATTAAAGTGCTCGGAATGACCACCTCTGGGCCCTTATACCGCCTGGAGACAGCGTGGCAGAAAATCTGGACCTTTTTAAAAATATTTATTCTGGTTGGGGTTTTGCAAAGGAAAGATAAAGGTTTTTCCAAAGAAGGCTTTTTTTTTGCCAAGGATGATTGGCTGCAGCTGTCAGCCCAGTACACGGAAAGCAGAGGCAGGAGGATCCTTAGTTCAAGGTCAGCCTGGGCTGTATAGTGAGACCCTGTCTCAAAACAACCAGGCTATTTTTACTCCATTTAAAATCAGTATCTATCATGAAGATATTCTAGTAAAAGGGCCGATGGCTGCACAGTAAACAAAAAACAACACAGGGTATGGGCAGTCACATGAGCAATAGTAAAACTATTAAAAACAACAATAGCAGGGTGTGGTGGCCGTGACTGGACCCCAGCACTGTGGAAGCTGGAGCGGGAGGCTTGCTACAAATTTGAGGCTAGACTTGGTTTCAAGGTGAGTAGCAAGCCTGGGCTACAGAGTGAGACCCTTTTGCAACAAAGACTGCCTGAATAGGGATGGAAAAACATGAAATACTGATGTCGAGGTCTGTGTGTTGCATTGGGAAATGGTAGCATTCGATGAAATGTTATTTCGTATCACACGTGAGCAGGTATACGGATACAAGCGTGTGTGAAGGCCACAGGGCAACCTCTGGGGGTCCCAGAGATCCAGGTCAGGCCATGGGGCGTTGGGGCAAGCCCTTTAGGCACCTACCCATCTCACCTGTCCTGAAAGGTCATTTTTGTTTGTGTTTGTCTGTTGAGCTATGTCACTGAAGATGGCCTTGAACTCCTCCTCATCCTGTTTCTAGGTCTTGATGCTAAATTGCAGGCATGCATCAGCAACTCCGATTTGTGCAATTGTGAGCTGAAACCCAGGGTTTTGTGCATGCTGAGCAAGCATGCTAGCAGCTGGGCTACACCTGCAACCCCCAAAGTTTTGTTTTGTTATTTGTTTTGTTTTTGTTGAGGCAGAGTCTCACTATACTGTGGCTCTGGCTGGCCTGGAACTCCCTATGTAGACCAGACTGACATCAAACTTGACAAGATCTGCTTGCCTCTGCCTCCCAAGTACTGGGATGCCACCCTGAAATGTAACTTAAATAAGAAAAAAGGGGAGGGTCATAGGGGAGAAGAAGGAGGGAAGAAGCGGGGACACAAAGTGAATAAATTGTAACAAATAATAAATAAATAAACAATTTTTTAAAAAAATAGAAAGATAAATAAATAGTAAGAAAAGTTACTTTCACATCTTAATGCTTTTCTGATGAGTGAAGACAAGTAAACACCAAAAGAAGAAATGCCCAACTATCCAAAGATAGCTAAATGTTCAAGTAAATCTTGGCCAATATACATGACAGAAATGAACGGACACACACACAGGCACAAATGCTCAGAGAATGCTCAGAGGGTGACATGAAGTTGATGCAGCCCTTTAAATCTGTGAGTCCATTGGGGACAATTCTGTGTGCCTGTCCTCAGTGTGGAGGAAACTCAGCTCGGACGTAGAGAACATACGTGTCTGAATCGCCTTGGGGACACACCTTCATACAGACCTGTCCAACCAGAGATCCAGAACCCACTCTTTTTTGTTTGGTTGGTTATGCTTTGTTTTGTTTTGTTTTGTTTTCCGAGACAGGGTTTCTCTGTGTGGCTGACCAGGCTGGCCTTGAATTCACAGATTCTCCCGCCTCTTCCTCCCCGAGGGCTGGGATTACAGGCGTGCCCCGCTATGCCCGGCTTCCGGAACTTGGTCTTGTCCAGACAGTTAGACACATACTCTCTGTTCCTACAACCCTGTAGGTCACATCTGTTTATCCTCTGAACCTCATGTTTACATGCCAGAAACAATAATTTATCCGATATGTTCCCGTGTGCCGGACAGTTTGCATCCATTCTAATTATAAACTTCTCTTGGGAGGCAGATGCAGGCGAGTCTCTGGAATTTCGAGGCCAGCCTCATCTATATAGTGAATTCGGGGCCAGCCAGGGCTACACAGCAAGACCTTGTCTCAAAATAAATTAGAAATAATTATACACCTCTCCACTCTGTTGGAAGGCAGATAGAATTTGACGGATGAGCAAACTGGAAAATCAGGCACACGAGGCACGGTGGCACGGTTGTACTTACAGCGCCAGTGTCTGAACACAAGTGGCCCAGCTCCAAGCCTTCTTACTGACGATCACTTCTTCCACCTTCCACCAAAGTGATGAGTTCATCTTTGAAGTCCCAGGGAGGTCCTGCATAAGGGCGTGCAGAGATGCTCCCCCAAAGCAGTGAGAACCGTGGAGGAAGGGAGGGAGGGAGGGAGGGAGGGAGGGAGGGAGGGAGGGAGGACGGGAGGGAAGACAGCTCTTACCTTGAAAAGGCCAGGCTACCGCCTCATACCGCCTGACACGAGTTCAGCACTCTTAGCCACAGGAGTTAGCTAAGGTGATCTTAAATGCCTTCCCAGTGCCACCTTTGGCCATTCCCAGTCCTTCCTTCTCTTTGCCAACATTTCTCTCTCGGGGCAATCAGCTACTCGCTTAGCAAACACATGTCAGCTTTCCTTCTAGGGTACCTCCAAGAGAGGCTGCTGACGTCATGCTGGCCGAGGGAGGCCCCGGTCCCAGCGAGGTGATGGCCCAAGCCTTCCTTCCACTCTGCAGAATCACACGTGATGCGTGATGCATGTGATGTGCACCTGGTAGCTTCCTCTTTTGGATCTTTCCCAAATTAACCTTTCCTTATTGTTCCCCTGAAAGTAGTCACTTCCCGTTTCCTCGTGAGCTGTTTTCTTCTTACTTCTCATTCCAGGCGCTTGGATCCACCACGGTTAGCAAGCGTGGTTATCTGAGACAGAGGAAGCATGTTTGGGGAGATGGAGAATTGCATAAATTAATCATGCTTGAGGATGAAGTTCCCTTTTAAAGCTGCTGATTCCAGGAGGGTGCCCAGCCTAGCAGACGTGGGCTCTGAGTTCAGATTTGAGGTCCACCCCAGCGCTTACAATGGGGCCAGCCTAAAACCATGTTGTCTCCGGCCCTCCGTCTCCTTAACTGTGAAGTAATAGGAATGGCATTCACCTTGTGGGTTTAACAAGGGCTGAAGCTCTTTAGCCAGTGTCTGATGGCGTGGTTGACTAATTATTTTCGTGTAAGACTTACCACTTTCCTTTGTATCCTGGGCCGAGTCACGGGGCTAGCTCTCTGTTGACTCAGTTCTGAAGAATTGAGTGTACTGTGATCAGGCTAAATACTTAAGAGTCAATGAGGCAAATTCTAGCCTTCTGATTCTCTTTTCTTGCCAGATTGGTCCGGAAGGGCTTCCGTATGCTAGGCAAACACTCTACCACTAAACTCAATTCCCAGCACTTTTCTTGGCTTTGTAGAGATTGATTTACAGAGGCAGGAGGATCACTGTGAGTTCAGAGCCAACCTGGTCTACAGAGGAAGGTCCAGGCCTGTCTCAAAAACAAAACAAAGTTATTTACTTTCATTTTATGAATATGAGTGTTTTGGCCTGCTTGTATCTACTTGTACCGTGTGTGTTCCTGGTGCCCAAGCATGCCAGAAAAGGGTATTGGAACCCCTGGAACTAGAGTTACATATGGTTGTGAGCAACCATGCAGGTTTTGGGTTCTATATGAACCTGAATTCAAGTCCTCTCCAAGAGCAGCTGGTGCTCTTAACTTCTGAGCCACAGCTCCAGCTCCTGTTTTTATTTATTTGCGTATGTGTGTGTGTGTGTGTGTGTTGGTTTGGTTTGGTTTTGGTGGGTCTTACTGGTGGGATGGGGGTTGTTTGTTTTGAGACAAGGATTCTCTGTGTAGCCCTGGCTGTCCTGGAACTCAGTCTGTAAACCAGACTGGATTCGAACTCAGAGATCCATCTGCCTCTGCCTCCTCAGTGCTGGGATTAAAGGCGTGCCACCACCACGAGGTTCCAGCACTAGTTTTGTTTGCTTGCTTTCTTGCCTGTTTTTCTCCTGCAACCATGATGAAAGCCTCAGAAAGTCCCTGACTCTATTTTATTTACTCATCTCCTCAGTTGTAACTGGGAAGGTGTGATATTAGTTTTTAAATGTCAACTTGCAAGGCTTAGAATCCCCTGAGAACTGAGAAGAGTAGCTCATTTGAGCAATTGTCTTTTTGTTTTGTTTGCTTTTTGAGACAGAGTTTCTCTGTGTAGCCTTGGCTGTCCTGGACTTGCTTTGAAGACCAGGCTGGCCTCGAACTCACAGAACTCACAGAGATCCACCTGCCTCTGCCTCTGCCTCCGAGTGCTGGGATTACAGCCCTGTACCACCTGGCCAGGTTGTTTGTGAGAATGTCTAGATGGTGTTTTTGTTGTTGTTGTTTTATTTTTTGAGACAGGGTCTTATTCTTGCCTATCATAGAACTTAGGTAGACCAGGCTGGCCTTGAAATCACAGAAATCTGCCTACCTCTGCCTCCCAAGCGCTGGGATTAAAGGCATCTGGCTAGGGAATTGTATCGATGGTTAATTGATATAGGCAAACCTAGACCAGTGTTGATAGTACCATTCCCTAGGCAGAGGGTCCTGATGGTAGAAAGCTAGACAGATCTAGCTGGAAAGCAGGCAGCGTAGGTGCATTCACTTTTCTCTGCTCCTGACTGTCGCTGTAATATGACTAGCTGTTCCTGCCTTGACCTCCCCGAAACAGTGGGCTGTAACCCGGAATTGTAGGTAAAACAAACTCTGCCTCTCCTAGGTTGCTTTGTGTCAGGTTGTTTCATCACAGCAAGAGAAAGGAAACTGGGACAGGTTTCCTCTTCCTAATAGTGCCTGAAACTCCTATGTCCCTCTTGGGACAAACGACCGTGCATCACCCGGAGACCTCTGTCTCTACAGCCCCAGGATGAAGACTCATCCTTTTTTCAATAGAGACTGAAATCGATCTGCATGTATGGGCCTTTCAGGGACTAACTGGAAGGGAAGACAACTTCCCCTACTAAAAATCCATTTAAAATTCCTATTTTCCCCAACAACAATACACGGGAGGATAAGGCTGGAGAGATGGCTTGGGGGTTAACAGTGTTTACTATTCTTGCAGTTTGGTTCCCAGAAACCACACCGAGAGGCTCACAACTGCCTGTAAACCCAGCTCCAGGGCGATTCTACTAGTTTTCCTACTGCTGTGGTCTAAACATCATGACCAAGGCAACTTATGAAAGAAGGCGTTTAATTGACCTTATGATTTCAGAGGTTTTGAGTCCACGATGGTGGAGCAAGGGCATGGTGACAGGAAAAGCTGAGAGCTCCCATCTTGGTGCACAGGTAGGAAGCAGCCAGACTGTTTTGAAACCGCAGAGCCAACCCTAGCAAGCCACACCTCCTAATCCTTCCAAAACAGTTCCACCAACAGGGACCAAGTATTCAAACATGGAGGCCGTTCCCAGCCATATAACATCTCTGGTCTCTGTGGGTATTTGAACTCATGTTTCTCACCTCTACACAGACATACATGAACACATCATTTTAACAAAAATGAAGGCCAGATGTGGTGACTTTTAATCCCAGCACTTGGGAGGCAGAGGCAGGTGATCTCTGTGAGTTCAGGACCATCCTGGTCTACACGTTAGAGTCCAGAGGAAGCTACACAAACCACCCAGACACCAGTCTCAGTTAGATGCGGATGGTTTATTGAACGCATCACCCCAGTAACTGACGCTGGTCAGGGACACAGTGGATTCAGCAGCCAAACTGTGACAGTGTGTGTTTTTTCAAAGTTAGCTTATAAAGGTAGAAACTGCAATTACCTCACATAGGGGTCGGGGTGGGGGGGGATGGGACAGTGGAAAAGGGTAGTCACCTCTACTATGTTATTTTTGCTAACTAGACAAAACATTTCTAGCTGACCTTTGATTTGCTTGGTCCCCAGTAGAGTTTATAGTTAGGGCAAGCTGTGCTTATCACTGGGGAGTTTCTAGGAGCAGCAAGATCGCAGAGTCTGCTGAACACAGAGTTTTTGGTCAACCTGACCTCACACAGAGAGCTTTTCCCCACATCGGCAACTAGCCGAGATGGTGTAGCTGTTAGGCCTGAAACAAAAATGACTACTATCCTTACGCTACCCAAAGGGAGCAGGCCTCAACACTTAACAAGTTCCACATAGCAAGTTTCAGGCCAGTTAGAGCTACGTAGTAAAATCCTGCCTCAATAATAATAATAATAATAATAATAATAATGTTAAAGAAAGAAAATCTGAGGCATGACATGTCTTGTAAATATCGGACCCAATCTAAAACAGCAGAGCTTGTGGTCCCCTGTGAAAGCTCCTATAGCACACCTGTCTGAGAAAGCAGACACGTCTAGGACCTCATTTTACAAATGAAGCTGAAACCATATAATCTCCTGGTCCACATCCCTAAGAACTCTGAATGATTTACTGTCAGAGGCTTAATGGGTACCTTTTCTACATCCCTCTATAATCCAATCCCCAATACCTGTTTGCCTTTGGTGACCCAAACTCCCAGGTTATCCAACTTACCTGGACACCCCCGCCCCCAGGGATTCAGAGACAATCCTTGCGTTGGTTGGAATGATAAATGTCCACCGTCCTCTCACACACCTGAAGACTTGGTCCCCAGCGGTGGTGTTCCTGGGGAGGGTTAGGGGTTGTGGCTTTGCTACAGGAAGTATGTCACTGGGGAAAGCTTTGAGAGTGTAAAGCATTGCACTGTTTCTCTCTGTGTTTAACGCTTACGGTTGAAGTTGTGAGTGGGCTCTGGGCTGGCTACTCTGTCTACCGAGCCTGCTGCTTTTCTCTAGGAATCTGCTGGGCTAAACACCTCACAGGCGTTCAACCTGACATCAAACTCTCTTATGCAGATGATTCTTTCCCAAGGCAGACCTTCAGATTTTGGCCCACAGGGTCTCTGGAATACTTCTGTATTATTCAGACAGGGATATCTTTCAGCAAAACATTCATTTAAAATCAGGTAGGGCCCTGCCACTGGTGTTAGCTTAAAAGGGACAGGCTCTTTTCACTTGTGTGGCTCCTGTCTTTACCTAATGCTTGTCCATTTTCTGGTGGGGTGGATAGAGCAGAGTGTCTTCCCTGACACACAGGCCTTTAAGGTTCTACCTTCCCTCCATTGGAAATCTTTTCTAACTTGGGATTCTTCCTAAAACAAGTAGTCTCCTATGAGATGATATTCTAAATGGGATCAAGCCACTACTTTCCCAAGCTCTTCTTGGAAAGGGTCCATCCAGACAGTTGAGGCTATCTGTAAGAGTTTCTTTATGGTTACTTGTTTTACTCTACTTAAGTTCCAATTGAGTATTCATACTGTTTTCCAAAGTCCTACAGTCTTCTTGGGCCTCCAGTCCACCGAAACTCAACAACAGAGCTTTAACTTGTTGGTTGATGTAGTCCTTCCAAATTGGAGGGCTGGGGGGCTGGAGAGATGTTCAGTGGTTAAGAGCACTGTCTGTTCTCCAAAGGACGCAGGTTCTATTCCTAGCACAGCTGTCTGTAACTCCAGTTCCAAGGGGTCTGACACCCTCACACTAATGCACATAAAACAAAATTAAATAAATCATATATACATAAAAACAAATTTGGAGGGCTGGACAAGAGAGATGGCTCCGTGGTTAAGAGCACTGGTTTATAGCCTGATCTACATTGTGAGTCCAGGACAGCCAAGACTACACAGAGAAACCCTGTCTCAAAAAAACAACAGATAATAAAATAAAATAAAATAGTAAAATAAAATAGCACTGGCTTAACTTAAAGTGTGGTGGAGCACGCCTTTTAATCCCAGCACTCAGAAGAGGCAGAGGCAGGTGGATCTCTGTGAGTTTGAGGCCAGCCTGGTCTACAAATCAGGTCCAGGACAGCCAAGGCTACACAGAGAAGCCCTGTCTTGAAAAGCAAAACAAACAAAGAGCACTGGCTTCTTTTTCAAAGGACAGGCCTTTGATTCCCAGCACCCACATGACTATTCACAACTATTTATAACTTCTGTCCCTGGGGATGACACCATCTTCCGGCCTCTGCAAGCACCAGGTCCATTCACAGTCCACAGGCATACATGGAGGTAAAACACCCTTATACACACACAACTCAAACAAACAAACAAAAGCCTGAGACTTTCTCAGTGCTCAGATGGGTGACATTTGTCGTCTTATTAATGAGACCTGTGCCTCCTGAGTAAACAAGGTGGACTGGGGGAAGAGACAAACGTCTATCAAAAACCAAAGATGACATTGATTTTTTTTTTTTTTTAATGGATAATAACATGGCTCAAGGTTCTTGGCAAGGTTAGGTCCTAAAGAAAGAACACACTAGATCTGGTCCTTTCCAGCATACACGATATTAATGACTTTGGTTTGTATTAGTTTGTTCCATCTTAAGATGTGCTTTGTGTATTCTGGTTTGGGATCTGTATTACATCCTACAAGCTGAGATGGATCTTTCACCTACCCCCTCTCAAAGTAATTTCGAGTCACCTGTTCCAAGAAGGGACTGAGATAGGAAACACTGGGTACGTTAGGTAGTTAGGGCCCAGGGAAGCCTCTGACACTAGCCATCACTGACGGCGTCACGGTTGCAGCATGGATCACAGCCGCTCTGCCTGCAGGTGCTTCACGGACCAAAGACCTTCCCCTTGACAGCCGTTCGGTAACTGTAGTATTTCTCGGTGGAGCTCTAATGCCAGGAAAGAAATTCGTCATCTTGGGCACGAGCAGAAGATAGGTCATTACTATTATTTTCTTCGCTCTGTCACCATTTAAAAGCGCATAGCCCACCTCACCCGAGCAGCGAGCGTCCTTTCTTGAAACCCCTCAGGAGTCTCTCTGTCCCTCTCTCTCGTTGTTGTTTGGGCTCCTTGAGACAGTCTCTCTCTGTAGTTCTGGCTGCCCTGGAGCTTGCTGTGAAGACCACTGCGGCCTAGAGCTCAATCCCTCTTTGTCCAGGCGCTGTATCAAAGGTGTGCACCACTACGGCCGACTTGTTCCGGTGTTCAGCTCTGGAGTCCCCAGGTATCATTTCTTGTCCTTCGTAGGACACAATCCTGGAGTCACAGCAGCTTGCAACGGGATCTCCCTATGACAAGTGGCTTCAACTGGATTCACCCCTGTCTCCTGTCTCCAAGACGAGGTCATCTTTGGCTGCTTGCAGAATTCAAGGCCAGTCTAAGCTAAGTCCTGTCTCAGTCGATCGATCAGTCAATTAACCAACCAACCAAGAACTGAATGGTTAGCCTTTCCAGATTGGTTTAGTCTCTTCAGATAAGTAAGACTTCTTTACCATCAGTGTCTGGCCTACATATGATACAGGGATTTAAAGAGTGTTCAAGAAATGGATGTCCCTGGATCACTTGCTAACGAGAAGAGGAGGCGCTGGGAGTTAGTTTTAGCCACTAGCCACTAGCTCTAACCCTTTTAGGCCTTCTTTCTCCCATTCAGGTCAGAATGACCACAGGAGGTGGCTGGAAGCTGGTGGGAATTAGGCAGAGTGAAGGAACCTTGCTTTCCGAACACCAGGACAGTATTTGGAGGAAAACATAGCGCTGGGTTCCTCTCAGTACTCCCTGAGCTTAGTGGCAGAGACTGATCTCTGTGGGACAGAGACGCAAGCTGATCTAGGACGCCAGGACAGGTCCCCAGCTTTGCCCCGGGGGCGGTCTCCTGAGCCTCCAGCAGGACAGCAGCCTGGATAGGCGCTCGGCGCCCTCTAGTGGCCGGCGGCCGCCCCGCCGTCCCGCCGCGACGCCCGCCCAAGGCTCCCGCTTCCCGCGGCTCCCGCCCCGCGCGGGTTCCCGGGGGAGGAGAGGGCCGGGAGTCGGAGGAGGCCGGGGGAGGGCCGCAGTGGGAGTGTCTCCGAGAGACTCGCGGCCTTCGGCGGCTTCCCGGCCCTGGAAGTGAGCCGGGGTCGGCGACCACAAACAGGAAGTCGGGCTGTAACAAAGAGCAGAGGGCGGGGAGCCGCAGGGCTCCCGGGCGCCCGGCGCTGGCGGCAGGTGGAGGACTGAGCCCCGACGGGCGCACGCACCTGCCTCTTCCTCCGCCCAAGCCGGCCGGGCCACCCTGGGACGCGTGGGGCGGTGGGCGCGGCCCTGGGGGAAGGACCACTGGGGTCTCCCTGAAGCATCCTTCCCTGGGAAGGGACAGTCACAGTTCCCTGAGTGAATCACTTCCATCTCCTTCCCGGAATGCAGCAGGTCACACGGGGGCGGAGGGCTGGGCCCGCAGATGGTGCGGACCCGTGCCGGAGATAACACGGGGGGAGGGGGGAACCGAGCCAAACGAGGGCTCTGCTGGTGCCCTCGGCAGAGGTGAAACATGGCGCAGGTTGGTTGGTTCAGTCCAGTGGCCTCGACTAGCGTGAGTGGAAGCAGGAAGGAGCCGTTCTACCCTCCTCTGCCCCTACACTAGATCAACCGTGGCGCTGCCTGGACAAGCCAATAAAGGCACTGCCTTCTTCAAGGCCCCTCCCAGCTCGGAGCACACGGATTTCCAGGTGGTCACCAGCCAACTAGCTCTGGAAAAGCAGCTGGTCCTCAGGGCCGAAGGTCACTAGGAGGTCAGACTAATTCTTGAGGCAAGACAGTAAGTCCAAGCTGCCCAGGAACTGCTGAACTCCGAATTCTGTGAGAAACCCTACAAAGCCGAGCATTGGCTGAGCTGCTGAGAGCTCTTTACGGCTACAGTCTAATCTTGTTTGGATGCCAAATCTTCTGGACTCCCGAGCCATCAAGAGAGCCTTAAATACCTTACCCCTGGGGAGGGGGGAAACCCTCCGGAAGTCCTGGGAGAGAAGAATTATCATTTGTTCGCACTCCAAGTGAGAAGTAGGCGCGCTTCCGAGTTGCTAGGGAGAGGGTCTGGCATGAGCTGCAGGTTGGAGCTCCCACAAGCGTTACCACCCATCCCCCCTTGCGCCAGAAAGCCAGGGTGATGTGTTGGGAGCTCTCAGCTCCGTGACGAGGGTATCAGAGGTGGGAAATGGCCCGGCAGCCAGGACCCCTCCAGGGCTCTTTGAGCATCTGGCAATGTAGCCTAGGCTGGTGGCGTGGACGTGCAGGCCTGCAAGTGTCCTACCTGTGCCCCACATGGGAGCCTCGTCATCTCGCCTTCTGTCCCAGCCCAGTCTCCCCCGCCCCCCCTAGAGCCTAGGAGCCGCTTTCCTGTTTCACTTTGGGCAGGAAGAGTGAGGTCCTGTTGTTCTTCCCCCTGCTGGCGGCTCAGGCTGTGGGAACGGTTCCCTGAATGTTTTCCTGTTTGATACCCTGTGTGTGCAGGAGAGCAACAGGGAATGATGACCAAGCCGTGGAACATGTGCGCACTCCTGGGACTGAATAAGTGCCCAGATCCTATTCGCCATGCTGGAGTTGGGGGTAGGGGCAAGTTTGCCTCCTGCGTTGGACTCCGAGAGCGGAAAGGCATCTGTTGGGGCTGTTTTGCTTTACTGTGAACAGGCTGGGAGCGACCGCACAGCTTTTCACTCGCTTGGGTTGGCTTGTTTTGTTTTTGTTTTTGTGGGCTTTGCTCTTGTTGTTTTTTTTTTTCACCATTTACTCACCATGGGGTGTGTTTGGGGCTGCAGAGAGGCTGTGCCCCAGGGACTATCCTGTGCCTTAGAGGAAGCTGGGCATGGAGTGGACTGGAAACCCCCTTGTTAGTGTCCCGGCCTGGGCAACAGACTCAGGGAAGGCTGATTCCTCTACGTCTGTAGTCTCATCCATCCCCCAGGGCATGGACCTAAGGCGACTCTTCTATCCATCCCCATCCCAGATCCATTCCTCACTGCTCTGGGATAATGGCAGGTGTCACTGCAACCAAAGTGCCCTCATGGCAGGAGGAAGTACCCCGAGGGGACTTAACTCATTATCAAATATGAGAGTCCTTGTGAATAAGTAATGAGAGAATCTTCCTCAATGGGAGAAAATCAAGGCACTGATAACTCCCTTCTTAGGCTTGGGGAAAAGGGAGAGAGATTCCAGTCAGGGGAAAGTTTGTCCCCACGGAAGGGTGGGGACACAAAGTGGGGTCATGGCACCCAGCCTCAAAGCCAGCAGGCATGGAAGGCTGGCCTAGGCTGGGGTTGAGGCGGGTGAGGCAAGGCTCCCTAGAGAACGGCCTGAGACATCAGGCCTTCCACCCAACATGCCAGACCCAGGCACGCACAGGCCCTAGGGGTCCCAGCAGGACATTCAGCAGCAAGGAGAGAAGGGGCCTCAAATTTGTGGTAGGAAGGCAGGCAGAAGATTCCCACTCTGCTATCACAAAGACAGGACCCGAGAGGTAATAAATTCCTATACACATCTGTTCCATATTATAAATACACATTATATACAAAATAATGTTATAAAATGTAGAAAGGCCAGTGCTTCTGATTCTTAAATTATCAAAATACTAGACTCCAAAATAAACTACAAAAAAAAAAAAACACCAAAAAACAAAAACAACAAAAAAAAAAACCTCATATTATTGATTTCTGAAGATCGGCTTCAAAGGTGGTCTGGGGGCAGCAGTGGGCACTCGTAGAGCCCAGGCTCATGGGCGCAGAAATGGGCACGATGCAGGGAAGGGCCTGGCTACAGCAGCACCCCATCTCCCTTATTGGAATTTTAGCATAAGGGTCCTGCGCTCCCCAGTTAGGCCTGTACCCCTGGCTGCCAAAAGGGGCAGGCCCTAAGCCCATCTGTTCACACAAGCCCAGAGGCACCAGAACCAGTGAGAGGACCACCTTTGCCCAGAGGGTGTAGGCTTGGTGGTACCTCACATGCTGTGGTTGAAGGCAGGATCTGCATCTCTCCCCTCGGTGCTCACCTCACCTGCAGGATAGCTCCCGCCAAAAGCCAAACTCCGAGGCTTTCCTGCCTACACAAGGCCTGTCCCTGGCAAGCCTCCTCTCTCTTTTCTCATTTGGGCCCAGCTGTCATGATGGAGTCTGGGCAAAAGGCACTTTGGAAATACAGATGCCCATGGGAGTCGCAGCAGCTCCAAGACCGCTTAGGGCCACTGCCACTCTCTGGAGAACAGTCAAGAGCCCCATGATGGCCACGGTTGGCAGAGCAAGTCCAAGTGGCACCTCAGATAACAGCTCCCATGATGGTCCTCCTCGGGTTCCTCAGCTCTGCTCCCCTGGCTGCCCATCCGAGGCTGGGCAGACTCCCGAAGCTGGGCAGAGGTGGTTCGACTCTCGGCAGGTTCACAGTCTGTCCAGTTTATGCCATTCCCCCTTCCTCCTCGTCCTCCTCCTCTTCCTCCTTCGAGCAGCACTGTGCATACTAAAGACGTCCCATCCAGGATGCAATGTAAACAATGCAGAAGGAAGGCCCAGCTGCTGGGCTGAAGCGGGTGTCTGGGCAGGCTCCGTGCCTTATACCTGGGGAGCACGTGCAGAACGAGAAAACGGTTATGCTGGGTGGGGACAGGCGCTGTCTCCAGGGATGCCCTGGGCCTCTCTGGGCGAAGCCACTGAGGGAGGGGCAGTGCCCTCAGTCTTTTGCCCTAAGTGTCTGGGAGTTTGCACTCGTGTGGGAGAATCGTGGAGGAAGCCAGTAGGAAGGAACAGGCAGGTGCAGGCAGACACAGGCAGCTTCACCGAAAGGCCACCGGGAAACAGTTCCTGAAAGGCAGCCAGGGACCGTGGCTGCCCTTCCTAGCTCTACCTCTAGACTCCTTGACTCTGTCCCTTTTATTGGCGCAGCTGCTCAGTCAGGCGTACCACCTGGCTCCTGTATCACACCCACTGTGGCCATGAGGCCAGCAGGGGACCCAAGAGACACTAAACACCCAGGCAGAGATCTCTGACCCACCCCTTCAGGAAGGAGTTTGCCAGTGACCAGGACATGTTTTTCCCCATCCACACAGAGCAGGAGGAGGCACGCTGACAGGGAAGGGCAGCCAGCCCAGCACTCACCTCAGTGGCAATGACACACTCGTTCCTCTCTTCTGATATCAAGCACACTGACTGGTACACGGAGTCCCTGGGAGAGCATATCGCTGATATTCGACACTCTGGCTTCTCACTGGAGGAACACAAGACGGGCAGGTAAGCGGGAGCAAGCGGGGGAGGGAGAGCCCGGAAGTGCAGCTGGGTGCTAATCTAGATCCCAGACAGTTAGAGGGCATCGCTGCAGGGGTCTAGGGGGAAGACGTGGGCTGGGAGTGCCCAGTGCTGGCCTTCAGGGGCAGGCAGTTAGAATAGGCCCCTAAGAGAGCTACAGAACCCGAGCAAACCGGAAAAGTCACAGGCCTCGTAAAAGCCAGTATTGCCACTAGAGACAAGCTGCATGGTGGAAAGATAGAAAGTCACGAGAGATACACTAGTGAACCCTTGGTATTTGGGAGTGAAGAATGGAGGGCTGAATGAGGGAGAGGGACTCTCCTAAGAAAAATTCTTAAAAATGATTACGTGTGTGTGTGTTTGTGTGTGTGTGTGTGTGTGTGTGTGTGTGTGTACACGCATGCACGCACACAAATTGTGGAAGTCAGAGGACAACTTCTAAATTGTGGGCCCTGGGGATCAAATTCAGGACATCAGTCTTGGCAGCAGGTGCCTTTGCCCTCTGAGCCATTTCAATAGCCCAGATTTGTTTTTGAGCCGTGACCTGCTGCTGTGTTGGCCAGGTTGGCATGCAACTTGGCCATTCTCCTGTCTCAGCCTAAGTAGTTAGGGATGCAAGGAGGTGCCACCGTGCCTGGCTTCCTACGGAAATGCAACCCGGGCATTTTGCTGTCAGGACCACAACCTTCCTTGCTTAAAAGCAGCCAGGGCCTGATGCCAGTCTCCCACTGAGCCTGGGAGACCCAGCCACACTACACAAGGGTCCATGGCCAAGCCACGGGCTTCCAGGTGTGGCTTACCTGTGTAACCGAAGTGGCACCTTCTCCCCTAAGCTCTTGTCACTGTGAGGATAGTTCCCAAGCACGGTCCCCCGGCCCAGGAGTCCTGGGGCCAGATTATAGTCCAACGTGCGGTTCTGCAGTTTGCCACAGTTGGACTTGTCCAGGCCACAGTCCACTTCCAGCTCCTTCTTCTGGTTTGTGTTCTTGAGCTGGGCAGCGGGGATTAGGTTGTCCTTCTGGAAGTCCGACAGGTTGTTCATGGCCTCCCGGCTGCCGTCATCGGGCCTCCGGAGCCGCAGCTGCCGCACGGCCACCGCCACCATGCCCAGCAGCACCAGCAGCACCACCAGCCCCACACCCAGGGAGACGGCGACCCAGGGGAAGCTGGGCGGCAGCCCCACGGGGAACTCGCAGCGGCTGCCCACAAAGCCGTAAGGACAGTTGCAGACGAAGTTGTTCGGGGAGAGGCTGCTGTAGCAGGTGGCCCCGTTGAAGCAGGGTCCCGAGGCACAGGCGCCGTGGCTCGTCCGCACCTCACAGCGCCTGCCAGAAAAGCCCTCGGGGCAGGTGCACACGGGCCCCGTCTCCAGATCGTGACAAGTGCCCCCATGGGCACAGGGGCTTCGGGCACAGTCGCTGATGTGGAGTTCGCAGTGGGCGCCTGTGAATCCGGGTCGGCAGCGGCAGGTTCGGATCGGACCTCTGTTCAGGCACTGGCCCCCTGTAAGGACACAGGACCCAAGTCAGCGAGAGCCTGGATTCCCAGGTGAAGGGCATGGGGCTTCATCCAGGAGCTCAGACCCTTCTGCCTCCGTGCGTTCAGCCTGCACGGACAGAGCAAACTGTAAAATGAGGACGGTGCAATGACCCCCAAGCCCTGGGGTTTGCGGGTGACCCCGGGTGACCCCGGTTTCTCCATGCTTCCGAGGGCTACTGTAGCCTAGTTACGGGCATCTCGC
The DNA here is from genome assembly GCF_030254825.1 of Meriones unguiculatus. NCBI lineage: Eukaryota > Metazoa > Chordata > Mammalia > Rodentia > Muridae > Meriones > Meriones unguiculatus. Next base: position 22,417,678 of record NC_083365.1, read on the forward strand.
AGAATTTTAGGGTACAGCGGGTATGCTTGACTTGCTCTCTCTAGCAGGGGATCTGACGACTTGTACCTGATCCCTGAGCCTTGGTTTCCTCGCCCGTTCAACTGCAGAATTGGATCCTTTCACGAGGATCAGGGAGAGCAGTACAGACTGCCCACAGGAAGTGCTCTTGTGGGTGCACACCAAAGACAGTTTCACCTTCCCGCTCAGGGATTTTTAAACTGTGGCTCAAGAAAGTCGAGGGAGAGCAGATTACGTGCCACTCCCATGCCCTGGACAGCCCCTGAGCGCCTGCCTCATCGACAGTTGGCCAGATGCATGAAGACTGCCAATGTGTTTTGTGTCTCAAAGAGCGCTGGCCACTCCGGGTTCCTTTAGGCACACTCTTTCTAGGTGAGTGTGGGGAAAGATGAGGCCTCGAGGTACAGAGCTCTAAGCGTCGCTGGCCTCCCTTGACAAGGGACGTGAAGCCTTTAACGTCCTCCTTTCTAAGTCATGGCTTCCTGAGGAGGGTCGCAGGCTATCCTCACCAGGCCAGGACCCAGGCACGGGAATAAGGACGGACATCCTGCAGGATGGACACAGCCCCCACCTAAGGCTGTTGCTGACCTGCTGCTCCTCTAACCCCCCCTGCAAGCTCTTCGCCCCCAAAAGCAAGGGGGAACCCACGTCAGTCAGTCTGCCCAGCGTAGCAGACAGGTCTCTTGCCCCTCTGGAGTCTCTCGGGGGCCAGCTCAGCAGGTCAGTCAGGTGGCAGAAAGCACTTACCATTGGCACATGGGTTGCTCGTACACCTGTCTACTTTCTTCTCACAGTTGGAGCCAGTGAAGCTGGGGGGACATTCGCAGGTGTAACTGGCCCCCTGGTTGCGCTCCCGGCAGGAGCCGCCGTTGAAGCACGGCGAGTCCGCACAGGTCAAGGTACTATGTTCACAGTGCTGGCCATAGTAGCCTGGGGGACACAGGCAGTAATAGCCATCCTTCTGGTCCTGGGGAGAGAGCATAGAGGCTAAAGTTAGACCCCGAGGAGTGGGGCTGGGGCGCACCCCCCTCGCCCCCCGCCCGCTTGTCCAGAGTGTCTATCCGTGGATGCTACCTGCTTAGGCCTCTGGCTTCGCGGGCTGGCTTGGGACCTACCTTACAGCTGCCGCCGTTCCGACAGGGGTTGCTGCCACACTTGCTGAGCTCCAGCTCGCAGTCCACGCCAGTGAAGCCGGGGCGGCAGGTGCAGGTGTAGCTCCGCTGCCCGCTGTTGGAGCACGTTGCTCCATTCTTGCACGGGGAGTGGTGAGTGCAGTAATTGAGGTCTGGGGAGACAGGAAGCAACCGGCTGAGCGGGACCAGGAACTCTCCCAGCTCCGTGCAAGCTCAACCCTGTATTTGCCTCAAAGAAGCTTCGAATTCTAAGTTCTCCAGGCCCAGGCACCCCTGTCTTCTCTGCCAGTGGAACCCTGAGTGTTAAGCCACCCGAGACTATAATATAAGCTGTACAAATTCAATGAAAAGTTGAAAGCAAAAGCACAGTTCGGTCAATGTCCTGCCGGTCAACACTTCCAGCCAGAGCGGGATGAAGAGGAGAAGGGGGCGAAGTCAAGGCCCCTAGCTAATGAGGAAGCCCGGAGAGGCTGCATGGAGGAGGCGCAAGCCTGAAAGGACTAGAAGGAGGAAAATTTCAGCAGGCGGGAAGAGGAGCAAGGAGATGACAGCCTCCACAGGCAGGACTAGGCATTTTCTACAGGAGGCGTTAAAAGTGTATTTTGAATGATAGCTGTTTGTTTTCTTATTGGAGAAGAACAAGGAGGGAGGGCCAGACAAAGCAAACAGAGGGACCAAGTGAGGTTGTGTTTGCATACAACTAGTATATGACTGTGTCACCTGGGAGCAAAAGTGGAAGGCAGAGAAAGAAGGAGCAAGGAACCAGGTGTGGTGTGTGTGTGTGTGTGTGTGTGTGTGTGTGTGTGTGCGTGTGCGCGCGTGCGTTGGGGAGAAAAAAGAGGGGAATTCTGTGTGCCACACAGAGAGGAGAAGAGAGAGAAGAGGAGAGAGAGCAAGAGAGCGAGTGCGCAGACAAGCACTGAATCCTATGCTGGCAGCAGGTCAGGACCTTTCTAGGCAACCTTTCTCCAGCTTGGCAACCCCCCTTCCCCATCCTTTCTAGGCCTGTGTGGTCTCTTCATGGCAGCAGGCACAGTGCTTGACCCTGAAAATGGGAGGATGCAGCTGGCCCCTGGGATGTAGAAGGAAAGATTTCCCCTCTCAAGGCTGTGCCATCCCCTCGGATATCAGGTAGAGACTGTGTGAGCTCAGGCAGCTGCCTGGCAAGTGCCGCTGCAGAAGGGCAGGTGGTTGTGCCCACACTAAAAAGGCAGTTAGATGTTCTCTCTACCCAGAGGCCCAGGTTGGCCACAGCCCAGGGCAGCCAGTGGGCACACCCCACCAGACAGCTGTTTAGGGGAGAGCTGCTCAAACAGCCTTGGAAGGTGAGCAAACACTCAAGAGGGTTAATAGCTAACTACAGGGCAGAAAGAGGAACAGAGCTCAGCCTCCCTTTCTCTTTGGTCTCGCTAGAATTTATGAGCAGGAGCCTCCAGGCTGCCAAGCTGTCACCCCTTGGCCTCTTTAGTCACCCTGGCTCTCCAGTGTGTGGAGAAGGGTGTCCCGCCATCCCGCTGCAGCTCAGTTGGTAGAGAGCCTTTAAAGGCACCAAGATTGAGCTCACACACAGGTCCGGTGCTTGCTTAGTATGTGTGACACCCAGAGTTCCGCCCCTAGTACCACACACGTGCCCAGATACAAATCCCATGCCTTGTCCTTAACACTAATAGGGGAGCCAGTTCTCAATTGCCAAGAGAGAAGCTCCAGCCGCCGCCTCTAGTATCGGGCCCTGCCACCCCCGTCTCTCCTTCCCTCACTCACCTTGGTCACAAAACAGACCTCCCCAGCCCTCCTTGCAGGTGCACTGCCAGGGGATGCTACAGGTGCCGTGACGACAGCCATTGTGGGGGATACACTCATCGCACAGGGGGCCCTGCCAACCTGGACGGCAGCTGGGAGACAAAAGGGAAGCTGAGCGTAAGGCTGGAGGCCTGCTTACAAGGGAGACCCCCCCAACTCCTGCTTCCTGTCCCCACTTACTCGCACTCTGCTGGCCTGCTGCAGTAGCCATTCTGCTCATGACAGCCAGAAAGACATATTGCTAAGGAAAGAAAGCAGAGCCAGATGAGGTTGGGGTACCATGGACTCTGAGGCTCTGAGTTCAAGGCTACGCCATGCTCAGGTGGGCCCAGCTGGTGGGCAGCACAGACCCATTCTGGGGGAAGCGGAGACAACTCTCCAGTCCTTTCCTGGGGAAATGCCCTGCCCCCCGTCCCGGTGGGGGTCTGGTGCTTACGCTGGTCACAGTACTCCCCGGTCCAGCCTGGCAGGCAGGACAGGCTGCCATCTGGCTGGCACACGTAGTGCCCAAAGTGGTCGTTGCGCTTCTTGCACAGGCGGGAACAGCTCTCCCCGTAGTAGTTGTCACTGCAGATGACGCGGTAGGCGTAGCGCAGCCTCGTGAGGTTGTTGTTTTGCTCATCTGTTTTCCAGTTCTGACCCACAGCAAGGGAGCCCTGGATGGTGATTTGGCTGATAAGTGCATTTCCTGATGAAGTCTCTGCGGGGAGAAGGTCGGGTCAGAGAAAGACGGGAAACCTGACTGAGAAAGCCAGAGACTGCTGCGGCCCACTGTCTCCTTATCTGGGACTACGGTGGCCAGTTAAAGTCTCTAACTACTTATCCGATTAACCTCACCTGCCAGCCAGCAAGCACAGGCCAGAGGGTCCTGCTACTTGGCTTCCCTGGGTGTGTGCCTGTGCAGGGGGCTTGATAGCATTCAAAAAAGCTACAATAGACGGATGTTAAGATATCCCAGGGTTGTGGAGGCAGATACGGAGGGGAAAGAGGAAAAGAGGTCAAAATGGGGGGAAAAAATCAAAAGGGAGGGAAGCTTTCTGGCCTGAGACTGGGGAGCAAGGGGTTCTTTGGTGTCATTTCTGTTCTAGAGGTAGGTAATGGTTTTTCTTTTTCCTTTTCAAAGTGAGAATTGTTGTGCTGGTGAAATATCCTCTTCCTCTGTGTCAGAACAACATCCCAAAGCCATTATTCCCTTTCCAAAGGAGCGGAATTCGCAAAAGGTGTAAAATACAGGAAGGGGCCCGTCAGTGGCGCTGGCAGCCTCGGCCTTTCTCACCGCCGTGCTCCCCGCGTTCCCACGCCAAAAATAACCCGCAGGAAACGCAATTGTGCTCTGAGTCCAGGCAGCGAGCGGAATCGGAGCGTCCAGCGCGGGGCGCAGCTCGGGCCAAGCTAAGCGTCCCGGCCCCCACCCCCAAGCCCGCGTTTCCCCCGCCTCCAGCAGCTTAACTCTTTCGGCGCTGCGCGACGGCGCCCCCGTGTGGCCGAGGAGCCAGAGACTCACCTGGCCGCAGGTTGTTTCCCGGGGCGTGCCAAGCTTGGATGCTGAGTGAGAAGGTACCCTGGGAAAAGGGGGGTGGGGTGGGGGGAGACAGAGAGATAGCGATATGAGCAGGGCGAGGTGGGAGGGGGGTTGCCTCGCAGCGGCCCGTTTAATTAATCTAATTGCAGGATACAGTTACCGAGCTCGGGTCAGCCTAACTGGTGTCCCGCGGGGCGCGGCGCGCCGGCGAGCGAGCAGGGGAGGGATGAGGGATGCAGGAGGGTGAGCGAGAGCCCGGGATGGGAGGGAGGCGCGGCGCTGGGGTACCGAGCATGACACTGGCATCCCGAGAACCGGGAGGAGGGAAGGGCAGGAAACTTGGAAGAAGGGCTAGCGTGAAGCCCCTCTCCCGGGTGGTCCCACGAGAGGGCGGGGTGGGGGCGGGGGCGGCGGGAGAGAGGGTCCCCAGGGCGCCTGGGAAAGGGGCTCTGGCGTGTCCCTTCTCTATAGCCTTCGGCCATCCCCCGGTGCCTGCAGGCTGGGCTTACCGGCCAGGTGAAATTGAAGGGCAGCTGGAGAGGGTTGCGCCCGCCTCCGCTGTTCTCGTCCCTGACGACGAAGGAGTTGGTGCCCAGCACCGGCGTGGAGATGTTGCCGAAGGTGCAGGGTCCCTCCGAGAAGGTTGCCTGGTAGTGCTTGAGGCAGACGAGGAAGAAGGTCCGGCAGCCGGCCTCGCAGGGTCGCCCGTTGGCCAGCACCCCTCGCTCGTTGCTGAACTCCTGCAGCCGCAGCTGAAAGATGCCGGAGCCCGCGGCGCGCTGTGTGGCACGGGGGACGGAGGGAAGCAGGGAGGAGGGCGAGGTCAGGCTCAGCCGGCTCCAGGGCGCGAACCCGGGGCGCCGCGGGAGGGGGGCGGAGAGGGCGCGGGACGCTCGTTACCTGCGGCCACAGGACCGCCAGCAGCAGCAGCAGCAGCGCCCAGGGACAGGCGCTCCGGGGCGCGGGCGTCATCTCTCGGGGTGTCCTCTGCGCTCGGGGGTGGTGGTGGTTGGGGACTCCGAATCCGCCTGCTGGGGTGTGTGTGTGTGGGGTCGCCCTCCGGCCCGGCCGGGGTTCCTGCAGAGCTGATTTCCTCTCCCTCCGGTCGCCTTCCCGGCAGGCCGATGCCTCGTCGGTAGGTAATCCAGGTGAGGGCGGCTGGGCGGCGGCTGCTCGGAGTACGCGTCCTCGGGCAAATCCCAGGGCCCGGAGCGGGCTGGCGTCGGGGGTCCCACCGCGCCCGAGCGGCTCTCCGCCTCGGCTTCCCGGCCGGCGAGCAGCGCCGCTACTGAAACCTGCTGGCCCGGGAGCCTTTCTTATATATATGGGCTCGTCTCGGCGGCCTGTCAGTCAGCCGGGCTCGCGGCCGCTCTCCCCTCCCCTCCGGGCCTCCCAGCACCCACCCGAGGGGGCCTCCGCCCCCGCCGCTCCCCCGGTCAGCCAGCCAGTAGGGCGCACGTCCCCGCCCCTCTCCCAACCTCTGGGCTCCCCGCTCTGCGCGTGCCCGGGGCCGAGCAGCCCTCGGAGAGCGTGCGCTTAAAGGCCGAGCCCCCTCGCCCGCCCGCGGGAGGATTAGGAGCCCCAAGTGACGCGGCGGGAGGTGAGGTGGTTCCCGGGTGGGGACGGGGTCGGAAACTCTCGGGGGGGGGGACAAGGGGGAGGGAAGCGTCCCCGAAGGCCGTGCCACCTCTCAGGGGTCCCCGAAGGCTTTGCCTCTGCTCCAAGGTGGGGGGGGGGGGGGAACAAAACAGAACTTCAAACTGGGAGAGCGAAAAAACCAGCGCCAGGGCACTCGGAGCCCCCTTTTTTTTTCTTGCCTCCCCGGGGCTGGCAGTGGTGGCTCGGGCCTCGCTGGCCTGCAGCCTACGAGCGTCCCGCTCCCCACGCGTCCCCAGCACGGCGGGGAAGCCGCCGGACGCGTTTTAACCTCTCCGTGGCCGTTCCAAGCGAGGCAGAGGGCCAAGCGTCCAAGACTCTAGTCCTCTCCTGCGCACCTGGTAGGCGTGTCGCCCCCAGCAGCGGGGCGTGCCCAGCGCGTGCCTTCTCTCTCTCTCTCTCTCTCTCTCTCTCTCTCTCTCTCTCTCTCTCTCTCTCTCTCCTCTCTCCCCCACTCCCTCCTGGGGGGCGTGGTCCTCGGAGAGGGGGGCGCGTCCTCAGCTGTATGGTAATGAAGCCCTGGCCTTTCCCCTCGGTGCCTCTCTCACCTGGGTCGCGCGTCCCGGCCCCCACCCGCGTCCCCTAGCTCCGCCGGGGTAAGGGAGCAAACTCTCCCGGCTCCGGCGTGTCCTCGGGGACTACCGGAGAGGCAAGGTGGGAGAGCCCGAGGCCGAGCGGGCCCAGGTCTCTGGGCGCAGGGGCAGGATGTAGGGTGTGGGACTGGAGGCGCGCGGGGTTGTTTGAGTTTCGGGCGGCTTCGCCCAGGTCGCACGCGCGCGCGCCTCTCCCGGGTGGCCTCGGAGCGCGCAGGGCCTGCAGCTGCCTTCCCGGCACCCCGCCGTGCTCCCCGGAGGCCGCAGGCCGGGGGGGGGGGGGGGCTGCCTTCTCCCGGTCTCGGGGGTACTGGAGAACTCCTCTCTCTCTCTCTCTCTCTCTCTCTGCTCCCACTGAGGGCCGTGGGGGCCCTGTGGCTTCAGCTGTCAGCCCGCCCGCGTGGTGATAGCTGGCTGTCGTCGGACGATAAGATCAGTGCTGGCGGGGGCTGCGGCGGGGGTGGGGGGGCGGGGACGCTGCTCCAGCCCCAGGGAGGCCCGTGGTAGGGGAAGAGGAGCCCAACAGCTGCCAGTGACGAACATGGTCTGATTTTTTGACTCGGTGGTGGTGATGGAGGGTGGGGTGGGGTGGGGGTGGGGTGAGGTGAGGAGACAGGCTCCGGGGTCCCCCACGCACGTCCACCCCTCCCAGCCACCATCTGGCGCGAGCGGGTTGGCGTGGGGAACCGATGCGGGGCGGGGGCCCGGCAGATGGGCCCAGGCTGCACTACCGAGTTAATGTAGGTTATGGGCAAGCAGAGTCCCAGGCCCGAGGGAGGGGGGAGCTCGGGGCGTACCTCCCGGCGGTTCTGGACTTCCAGATCCTCCGTCTCTGCATCCTCTGTGTGTCCGCAGACCTTCCTAGAATGCCAGCGGGTGCTCCCGCTCTCCCTAGTTTCCATCCCCAAATCCTAGCCTGGGGAGTCCATAGAAACCCTTCCCGACGCTGGCGCTTGCCCGAGTCTCCAGGGAGACATCCACTTCCACGAGGGGTATCCATTACTCTTGGAAGCGTTCTACCCTCATACACGTTAAGGTGCCAAAATATTTGGCCGAGAGTCAAGGCCCAAACAGAAGTCGAGATCATACTTTTCCTCAGAAATGGACAATGTGTGAAAGCCATCCATCCACCTAAGCAATTTCTGACCTCGGAAGGAAAGGGGTGTGTTGTTGTTTGTTTGTTTGTTTATTCCTGGCCAGGACACTACCCTTAGCTTCGGGTCTCCGCTAGAGTTCCCACTGGCTGGGATCAGTCTTTACCCACATTGCTAGGCACGATGGGCTCGCAGCTTGCGCTGGGTCATTAGGAGCCAAAGACTATGGTGGAAGAAAATTAACGCCCTTCTGGATGCTCGAAGAACAGGACGTTTGGGAGGCCCTCGGGAGAAGGCTGGAGGATAGCAGGCCACTGTTAACGACATGGCCACGAGTCAGGGCCAGCTCCACAGACTCCCCAAGCCTGACCGTGCTGGGTTCCCATAAGCTGCGGCCCTTTCTTGGGCCCACAGCTCCTCGACATCCCTCCCCAAGAGGGCACCCTCAGACCCTCCCCAGCGCCGAAGGCCGAGCAGCGGGGGAGACGGGCAAAGCCTTTCCTTCTCCCCAGAAGACTTGTGCCCCTGCTGCGCCCTCCTGGTGGCCACGACTCGGCTTCTCTCCTTATGAAGAACCTGCACCCCACCCCGCCCCCGCCCCCGGAACTGAAACATGTCAAAGTTGTCTTTCGGCCGTGTCCCCAAACCAGCCGCGGGTTCCTGGGGTGCGACCTCGGGCCTCCTTCCCAGCCCACGGGCTCCCCGGGGCTGCCAGCCCGGAGACCTCCTCGGGACCGTCGCCGTGCCCGGGGGACAGCGGTGCGCCCCCCCCCCGCCCCCGGCACGCCGCAGCCGGGCGGAGGCGGGGTGGGGTCCGCGGGGTGGGGGTGGGGGGCGGGCCTGCCCGGGGCGGGGCGCTAAGCCTGGAGAGACCCCGCCGCGGCGGGCGCGGAGCAGGGGCCACGTGCTGGGAGCCGCGGCCCGGGGAGCCGCACAGAAGGCGGGGAGATTTGCAAACTGTTGCTGCCACATGGCCGCTCCGCTCGGCCCATTCACATTGAAATGAGGCCGGGCGCGTGCCTCATCTGCCGCAGGGCGCTGCCACGCGTCAGGCTGGCCCCGCCGCGTGCCAACTGGGGCAGTGGGGCTGGCAGGGCTTGCCAGCCGTGGGGGGGGGCGAGGGGGCGGGGAGCCCGGCTCGGGTCCTGAGGCCAGGAGGTGGGGGGTGGGGGTCGGGGAAGGGAACCGAACTACCCCAGCCACCCAGGCGCCAAGGATCCTCGGACCTTGGCCCCGCGTCGAGGAGGGAACCGACGGAAAGGCCCGGGACGAACGGTTTCCGAGGGGGCCCAGGATCGATGCCGCCGCTCCCCCGCAGATGCGCCCGGGCAGCGCTGCTCTCCATCTGCCGCCGCTCGCACCTGCCGGTCAATAAATCGATTTTTACAATTTAATGCAGCAGCTTCCCGCCCGCCTCGGCCAGATGCCGCCGCAGAAGCACCTCCGCCCTCTCCCCTCCCTTCGAGGGGAGCCAGCGGTTAGGGACTGGATTCCCGCTCGGCCGGCAGGGCCCCCGCGGCGCGGCGCACTTTTCCCTACTGCCCCTGCGAGAAAACTGCGAAACTGCGTACTTCGAGGTTTTTTTTTTTTTTTTTTTTTTTTTTTTGGCCCCCGGGGTCAGAGTGGATTCCCAGGAGAATAGGCCCGAGGCTGAGGGAGGAGAGAGGAAGATGATGACTTAGCATTGGCCTCGAAGACTGGCTGGGGGGCTTCAAGGAAGAAACAGGATACAGGAACTGATGGTTTTCTAAATCACAATGGGTTCTGAAGATTGAAGAGGAATAGGGCCCAGCGCTGAGGAGGCCTGGGGTCCCAGCGCATTCTCCTCTTAGTCTGGGGAATGAGTATGCCTGGGGCCGGGCCACGTGGTCCTGGGCTTGAAACCTAACCACGACGGCGGCAACACCTGCTCTTTCATCTGTGCGATGCGATAATAATAGCGACCTGGGAGAGTGAAGGCCTGTATTCCACTCGGTATTTGCAAGACTCGAACAATAACTTGGTTCCTTTCTTTCCCTCTAGGCAACACGAAGACAACCAGAGGCCGTTCTCGGGCAGGGCACAAGTGAGTTTCGGAGGTAAAGAAGACAAAAGACAGACAGACACACTCCCAAGGGAAGAGGAGCAGAAGGAGGAGGAAAAAGCAAAGTATGGAAAAGTCAAGTTTTCCAGACCCTTCATAGACGGCGTGTGATAAGGTTCTTGACTGAACAACCTGGAGAATAGCTGCCCATGCTTTGGCAGAGAAAACGGTCCCACCCACACGACCCTCCAAAGAAGAGTTGTCCCTGAATGGACCTGGTCACTGAGAGGGGCAGCCCCTCAGGCCCAGCTCTCCTCATGCTCCCATGAGAGCATACCTCCTGGGTTCACTTTTCACCGGCTGATTGCTCACGCCCAGTGACCCAACATATGCCAAATAAAAGGGTCCCCAAGTGGGCAGGACCACTGGGCCTGGTGGAATACTGCTTGGGTTTCTCCCAAGGCTGGGAAGGCCTTCCACCTCCTCATCTGGGGTCCTAGGCACCTAGGGCCTGGAGTAGTTTCGTACTGTTTCCTTCCTTGGCCCTCCCAGAGCACATGGGGCTTGGAACTGAGGTCAATAAGAGCATCTAGGGTCCGCAGAGACAGTAGACCTGACAGGAGACGCCAAAGAATCTAGAAGCTACTTTTAAGCTGTGCATGGTGAGTGGGAAGCTTTCCTCCGGCCTCTTGGGTGCTAGTTAAGAAGAAAGGAGGAAGGAGGTGGAGCAGGGCAGAGACTTGGCAGCTGCTGAACCAAGATAAGCCTGGTGGCAAGGGCCAGCTTGACGGTGACCCGGCAGCTGCCTCTGCCACATCTGCCAAAGCCAGGAGATGCCTGGAAAGCTAGGGCCAGGAACCACACAGTGGGTATTTCCAGCCACAGAGAAGGCTGGGGCTTAGGACAGCCTCCATGGCAAGTTGCCCAGAGCCCTGGTTCCCCCTTCCCCAGTTCCTTCCTGTCTGTACTCCGCCAATGAGCAGGGAGGCTTCAGGACAGGAGGGAAGGCTCTGGACTACCTTGCAGAGAGACCCCAGGCTCGACTGGAAATAGCATAATTCCAGCACATGGAGGCAGAAGCAGGAGAATCAGGAGTTCAAGACCATTCTGAATTAGACAGCGCTCTCTGGTCTTCCGGAGAATCCTAGTTTGGTTGCCGGCATCCGTTCAGGCAGCTCACAATCATTGGTGACTCCAGATCCAGGATATCTGACTCCCTCTTCTAACTTCCTGAGGTACCTACGGATGGCACACACACACAGACACACTTGAAAAATTAAAATAAAATCAGGAGACAGAGGCAGGCAGATCTCTCTCTCTCTCTCTCTCTCTCTCTCTCTCTCTCTCTCTCTCTCTCTCTGTGAGTTCGAGACCAGCCTGCTTTACAAACCAAATTCCAGGAAAACCAGTCCCTCCCCGAGATAGGATTTCTCTGGGTAGCCTTGGCTGTCCTGGACTGGACTCACTTTGTAGACCAGGCTGGCCTTGAACTCACAGAGATCTTTCTGAGTGCTGGGATCAAAGGTGTGCACCTCCCCGCCTGGCTCAGCCAGGCCTCTTGTACGGAGAAACTATCAAAAAACCAAAACTAAACAAAAATCTAAAAATCTCAAACCAAAAAAACGCAGGTCAGTCTGGAGGCCACCTGATATGTGTTCTTCTGTGTCCATGCAGTCACTGCATCCAAAGATAACCTGGGCTAAAGAATGTGGCAGTGGGGGTGACGGCACAAGGCATCCTCTTGGCCTGGCTTCCTTATCCTGAGGTTAGTCTTTTTCAAAGAAGCTGCTTCATCTGTTCATCCTCTACCCTCCCCAGGATGACCTCTCCCCTCCCCAGGCTCTCCTCTACCCTCCCTAAGATGACCTCTACCCTCCCCAAAATGACCTCTAACCTCCCTAGGATGACCTCTACCCACACCAGGCTCTCCTCTACCCTCTCCAGGATGACCTCTACCCTCCCCAGGCTCTACTCTACCCTCTCCAGGATGACCTCTACCCTCCCCAGGCTCTACTCTACCCACACCAGGATGACCTCTATGGTCCTCTCTACAGGCTTGCTTTTCCCTGTGGCCTGTCCCAGGGCAAAGCTATCGGGGTTTTCTCTGTCTTCACAGCCCTCCTTAATGCTTCAGCTTGCAGACCCACCCTTGCCCAACCCCTGGGAGTCCCTGGGTACTTTTGTGCCCCACACTTTCTTCCACGGATGCACAACTCGTCTCTTAGAAGCAGCTTTGCCCTTTCTCTGCATGATCTCTGATCCCAGCTGCCACCCAGGACAAGCAACAGGCAGGGGATAGAGCCACACCCCTATATTTGTCTACCAGCAGGGGCCTAGGAGTGGGGCTTACTCAGCCCTAGTGCCCCACGGTCTCCTGGAAGGAAGGGTTAGGCCTGAACCAGGAAGTACTGTCGCATATTTCTCACATAGAGAGAAAGAGACTGGGGACAGGTGCCAACTCTGAACAGCTGCTTGAGCTAAGAGGTCATGGTTCCCTGAAGAAAGCTAAGGAGAGAACTGACTGCCATGGTCAAGTAGGTGATGGGTCTAAAGCAGAGGCCAGTGGCCAGCGACCCTTTTCTCCCAGCACAGTCAGAATAAGAGGAAATGGGCTTCAATGGTGGCAGGAAGGATTTAGGTTAGACATATGGGAGAACTTCCTGTGACAGAGTGTCTACACTGTGTATCCCAGCTGCCAATCCAGGTTGAACTCTCCCCTGGAGTTAATGAGAATTACATACTGATGTTTGCTAATGAAGAACTTGACCTGTCTGGGGTTAACAGAGATCCTTCTGCCCAGGATCTAGGAAAGTGCCCAAAATGTGGCTTTGCCTTCCTGCAGCCCTGTGAGTACCACAGGGTACTCGTGGGGGATTCCTAAGCTATGGTGAAAAGTCAGGGGCTCCATTACCAGAGCTGGATAACGCACAGCTTCCTGTGTGAACTCAGCACACAAGTACAGGTGGCAAGGCTAGGCCTCAGCACCTCTGCGCCCACTCACCCTTCTCCAGGACCTGGCTTCCATCGCAGGAGCTCCCCACCGTTGGAGTTATCTTGGCACCTGAGAACCTCCATGTACCCTGTGCCCAGCTTCCCCCCTCTTCTCTTACGGCCTGGATACCGCCACTTTTCACTGCCGCTATCAGGGAGCTGAGACAAATCCATCAAGAGTGCAACCAAGATCTTGGATGTAGTTCAGTGACAAAGCATGTGCTTAGCATGCACGTAGCCCTGGGTTCAATCCATAGTAAAACACACACACACACAGACCCACAGTCACACACAGAACATGGTACTGTAGGTTCGAGGTTCCTTTTCCTGAGGCCACACACATGTATCTAGGTGCAAGCATGGATGAAACAAATACCCTCAAAGACTGAGTACAAGAGCCACCTCACTGTGGAGAACATTTACTTGGAAGGCCACAAGGAGGGAATACATGATTTGACTCTTCGCCCATGGGAAGAGGAGACAAGATGGAGTCACAGGAAAAGGAACGTCGGGGGTTGGGAAGATGGTTCAGAAAGTAAAGTACTTACTGTGCAATCAGGGAGACCTGTGTCTGAGTCCTCGGGATCCACGTAAAAGCCAGGTGCAACCAGGCACTGTGGCACACGGCTTTAATGCCAGCACGTGGGAGGCAGAGGCAGGCAGATCTTCAAGGACAGCCAGGGCTACAGAGAACCCTGTCGCAAAAAAACAAAAACAACCAACCAAACAGAAAAGCCAGGTGCAGTATCTCATGTGTCTGTAACCTCAGTGCTCCTACGGCACAATAGGGCCAGAGAAGGAAGCATTTAGAACCATGAGAGAACCTGTCTTTAAAAGTAAGGTGAAAGGTGAAGACTAATACCGGAGGTTGACCTCTGACCCCTTTATGTACACCGTGGTATACACACACACACATACACCTAATTAATATATTTTAAAAAGGAAAAAGAAGCTGGGTGTGCTAGTGCATTTCTTTAATCCCAGAACCGGGGAGGCAGAGGCTGGCGGATCTCTGAGTTTGAGGCCAGCCTGGTCTACAGAGCGAGTTCCCGGACAGCCAGGACCACACAGAGAAACTATGTTGAAAAAAACAAACATACCAAACCAACCAACTGAACAAACAAAAAATGAAAGGAAGAAAAGAAAATGATATGGTAGTTAGCCAAGGTTAACTTGTGGAGCCAAGGCTCAGAGGAAGATTTGTAGGGACAGCAGCATTACACTGGATCTGCAAAAACAAACAAACAAAAATCCCAGAGCTTTGTTGTACTTGTTTGATTTATGTGTTTGTGTATGTGTGTGAGCATATCCAACGTATGTGCAGGTGCCTGTAGAGGCCAGAAAAGGGTGCCAGATCCCCTAAATCTGGAGTTACAGGTAGTTCTGAGCCCTCTGACCTGGATGCTAGGGACTTAACTCAGGCCCTCTGGAAGAGCAGCAAGCACTCTTGTTTTGTTTTGTTTTGTTTTTTCGAGACAGGGTTTCTCTGTGTTAACAGCCCTGGCTATTCTGGAACTCACTCTGTAGCCCAGGCTAGCCTTGAACTCACCCGCCTCTGCCTCCTGAGTGCTGGGGTCAAAGGTGAGTGCCACCACCCCGGCTACAGCACTCCAGCAAGCACTCTTTACCGCAGGGCCATCTCTTCAGCCCAAAAGCTGTACTTGGAAAGAGGGAAGGGGAACATTCCTAACGGGGCACAGCGAGGCCCAGGATAAGACGGGAAGTGAGTAGGTATTCCTGGCAGAGTCAGGCAGGGGACGGAGACTTGAAGTTGGATGTGAGCTCACAGGTCAGGGTATGGAAACTCAGCAGGCAGTGAATTCAGCCTCCACTGTGGGCTCTTGGGCAGAGGCACATGTCCAGCCACCACCTGGCAGTGGTGCACAGTGGAGCGGAGTGTGGGGGAGGCGCAGGGAGGCCAAGGCACAAAGCTTGCCTGCCTTTGAGGCTGGGAACCAAATGTACATGACAGCTTCCATGGGTGCGTGGCGGGGTGGTCTAAAATGTCAGAGCCCTTGTGACCTGCTGGGGTGGTCCCCATGCTGTTCCCGACCTCTCACCCCCGAAGACACGCTCCCCTCTCCCCCTTTTCCAGATCAACCTCTGCAAACCTGCCTCTGGCTTGCACAGCTTCTGAAGAGCGGAGGCAGCTCGGCCACATACTGGAGTGGCCATACCCCGTTCCCTTCCATTTCCCTCAAAGGCTCTCCTGCTTGAGAGCTGAAGCTTGGCCAGCAGAGGAGAAAAAGGTTTACTCAAGGCCTGGAATCCACAAAGGTGTTTTGGGAGAATGACCTGAGGCCATGTATCTGGACGTGGCTACAGTTACGCTTCAGGTAAGGTGAGCTCTCGTGGACACCTACCCCAGTTCTGTGCTGTGTAAGGGCTTGGCTACCTCCCTCACAGATCTCGACACACGGCAAGACTGTTCCAGTCTCTTTAGCAGACGGTACAGTCGCCTGTGGAGCTGCAAGCTCTACTGTGGTCAGTGCGGGCTGCTGGTTTGCTGTTTGGTCTGGACCTCCATGAGGGCTTCTGGACTTGTCCAGCCAGAGGAAGTGTCCACCAGTCCCTTGGGTCCAGGATGTCTCTCCTGGGCTCCAAGGACCTGCCTGCTGCACCTTCCAGGCGCTCAGGGCAGGGGCAGGTTAAGTACGTGGGAAGTGCTAGTCCGTTCCCAGCACGAGGGTGGGGCTCCTGAGTGGAGTGAGGCTACAGGGTCAGCCTCCTCAGCCTCACTGGGAAGGCTCAGGTCAGCCTGTCACACTGGCCAACCCACCCAAGGCTTAGATCATCTTCCAGCCTCCATGGCAGCCTCCACCCCCAGCTGAGCTCACTACCATGGCCTACTGGGGGACATTGTTGTCTCTCCGGCCCCTCCCCAGGCTCAATGAGCTGTTTGTTGGCATGTCCGGTGAGGGTAAGTGAGGGCGGGCATGGGGCGCCCATACACAATGGGGATTCCGTCCATTCTGAGGTGGCTGCGGGAACCAGGCCGGCTTTGTCCCGGGGACCCTCATTCCCACCATTTAGGAGCCGGAACTTCAGGCGGAAGGCCCAGTAGCACAAGAACAACAATGTCGTCACCCTGTCTGTAGGGGAGAGTGCTGCAGGCCAGGCCTCCTCTCCTCGGGACCCAGGGGAATCTGCAGCTTGGACATTACAGGAGAGAGCCTGGGACTAAGGCTCTGCCTCAGGTCTGAGGGAGATGCAAGCAGACAGTCTCCTCGCCCGCTTACTAGCCCCTCTGCAGCCCACGGCATGCACGTGAAAGGGACCTCAGCCATTCCCAGTGCTCAGCTCCTTAGGGCTAGCCAAGGAGAACCCCAAAATGCAAAATACGATTGCATGCGTTCTGCAGGCCTTGCTGGTGTGGGGCTGAAGGGTTGAATTAGGGGTAGCCTGATCACAGCCTGCCCTCAGAAGCGGCCCAGGTCTCTCCAGCGGGAGGAGGACGGGGAACACGACAGGACGTCACAGCATTTCCCTCCTGCCTGGTGGCTGCAGTGGTTCTCACAGTCTGGGCACTGGTGACATCACCGGCTTTTCCTCCTCAGCTCTGGCCTCCTTGCCTCCCTCACCCCACCCTGAGCCCTGGCCAAAGCACAAGGTTCTTAGGCTCCTGTTTCCGGTGAGGGCACTTCTCGGGGGGGGGGGGGGGGGTAGGAGAGCAGTGAATCTAACAGGTTCCTCCTCAGCTCGTTGCCCAGGCTGAGCCCGGAGACAGCCCCTCTGTGAGACTGTGCTGTCCCACCCAGGGCATACACCCAGTGTGATGCTGGCCCTTTAAGGGTCTTGGGAAGCCAGAACAACAGGAAATCCAAACGGCCTCATTAGGCAGCTCCAAGCTCAGCACAGTAATTAGTGCCCCGAAAACAAAACAAGGAAAAGCAGGTGGTGCCCCCCCCATCTCTGCTGCCCCTGGCGTGGCCTGTTAGTACCCATAGCTAGGCAGCTGGGACTGGACCCCTCCCTTTTATACCCCTCTCACTCCAAGCTTCTGAGGCCTGGTCCCCACTGCCCAGGCCAAGGGTCAGGGCTGAAGCTTATGGAAAAACAGGCTGCATGCAGAGCCTTTGTCAGTGATGTGTCCCCTGGGGACAGGCACCGGGGCTTCCCCTTGACAACGAGGTGTGAGGTGTCCGCTTGTCCACAGCATCTTTCACCTGCTTGGAAGATACCGTGATGGGGAGAGGGGACCAGTGGGAGAGGAGAGGTCCAAGAGGGTCTCCTCAAAGGGAACAGGAAAACCTCTCCGAGGTGAAGCCCCTCAGGTTACCGGCCAGGTGAAGGAGACCCTTTGCACAGAGCATGTGGCGACCTATGACCTATGGACTCCTACTTGCGAGTCCCTTCGATGCCAAATGCCTGATCAGGACCCAAAGTGGATCTTAACTGCTTCTTTTTGGCCAGGCTTCAGGTGATAGCTCCTCCTGTCTTCCTTCTCCTCCGGCATTTGCTGTAGGTCTAACCACGCTGCCCTGCCCTTGAGCTGTAAATGCTGTAGGTCTAAGCCACGCTGCCCTGCCCCTGAGCTGTAAAGTCACCTACACACCAAATGTTCCTTGAGCAATTGCAATACTCCATCTCTCTGGTAGGAGCCGTTGGGAAGGTATAGGGGTTACAGATGCCAGTAACTTATGATAGTGCTTCCTTCTGTCTGACAAGGCCTTTGAGAGCAGGGAAGGTAACTTTCTGAGTCCGTATGCCCCACAGACTTTAGTGGGTGACTGGGCACAACCTTATGAACAACAAAAAGTGAGTTTGGGGGCTGGAGACATGGCTTAGCAAGCCACTCATTACTCTTGCCGAGGACCTGGGTCCAGTTTCCACCACCCATACGGAGGCTCACAACCATCCATAATTTCAGTGCCAGGGAACCCGGTGCCCTCATCTGACCTCCGCCAAGCACCAGGCACACCTGTGGCAGACATACATGCATGCAGGCAAAACAGGCCTCACATAAAGTAAATGGTGTTTTTCAAAACTGAGCCGGAAATTACATCTGACTCCGGAGGAGTTCACAAAAGCATGTCACAGTAGCAGCACTATGTCAGGGTCACTGATGCCCCGGGGAAGGTCACAGCCTTTATGTTCTGTGCAGGACAAGGGCTGAAGGTACTGGGGAAGGGGAGATGTAGGTCCTTCTGAGAACAAAGCTTGCATGATGCTGACCATGGAGGGAGCTGCAGTGGGCTGGCCTGGGTCGGAAGCCCCGTGGGGCCAAAGCCAGCAGGTTGAGTGAGGATGATGGCCAGCCTGTGGCCACTGAATGGGACTGTAATTAAACTGTGGGTGGGTTTCTGGTCACACTCCTGTTGGTTGAGAACAAAGGCCCTAGGCTTCATTGCCCAGGGGGGAGGGAGAAGCAGAAGGAGGGGCTGCAGTAACCCAGAACCTGCTATTGGGCTGGGCAGCTGGCCTCCAGCTGGGGCAGGGAGCTCTGCCCGAACCTCCAGGGACCAGCAGCCTAGGTGGCCACCTCTGAGGGGCTCCCACCTGGATCCAAGGGTCCGATTCTGGTGGTGATGGTGGAAAGATGACAGAAAGTGACCAAAGGTTACAGGAACATAAAGCAAGAATCCTCGGTCCTGGCCACACACCGGAAGCACTGGGGCAGTTTTCTGGAGATTCTGATAGGCCTGGTCTGAGATGAGGTCTAGGGAGAAGTTGTTTCTAAAGGCATCCCCTGGGGTTGGGGTGCTCCCCCCAGAGCCTATAGTATTCAGAGGGCACACCCACCCACTGGGCCTAGGAGCCAGTGCCCCAGAAGACATGGGCAAATAGAGGCTTCTCACCCAGGGACAAGGAACAAGACATTCAAAAGTGTCCAGCTCTTTTCGGCCCTGTGGAAAATTACCCAGGGAAGTGTCTGTGGGCAAGGAGAGAGTGTTTATGGGGCCCCCATTTAGGGCTTCAGTCAGGTAGTAACTTGCAAGGGACTCTCCTGCCTCACTCACGATCCCTCAGGGCCTGTAGCTATTCCCTGAGAAAACAGGCTGAGGCCAGGAGGGAAAAGAGGTGGGCTCAGAGCACCTGAGCAAAGGGGCCAGAGTGCTCGCTGTGTAGGGACGTGACCCTGTCCTGAATCATTTCCCGGATGTATCTCAACAGCCCAGACTTCAAGGTTTTTGGGGAGGGGGGGATGTGGAAATCTTTTTTCCGAGTCCCTCGATCTGTCATCTCCCCTCCCCCGCCGGCCGGATAGGACCGGGACCAGTGTCCTTAGGGTTCCTACTCGGGGGCCCTTCCAGCTTAGCCCTTCTCCACGGAGCTCTCCCTGGACATTGTTTCCCGCCTCAGGAAGTCCCTGATGCCCTGCGCTGGATTTTGTTTTCCTTGTTATCGGGACAACTAATATTTTTTCCTGTGTGTGTGGGGAAAAAAAAAAAAAAAGATTTTCCCAAGCAGATTACAGCTGTCAGGGGAGGGGGAGGGGCTAGAAGCTGAAGCTGCCTTCACTCTCTGCCACCCTCCCGGAGCTGACCTTTTGAATGAGGGAGGAAGTCTGGCCCTTCAGCCAGCCAAGCTAGCTGGACACAACTTTGACTTAGCTCTGGACTGGCAAAAGTACATGCTGCACGCGTTCTCCTCAGTTTTCCTTCTAAGAGCATCACCCATCACTGGACTATATATTCAAAGACAGGGAGAAGGTCCTGGTTTGGCTTTCTCCCTAGGGTAGCAGGAAGGCAGGCTTCCCCCTCCCTGCACCTGTGAGATGGGACTCCCATGTGCCTTGGGATCTAGAGCTTCCTGGTCAGAATTCCCAACCACCAAGCATCCTTAGGGCGGAACATGAGGAAGACGGAGCGAGCACACAGGAACCTCAGCAACGCCGACCGACCAGTACGGCTTTGGGCGAGTCACGGCATCCTGCTCTGTTTTACGCTGTGTCGCCAACATGGTCACATCGACTTCCTCCCTCACTTACCCAGATGGTCATGTGTGAGGACACAGATGAAAATGATCTGATTCAGCTTCAGGATATTCTCCTGACTGGACGGGAGCTGGATGAAGTGGTTCAAGTTAATAATCCCAGCACTCAAGAGGCTGAAGCAGGACCTCGAGCATAGTGAGTTCAAGGTCAGCCTAGGCTACTTGGGAGGGTCGGGGAGACAGCCTACCACCACTACTCTCACACAGGCACTCAAAGATGCTAATGGCAAGTACCTCGGTTTTCTGTGGCCTTCACAAAGGCTCCGGAGATAGCAGACCCGAAAGCAGAAGCCGTCAACATTCTTCCTTGATAAACTCCCACTTTTTTTTTTTTTTTTTTTTTTTGATACAGGGTTTAATGAATTCCAGGCTGGACTCAAAGAAAGATTATGAATTTCTGATCCAGTTTATTGAGCGCTAGAGACCTAAGCCGGGGCTCTGTGTACTAGGCAAGCCCTCTGCCAAATGAGCTATATCCCCAGAGCAACAGACTCCCACTTGCAGCTCTGGGGTACTGTGGTGCTAGGGTGAGGCTGCCTGGGTCTTTGAGGTGGTGGGCCTTCAGTACTCCAGCAATCGAGCTTTTCTTGTGACGATTAAGTCCCTTCCAACTTAAACAAATGGGCCAGTGAGATGGCTCAGGGGTAGAGGGTGCTCGTCACCAAACCTGTTGTCCTGAGTTTGCTCCCTGGAACCCACGTGGAAGGAGAGAACCAACTCTTGTAAGTTGCCCTTTGACCTCCACAGGTGTGCACGTGCACTCGTGTGTACATACACGTACACACAAATAATGACACGTAGAGGAAATAAAGACGTGCGGAGGAAAATGACAGCAAACAGAAGAACTTCGGCTGTGACTTTGTAGACCACACTTTGCAAAGCACAATGAAAATAATTGGCCCATCCAGGCCTTGTAATCTTCTGCAGGGTGATGGATGGCCTTTCCTCCATAAGCATGTTGGGTACCACACCGTGGTACAGGACCCAGCAAAGCAGCTATCAGGGTGAGGGTAAAAAGAAACAGAATTTCTATTGAGACTTAACTCTTTAGCTAAAATAAAAACTGAACTCTTCTAATGGCATTAAAAAAAAAAACTTAGACTTGCTTTATTTTATGTATGTAGCTGTTTTTCCTGCATGTATGTGTGCCATGGGCATGCCTGTTGCCCAGGGATTTCAAAAGAGGACATCTGATCCCTTGGATCTGGAGTTAGAGCCACCATGTGGGCTCTGGGAATGGAACCCAGGTACTCTGGAAGGACAAGTGCCTTTACTCATCAGGCTATCTCTCCAGTCTCTTGAATTCCTTCCTTCTGCTTTTGCTTGTGATACTGGGCCTCACACATGCTAAAGTAGATCCATAGCCCCCTCATTTTTCTTTTTGGTTTTTGGAGATTGGGTTTCTCTGTGTAGCCCTGACTGTCCTGGACTCGCTTTGTAGACCAGGCTGGCCTTGAACTCACAGCAATCCGCCTGCCTCTGCCTCCGAGTGCTGGGATTACAGGCCTGCATCACTGCACCAGTCTTGACCTTCAGCTTTCCATCCTCAGGACTCCTCCTCTTGAATGCTACAGGCACAAGAGGCCATACCCATTGTTCAACCCTTGTGTTTATAAATATTCATACAGGTTTGAGATGTCCCTGTGGTAGAATGCTTGCCCAACATGCTTGGGGCCCTGGGTTCCACCTACCACACCATAAAAATAAATAAGTAAAGCTAAAAGTAGACACAAGTTGCAGTTTTCACAAGCGTGGTAGTAGGCACTTAATAGATCCTATGGAAGTGTGGGTATTGGCTCAGGACCCCCAGGACCACGTTCTCAACACAAAGATTTAGAGGGACAAATGGCAAGGACTATGAGACAAAGAGGATGAGGGAGAAGTGGAAAGGAACGAGGGAGAGAAGGCAGGGATATTTGTCCCAGAGGGACAAAACACTGCCTTCTGGATAGAAGAGACAGGTATGACCCATAGGCAAATGGCAATTTATAAAGATAAAAAGGGAAATCCCATGTTAGGATGAGGTGTTTAATTTTAATTGGGCATGTTAATTAGGTGAGCCAAAGGGGACTTTTGATTGCTGGGCTTCAATACTTTGATAGCCGGACCTTGGTAGCCAGCCTCAGGAGGAGGAAATGGCCATATAAGGGAGTAGAACTTGATGGCTGGCTTCAGGAATATAATCTAAGGGGTTTTTAGCAAGACAGAGGGAATGGTGGAGAAGGGCAAGTTTGCTATGGTAGGCTGGCTAGAATCCCTTTACCCTATCACTCAGGAGGCTGCAGTGACATGTATGCTTGGGCCAAGGAGTTCAAGGCCAACCTGAGCAATGTAATAAGATTCTGTCTCAAGGACAAGAACAAGAACACAGTAACCGGAAGCAGGGAGATGGCTCAGTGCATAAAAGCATTTATATAATAGCGTCTTCTGAGCTTGAAACATCCCATTCTACAGGAACTTCCTTAAGAAGGAAGGCAAGCAACTCAAAATAGCTTCAGGAAGTCCCTGAAACTGATCAGATTCACTAGGCCCTGATCTGCCAGAGTAAGCTATAAAAACTGAGAGTCCCTCCAAAAGAGCAGAGGCAAAGTGCTAAAAAGATTCCCAGACAAACCAACCTGCAAAGAGCTCTTAAGACCAGACCACATACCTGGAAGAAACAGAAACCAGCCGAGCTGCCTGGAAGAGCAGCTGAGTCACTAGGAAAGGACACTCTGACCTGTGTGTTCCAGGTTGCTAGCTTTTGTGAGCTGTCACCCGTGCTAGGATGGACTTTGGTAAAGCAGCTATCTTTGAGTCATTTCTGCTCCTATAAGTAAATCCCCATCCATATTCCTGTAAGCAACTCTAATAGAACTCATTGGTGTTGGACTCGGGTGTTATCTGTGCTTTGGTCTGTTATGGGTTCCCTATCTGGGTGAGTTGATGTGTGTTGCATCTCCCCAGGAGAAATTTTTCACACAGTAGCACCTGATGGGCAAGCATGGGGACCTGGGTTCAGATTCCCAGCAGGAAGAAAGAAAGAGAGAGAGAGAGAGAGAGAAAGAAAGAAAGAAAGAAAGAAAGAAAGAAAGAAAGAAAGAAAAAGAGAAGGAAAGATCCAGATTCATTGAGAGGTCCTGTCTCTGGGAGTGAATGGAGATTGACAGACATAGAGGGACATAAACATCACATACAACACACGTATAAACCATCTACACAAGCGTGTGCATGCACACAAATACAGTAATCAAAAAAGGAAAAATTAAAAATCTTTGTGGGCCCTGGTGGTACAGGCCTGTAATCCTAGCTGCTGGGGTGGGGGTGGGGCCGTGGGCTGAGGCAGCGGAATAGAAAGTTAAACGCTAGTCTAGTCGGGGAAATTTAGTGAGATTCTCTCTCTCTCTCTCTGGCACACACACACAGGAGTCACACACACAGAAACACACAGAGGGATAAGACAGAGAGAAATGAAAGATAGGTATGTTTCAAACTCCAGTACTGAAGGAAGGGGGGAAAAAGAAAAGGAGAAAATCTAAAGCAATTGTGGTCTGATGCTGGCGCTTTGTGCTCTTGCAGAGGGCCTGGGTTGGGTTCCCAGCACCCACACGGAAGCTCCCAGCTGTCTGTAACTCCAGTTCCAGGGAGTCCAATGCCCTCACCTCCATTGATCCCAGGCACACACATGGCACACACACATACATACATGTAGGCAGACACTCATACACACGGAGTAAAAATAAATCTTTGAAAGTAAACTAATAATTCGAAAGAATAACTTGCAAGGTTGATGTCATTTCTGTCCCATCAGACTGGCTAGGAAGGGGAGGAGCCAGGTCTGAGGGCAGCATCTCACTGGTTCCCTGGGCCTACCTTCTCCCTGCCTCCCTTAGTCCAGCTTAAGCCCCACATGGTGCCCCGCTCCCTGCAAGGGAGAGAGTAGTGTGTGGCGTGTGTGAGGTATAGTCCTTTTGTCTGCAGTGCAGCTTGTGGAGGCTGGGGTCCCTGAGGCTGCACTGCCTTCTGTGTCATCCCCAGGAGAAAAGTCCCTGGCGGGAGGTGGACCTCTGCTGCGAGGCCATTTCCCTAAGTGGCCAAGGTAAGAAGTGGGGGATTTCCAGGCCAGCGCGCTGGGCTGACTTCAGGACTGGGGGCTCCTCTTCTTTCTCAGATAGTCTAGGCTGGGGCGAGAGCACAGATTCCTGTTAGGCAGAGTTGTGGGGAAGAGGGTTGTGGGAGCAGCAAGTCAGCTGGACCCATGGGCCTCCAGCCCTCATGGCCTGCTCTGGAGGGAACCCCAGGGTTACGTGGGAACCACAGGGACCCAACGCTGGAAGACCCCAACGAGATGTTCCGGAGTGCTGGGTGGGTCTGGAAATCCAGAGTGGCACTTACTCATAGGCCTTGTGGGGAGTGAGTCAAGTCAATGAATGCCCCTGCCTAACCCCAGCTTCTGCCCTAGGACTGGCGAGCGGGTCTGGTGGTTAGAAGTCTAAATCTCTGGCCAGGAGTCTCCTAACTGGCCAGCACCTCCAAGGCTGCAGGAGAGTCAAAGGGACAGCCCGAGCCCATTCGGAGCTGGGAGCCAATAGCCTCACGTCGCAGATCATGCTCTGAACACTTAACTTGCAGAAGGGACGGGGGTGGGGGCTTGCTCTAACAGCATTTCTTTGTGCTACTACATTGCACTCACTGGGCTAAGAGGGCGGGCGGGCACAACCCCAGAGACCTAGCTTAAACAGAGGGGTGAAGCCCGAGGCTGATGGCACACACCTGTCCCAGCACCCATGTCAGCATACTCCGGCCCTAGGTATGGGTTTAGGGAAACAGCTAGATACCTTTGGGTCTCCCACGGCTGGGCGCTCCTGGACTTCCTCCATCCATACCCAGCATGTAAAGTATGCATGCTTGCTGTGGGAAGCACATGTCTTTTCTCTCTCCCTCTCCCCTCCCTCTCTTGTGTGTGTGTGTGTGTGTGTGTGTGTGTTGAGGCTTGTGCAACTGAGGCATGCCAAGGATAGCCAGGAGTTGTGCAGAAGAGAATATGAACAGTGACATCACAAGTACAGCCATTGTCATGGTGTGAACTGAGTCTTGAGCCAGTGTTTTCGGGCATAACCACCAATTTGTCCATGTGCCATCCATTCCCATCAAGGAGGGTATTATTATCTGCAATTTACAAATCAACAAACAGAATTTGCACCCAGGTCAACCGAAGGCCAAGCCAGAGACTTTCTGCCAGGCCCTAGTGGAGCGGTCCTCTTTAATTACTCTCCATCTGTTTCTTGTCTCTGAGGCCTGGTCTGAGGTGACAGGTCTCTCCTCCTTTTCCCTCCCCGCTGGCTGAGGTGGTCTGCCCAAGACCTGTGGATCTGGGGGACACTGAGCACAAGACCTTCATCCATCAAGCCCTGCCCTGGTTCAGAGAGGGTCTGGCTGGTCCTGGGCGGATCAGCTGGGGTTGAGCTAGGCCAGCTGTTTACAGTAAACAGAAAGCTCTGGAGGAAGGAAGGAGGGGAGGGGCTCCAGTCGTCATGGAGACTGGACAGAGCAGCCAGGCCTCAGCCCTGATCCTCAAGGGCTCAGGCTCTCAAGCTGGGGGAGGCTCGCAGAAAATTCAGTAACATTGAGAAGACCCTCCCACCTGTCCTGCTTTTGACACGTCACTGACAGTAACAACCTTTTATTGGGCTTTTACAGTACGCTTAGCTCCAGGCACTTTCGAATAATTTTTTTTTTCTTATTTAATCAAGTGGTGGGTTCAATAACAGTCTCCCGTTTAGAGATAGGAAAACCATGGTCAAGAAAGATTAAGCGGGGTTGGAGACGTGGCTCAGTGGCTGGCGTAGTGTCTGCTCATCTCACAGGTAATGAGCCCTGGTTTCAATCTCTGTGATGGCAGGCAGGGCATTGCAGGCCCATTAACTCCCTTCAAAAATGAAGCACTTTTGTCATGTTCCAGATCATGCAGCTTGTCACAGCACCTGGGATGCTATAACAGAAATCCTATTTATTTCCTTTTTTTCGGTTTGAGTCAGTAGGTCTCACACCTGCTGGTGATGGTGCTGCTCCTTGCCTGTACCCATCCCCGCCCCCAGTTTTTAAAATCCTGGGACAGGATCCCACTAAGATGTCAGTGTTGAATTCACTCAGTGCCCAGGCAGGCCTTGAATTGGTGACTCAATTCTGCCTCAGTCTCCCCAGTAGGTAAAATCTAGACTATAAAGAGCTATTCTGGACAAAGATTCTCTCTCCCCAAGCAGGTAAAGAGATGGTCTAGGTAGGGAAGCCTCCAATCCCTGAAGGAGTTAGGGAAACTGAGTCTCCTAATGACAAGCGGACTTTCCCAGGCTTCTAGTGTCAGTCAAAGAGATTGCCGGGGACAGACCGCATGGGTTCTAGCACTAACCACTAGACCACACGAATTATCCACAGTTCAAGCTGGGAAGGTCCAAAGAGAAACTCCCTTTCTAGTCCCAGCCTGGAGCATAGGCTCTTCCCCAGCAAACATGCCTGCTCTGTGAGGGCCTTGCTGGGCCAGGGAGCTGGGGGATACTGGGGGGTTTCTGCCCACACATATGGTTTCCAGATTCCAGGGGATGAAAAGGAGGCCCTGAGGCACGGAAATGGGGGATGTGTGATGACAAATTTAGACTGATTGCTTTTAGGAAAAAGCCAAGAAACCCTAAAAAATAAAAGCAAAAATTCCACTCAAAAACCGAAGGGAATTATTTGATTGTGAAACTGAATGCTGAGAGGCGCAGCACAGTTGAACACGGAATAGTATCAAGGGACTTTGTTCAGAGGATGCAGAGGGAAGGGGGCTCTGCCTGCTGTTCCCGTCT
Source organism: Meriones unguiculatus (assembly GCF_030254825.1). Lineage (NCBI taxonomy): Eukaryota > Metazoa > Chordata > Mammalia > Rodentia > Muridae > Meriones > Meriones unguiculatus. Next base: position 22,444,268 of record NC_083365.1, read on the forward strand.
TGTTCCTTGTTGCAGTTTGGGACAGGGATCGAGGTGGGCAGAACACTTGTGAGGATGCCAGAGGTCCGGAGAATCCCTGGCTAGCAAATGAGAGCCACACACCAAGTCTATGCCAAAAAGCCTCACTGGATTGTGTGGGGAGCTTCCCCCTTGGAGGTTCTAGCTGGACTCTACAGGAAAAGTTGGGATTTGGGGATAACTAGAGCTCCAGCCTTTGGAGAAAAGGCCAAGAACAGAAGGTAAAAGAGAGGACATCTGCCTGGAATTCAGGCTGAGGGCAGACCCAAGAGTCAAAGATCAAAGTGGGGCAAGGGGGACTTCCTGAGGCTCTCAGGGGAGTGCCTGCCAGCCAGGCTGTTGTGCAAGCTCTGGGCTGCACCACCACAGGCTGGCAGAGGGGCTAGGCCTGGTCAGTGGCCAGAGTGATGCTTGCTCAGGCCGCTAAGCCTGGAGAGCTGGACTGGTGCCCTGTGCTCCTCTAGGAATGCAATACCCTCTTGCCCTAGGGAGCATTCCTATGCCACTTCAGGACTGCCTCCTGCATGCCTGAGAGACTCCTCATTCCGGCCTTGGACTTCTTCCCTAGAGTCCCCATTTTACTTACGAGAAGCTTGAGAAGCCTTCCCAAGCAGGCCTCTTTTGAGATAAGAGTGGTTTGTGAAGCAGGAGTTGCTAGGGGGCTCTTAGAAAAGGCCCTAGACCTGGCTCAGGTGTCAGGCTCTGGACTAACTGTCCAAATGTGCCTGCTGCACTCAGCAAAAGCTTCGAAAGCTTCATGTCAGCTGTTGAAGGTCTGTTATAGTCTCATCTTGCAGGTGAAGAAACTGTTCAGGGGTGTGGTTAGGCCAATAGCTGATAAGCCCAGGGGAGAGGCTCAGACTTACTCTTTCTAGATCACTTCTCTGCTCTCAGCTCAAGCCTTTTTGGCTGGTGACGGGAACTGAGTATGAGGACACAGTGGGTGAAGGTGTTTATCACCAAATCTGATGACCCAGAGTTTGATCCCCAGGACCGACATGGTGGAAGAAGAGAACTGACTCCCACAAGCTGTTCTCTGACCTTCACATGTGCTCCAGGGCAAATGTGTGGACACACACACACACACACACACACACTAAATAAATGTAAGCTTTTAAAATTTTTAAGAAAAGGAGCGTTGATAAAAGGCTGAGGACAATGGCTAATCCACCACAAATACGGTATCGCTGATTCTGAATCTCACAGAGGAAGGACAGGATTCTGGATGCAGCCTCCTGTCAGCTGCCAGTTTCTCCTCTTAGATTTAGCTTTTGTCAGTCAGGAGGTAGGTTTCCAAACTCAGTTTCTGGGCATCCTGGCATCCCATACATATCACAGTTCAGAAGGAGAAGATAGGCCAAATGAGTGGGAGGCATGGAGTCCCACCCCACACCTGCCATCCTAGCGGTTACCAGACACTCGGCAAATCAATTCAGGTGTTGTGCGACCACAGAAAACCCCTTTTGAAGAAGAGTTTCCATGACACTCTATGGTCTCTAGCTAAGGGTTCAGAGCTCCAGCCCTCTAAGAGCCAGGGGCGGGATGAGTTCTGGGCTGGGATCTGGTGAGAGAAGTGGGGTAGACCATGTCTGAGGTTTAACCCCCATGGAGAAGTGGGGGGTGGGGGAGACGGCTGGAACTGTGAGATTGGCCCATGGCAGGGAGTTGTGGCAAGAGTGAGCTGCAGAGATAATATGGCACCTGCTATGTGCCTGGGAAACACAAACAGACCTTTGGCCACGGCAGCCTGGGAACCAGGAACACCATCCACTTTCCTGGGAGCCAAACCAGTCCTCTTTCCCCTCTTCTGCCCTGACTTGTTCTCAGTGGGCATCAATTGCTGGCCACCTGGGGTCAGTCAACATCCTGTGATATCACAGAATGGGACCTGGCTGCTCAGCTCAAGGATTTACTTCAAGGCAAAAACCGAGCACAGGCAAAGCTTCTCAGGGAGTGGATGTCACCAGCCACGAGACACTGGGAAGTGGAATCGCTCAGCCGTCAAAGGCTGCCCCCTCTGCCAGTTTTCCCTTTTGGAGTCTGAGCAGCAGAATGTTGCCCCTTTCATGGTGGCTCACGTATCAACATCTCCACGCTCAGGTGTAGGAGGAGGCAGAAGGCTGGAGATGCTAACTCAGTGGCATCCTCCTGTCTCGGGCCCCTCCAGGCCTGCTTCTGAGGGCTGTTTATCCTCAACCTGCTGTAGGGACAGCCTTGCTCCCAATGAGCAAAGCTGCCAGCAGGGTCTTTTGTGGTACTGTTCCCGTGTGGTACTGCCTAGGGGCCCCACCATGGGGGCAACAGATGGACCTATGGTCTCTACAGAACAATGGTGGGGGAGGGGCCTTGGCATCGCCTGCCCCAAACAGGAAGCTCTGACTGAGCTTCAAAGGACTGGCAGGGCCAAGGGGCTGAGTGGTGGAGCCAATGCCAGGACTGGAGGCTGCATGAATTGCTTGCTGCCCTCCAGCCTTGGTATGGCCAACCCAGCAGCATGGGTAAGGCTACAGCGATCAGGGCAGCTGGGGCTTGGGCAAAGGATGTCTTGTACTAGTAGGACAGCAGCCTCTGGCCTGGCAGCAGGTTGGAGAAAGGGGGCTTGGAGAATGGGCTTTGCCCCAGTTCAGCTGCCTTGCGACCGAGGCTGCAGGTTCTATGCCCAGCCACGGTTGTTCTGCCCTTCCAGCAAGCAACCATGAGGGGCAGGGCTGGCACCCGGCCTGCTGCCCACTCCCTGCCTCCTTCTCCCGGCTACTCTGCTCAGAGCCTTTTCCTCTCCACTTCCTGTTCACACAGGGGGGGGGCGGGAAGTGGAGGGAGGAAGTTAGGGGGAGGTGTGGAGGGGGGGGGCCATTGAATAAAAGGAATTAACCGTTTCCCTCCTCTGACCTCTGGGAATTTCCGCCTGTGAAAGTGTCTCGAAGAATCAGGAGTGCAGAGGGGGTGCGCCTCTCTTGCCCCCTTCCCCCACCCAGTGGTGGTGGGGCCAGATAAGTCCCTCTGGGCCCTAACCTTTTGTTTCCCTGGCGCCAGGGAATGGGGGAGGGGGAGCAGTACCAAGGGAAGCCAGGAGCTTGGTGGCCTCGGAGCCCCCTCCAAACCGGTAGACTTGATGCCAGGCCCTGGCCTGAGACCTGAGCCTTGGAGGGGAGGAGCAGGAACCAGAGAATTGGTAGGAATGAGCTCATACCCAGGCTGGCCAGGCTGAGCCCTGCGCCCTCAGTGTCTGGGCTAGTGCCCTTGGCCAGTGTGCTTTGGGGACAGGAGGGAGGGCATCTGTGCGCGCGCGGGGCGGGGGTACTGAGGGCTCCCAGTTGGCATACCCTCCAGTGGCCACACCCCTTTAGCGGCTCTGGTAGAGCGCAGCTCAGTCCGGGACGCCAGGCCACAGCGCCCCCTAGTGCCTGAGGACAAGTGGATGAGGCGGCCCCCAGGGCCCTGTCAAGGGCGGGCCTCAGGAAGCACCTGCTGCCCAGGACCAGCGGCCGCCCTGAACCTCCCCCAGGTGGCTTCCTTGTTTACAGGCCTCCTGCCCCGGTCCCAGCGTCACAGCCTGTAGCCACTCCTCCTATTTCCAGTGAGGGCTCCAGAAGCAGCTCATTCATCTTGGCCCCTGCCCACACAACTGCTCCTTCCCCCTCCTTTTTTGGCCCCACCTCAGACTTAGAGCCAGAGCTCCAATGGCCTTTTCTCTGCTCTCCATTCCAGGCCTTGCTTGGGTTCCAGGGATCTAAGAGCTGTGGCTTCCCGTTGCCCTGACTCACCGGAACCCCATTCTGTCAGTGCCAGGGAAGACTGGGGCCTTTTCCCAGGAAAGAGGAAGCAGCCCCGGACCAGATGGGCCGCTCAGTATAAGACAGAAGGGGCAGGGGCGTCCCAGGCTGCTTGAGCCAAACCCTCTGGGAGAAGGGAGCAATAAGGCAGTGTTTGTTTAACCAACATATATTAGGCACCCATTATGTACAGACAGCACTTCCAAGCTGTTTTATCTAAGCCACAAGCAAGTAATCAATTTGGTGGGGGACTAAGGTTTTACACTCGCCACCCACTGACCGTGTGGAACCAGGAACTTCTCTCTGGTGCCTCCTGTTTTATCCAAGTGTAAAGGAGCCTTAAGTCACGTGGAGAAGAGAGACAAGAAAATTCTCTCAAATCTTCCTTGAGAGAATAGGATTAGGGTGTCCACTAGATGCAGGGTACCTCTTCCTACCTGCTCCTACTCTTGCTTTGGGAAGACAGGACTCTTGGGAGTCACTGTGCAGGCAGCTCAGCCCTCTGGGCTAGCAGACACCCTAAAAGGTCTTACAGCTCTAGGGTTTAGGGACCTTGGTAGGGCCAGATCCAGTAAGATGCAGATAAAAGTTCTGAGACAGGATTAGGGGTTGGAAGAGAGAAGGAACATTCATTCATAAGCTGCATCAGCTGGCCTCCTTCGTGGGGACAGGGACACTCATGTTGTTCTATTCTGGAACACGTGACAGACAGACAACGCACTGTGAATACCTGTCCAGAGGACAAGGCTGTCCCCGGAAGGCCAGACTCCAGGGTGTCCTAGGATATAGCTTCTGGCCCCAACAAAGAAAGTGTTGTCTGGGGGAGGGAGGGGGAGGAAAGGTGAAGTCACAGGAGCAAGACAAGGAGAAAACACAGCAAACGCCTTAGAACTTGACAGTGACTCTAACAAAGCCGGGCACAGGCTGGCCGGGAGCCAACCTGTCAGAAGGGCAAACAAAATATACAAGAGCCACTGGAGAGAACGAGGGACTTAGAGCTATGGAGGGGACATCAGGCTCCGTGTCCTCCCAGGCTCAGGGAACGCTGCAGAAGCAGCAGACAGCAGCAGGAGGGGCGGGCTGGGCAACCCTGCCTTCTGCTGCCCCGCAGCTCCCCGCAGCCGTGGCTACCTGCACAGGACTGGCCCAGTCTGCGGCCGCTGCGGTGGAAGCGTTTTCCTGAGTGGCGCAAACACTGGGGAGGCGCCTGCACTCCTGTAACGATCCTCCCGAAACTCAGTGGGATGCAGGCGCGTAACTACCCCCACATAGATGTGTGTGAGAGTAGAGGGGGGCTGACTGGTGAGGAAGAGGAAGGGGACCAGTGGGCGTGGGTGACTGAGGGGAAGCAGCAGCAGAGGGGGTGAACACAAGCCGAAGAACCCATAGAGTGTATATAACATACGCTCATAAAAACATCTGGACAGAGAATTCGGACTTGGAATCACAGTCAGGCAGTGCGGACTTCTGGAAAATTCTCGCAACAAGGAAGGGAATGGCTGAGGAGGCATTAGTAAGACTGGTGTGAGAAAACAGTGCCCAACGTGCCAAAAGTCAGACTCATTCTGTGAGCAGCAGCACCACCTGCCGGCCAGAGGGGAGAAGAGCTCTGCGGTTTAGGGTTACTGCAATCCCTCACTGAGCTTTCTGGGACAGAGGACAGAGGACACCAGGAAGCAAGTAAAATCTGGACTGTCCTGTGTCACCCCCAGGTGAAGGGCTTTGTGCCAGGGTCTAAATGCTGGCAGGGCCCTGGAGGTCTGTTTTTCTTTCTTTCCTTTTGGAGATGGGGTCATAGCCTTGGCTGGCCTCGAACGCATAAAGATCTGCCTGCTTCTGCCTCTTTGCCAGGATCAAAGGTGTGCGCTACCACACCCCTCGTGGGAGACCTTGTAGCAGCCCAGCCCTTCTTGGGATCATATCCTGTTAGACATCAATACAAAGCCATCAGGTCCAGAGCCACCACTGTAGTGAAGACGATTTAATGTTCTCCACTTGTCACTATTTTCCCTTGTACTGGGCTTGCCCTTGGCCTCAGGGCACTCCTACACTGGAGCCCCAGAGCCCCGTGAGCATGGTCCAGAGGCTACTGAGTGACAAGGGGAGGAGGGCTACTCAGTCCAGGTGGACATGTTGGGGTATGACAAGAACAAGGGTGCTGTTACATGAGGGGTGCGTAGGTGTGTATAAGGATCATGTCTGGCCTCTCCGGGCTCACAGGCGCCTGGGGGGGGGGGATGAGCAGCTCTAAGGCAGGCCTGAGGCACCTGAAGCCTCAGGGCAGAAGCTTGGACCCATCACCCCCGCAATCAGAGACCCAGCAATCCTAGGGACCGGACCCAATCAGAGTATGGCCTTCTCAGGAGAGTCTGGTAGCTGCATCCCTGCCTGTCTACCCACGCGGGGACAACCTCCTACTGCCAGCTGAGGTTTTCGTCCTCATAGCGCTGGGGGTCAATGAAGGGCCGGTCAATAGAGCGAATCATCAGTTCCCCGCAGTACACGCACTCGGCGGCCACCAGTTCATCGAGGTCAGCCTTGAGCTGTTCCCGGCTGGGCCCCCCGGCTGCAGCCCCAGCTTCGGCCTCTTTGGCCTTGGCAGAGCCTTTGGTTGGAGGAGGCGCAGCCCCGAGCTTGCGCTGCAGCTCCTCCAGCCGGGCCTGCTTGTAGGCGGGGAGGCCGGGCCTCACGGCCTGCAGGAGACAGTCGGCATGAAACATGTGGCCGCAGAGGAAGAGGTAGAAGGGCCGGTTGAGCAGAGGGAAGTCACAGGTAGAGCATTTGTCCTGGGGCTCCACGGTGCCATAGCGTCCCCGCAGCTCCTGCAGGTCTTGTCGGATCCGCTGGGCACTGGCCGTGGCTTCCTCCATCTCCCGCTGCAGCTCCTGGATGTGGTGGTTGTAGGCCTTAAGTGAACTGCAGATTGCCTCCTTGAAGTGGTCGATCGTGACAAAGTCAGGAAAGAAGGGTAGCACATCCTCAATCTTGAGCAAGGGACAGCTGGCCAAGCATGCCATGGCTGTCTGCACGTCTTCCTCCTCCTGCACCACGTGCCGGGCGATCTTGAGCCACAGTTTCTTGCGCAGTTCCTCATCCTCCTGTGGCAAGTCTGCACACTGCTTGGCCAGGTCCACATCCACCTGTGGGGAAACCATGGGTATCGGGGTCAAGCCACTCTCCACCTATGGGCAGACTAGGGAAAGACAGATGGCCACAGAAAGCTGGGCCTGGGGAATCCTGCTTGCGCCCCGTGTAGCAAGAGGCACGGCAGAAACCGGTATGGGCTTGCCCCTTCACTGCTATGGAAAGGCTGTTTGAGGCAGCCAATCTTAGTGAATTTAAAGATCAGCTGGTAGGGCCTAAAGCTCGGTGGTGATACACGCCCATCACCCTGGCTCTCTGGAGGTAGAAACAGGAAAGCTGCCAAGCTTGAAGCAAGCCTGGGCTATGGGAGAGCCTGTCTCAAAAAGGAAAGCAAGTCACATTGGGAACTGTTTGAGCTCCTGCTGCGGTGTTCTAAATCCTGGGTTAAGGCTCAGCCTGAGGCCAGCACGGGCTGGACACTCATTTCCAGATCGGTTTGGTGTCAATAGCAATGCCTACAGAGCGAGACCCTATTCCAAAAGCCCAAATAGGGCTAGGAGGATGGCTCCATGGTCTAAGGCACTTGCTGCACAACAACGTCTTACGTTCGGATGCCAGCAACCACATAACGTGGTTACACACAGTCTTGCACAGACCTGTAACCCCAGTGTGGAGACAGGAGGATCAGTGGGCTTTGAGGGCTATCAGTACAGCCCAAGCCCAGAAACTCCAGGTCTAGAGAAAGACCCTGCCTCCAAGGAATAAGGCAGAGAATGGCGCCTGAGCGCAGCAGATGCTGACCTTTGACTTCCACACGTGCGTCTGCACACACATGTCATGTGGATGCGACACACACCAATAAATAAGTAAATATCCCTTCCCTGCAGCCAGTCATGGTTTGAAAGATGTAACCTAGACTCTTCGTCTGCTAACGTGTGTATCAGGCACCATTTATTTTATTTGTTGGTGCCTGTGGAGGCCAGAAGAGGTCATCAGAGCCTCTTGAACGGGAGTTACAGGTGGCTGGGAAGCACCATGTGAGGGCTGGGAATCAAACCCAGGTGCTCTGCAAGAACAGCAACTGCTCTAAGCCTCTGAGCCGGCTCTTCAGACCTGTTGATATGGACAATGTCTCACTCTGTAGCCCAGGCTGGCCTGGAACTCCCTGTGTGGCCAACTATAATCAGCTTCTGAATGCTTTATTTATACAGAACTACTTCATACGATACAGTAAAAATACTCCTAACATTACCTTCACATATTGTAATTATTTTTCTCTTATTGTAATTATGGGGGAGGGTGGGTGTGTGATCCGAGTGCGGTGTGCAGGGCAGGACAATTTCCCAGTCAGCTCTCCCCTTCCGCCATTGGCTTCTATCTGCTGAGCCATCCAGCTGCATCTCGGCCACATAATCGAAGACACAGAGGGCTCAGAAACCAGCCTGAAGCCACACAGCAAGCTGGAGAGGCCACCACGCAAGCCCTGATGTTCTAGTCTGTGTTTTTTCTTTCTCCCTCCCTCACTAATTCTTTTGTTTGTTTTTAAAAAACCGGGATTCATTGTGTAGCCTAAATCTGCCTCAAACTCATGATCTTTCTGCCTTAATCCCTCAAGTACAGGGATTACAGGCAACACGCATGCACCCGACACTGAGCTTTCAGTCTGAGCTTGCTTGCTTTCCTTCTTTTTCGTTTTTTGTTTTTCGAGACAGGGTTTCTCTGTGTAGCCCTGGTTGTCCTGGACTCGCTTTGCAGACCAGGCTGGCCTGGAACTCAGAGATCCGCCTGCCTCTGCCTCCCAAGCGCTGGGATGAGAGAGGCGGGACCACTGCCCAGCTACAGTCTGAGTATTCAGCCTCTACAGTACGGCCCTTGTCTCCTCAAGAAGCCAGCAGGCGGCTAGCCTTACCTCCCCCGATCTTTCACCCTCTCCAGGCCCCTCTCCTGGATGAGGTCAAGAACTTACCTGCAGGGCTAGGTCCACCGCCTCCTCATACAGCTCCAGCACCTTATAGACGTGGACGCAAGCGCGGTGGTGGCCGTGCTCGGCACAGAGCCGGAGCGCGTATTTGAGATCGTAATGCACGCGGTGCGGGCTGGCCCCGGCTTGCTCCAGGTAGGCCAGCAGCGAGGCCGGCTGGCCGCGGGCATACAGCGACAGCAGGTAGTTGTGAATGGCCTGCTCCGTCTCGCCAAGCACGTTCACGCAGAATTCCATGTAGCGGATGGCCTGGCTCACCTGCTGGGCCTCCCCACCCTGGCTATAGTTCACGAGGGCGGGGATGAGCTGCCGGGCGTCCAGGCGGCTGCCCATCTCGATCCAGGCATCTACCAGCTGGCGGGGGATGTGTCGGATGAGCACGGGGGAGAATTTGTAGAAGAGCTGGGGGTCACGGTGGCGGGCAAGCACTGCCAGGGCCTCCTCGTAGGCCTCGTGCTGGCAGTGGTAGGCCACCACCCGTTCGTAGTCCTGCAGGATCACCGCAAAGAAAACCATGTGCTCCGTGTCCCCGTGGCTGGCCAGCAGCTCGTGGATGGAGGCCCGGCTGGCGAAGAGCCACTCTTTGTGCCGAGGGCTGCTGAGAAAGGTGCGGAAGCACTCCCGGGTATCTCGGTAGAGACTCAGAGCGTCAGGGTCGCCCTGCAGGGCACCCAGGCGGCTCAGGTAGAGCTCCGTCAGCCACGTGGTCAGCAGCGTGGCCTGGGTCCGCTCGGTGGGCTTCAGGCTGGCCAGTTTCCGCTGCAGGAACTCGGCCAGCGCCTCCTCCTGCCGGGCTTCCAGAAACTTGAGGGCGATCTCCTCGAAGTAGCTCTGGGTCAGGGCGTAGCAGCGGGCGCTCTCCAGGTAGCGGTGCTGGCGGAAGCAGAAGTCGGCCTCCCGGGCCAGGACCGTGTCCAGGCAGTCGGGCCGCTCCCGGCAGTACTCCTTGGCCAGGTCAAAGCGGTTCATGTCCAGGTAGGTGCGCCACACGTCCCGGGCCTCGCGCTGCACGTGGTAGCGGAAGACGGCGCGCTCCGTGTGGGCCCACAGGTGACCCGTGGACCAGTCCTTCGCCATGTGCCGCAGGGGTCCGAACTTCTCCAGGAAGTGGTCCCGCAGCACCACCTGGCCCGTCAGGGTGCACACGGCCTCCACCCGGTCGGCCAGCAGCAGCAGGAAATGGAACTGGGTGAGGACGAGGGCGAGGGGCGGGCTGGCCCCGGGCCCCACCCCGGCCGGGTACTCCCACACCCGCTCCTCGCTCAGCAGGGAGTCGGGGCGCCCGCAGTCCAGGGCGCCGTACAGCACGCCGTCCCCCATCATCCAGGCGAAGGCGCGGGGCGCCGAGCGGAGCTTGGGGGTGTAGAGCGCCAGCTCGCTGTAGCCCAGGTTGCTCGGGAACTCCCGGAACGGCGGTGGGTGGTCTGCGTAGGCGGCGAAGAGGCCCGAGAAGCCCTGGGCCTCGGCGTCGTCCGCGGCTCGGCCTATGAACTGGAAGAGGCGCTGCCGGGTGGTGGCGATGACAAAGCCCCGGCCGTCGGGGCCGCGCTCGGCCTCGAGGGAGCACACGGGGGCTGGGCCCCCCTCTTCATTTAACACGTACAGCGGACGGAAGTAGAGGTCGGGCGCCTGGCCGAAGAGGCCCCCCTCGCTGGCGGACAGCTCGGCCTCGAAGATCTGTCCCTGCGCCGTGCCGACCAGGATGGGGCCGGTGCTGTTCTCGTTGCCCAGCGCTTTGTTCCAGCCTACGCTCTCCACCAGCTGTCCCTTCCAGCGTGCCAGCGGCCGGGCCTTCTGTCCGTTGCGGTTCATGTAAAGGACCTCGGTGGTGCTCAGGGCAATCAGGAGGTGAGAGCCTGCAGCGGACGGAAAATGGCACCTGAGTGGGCATTGCTGCTCCCTCCCACGCGGGCGGGGCATTCTCACGGGCGGGCGCCCTCCGCAGGGACCCAGCACCACTCACCAGTGTGGTCCAGGAACATCTTGTGGACTTTGGCGTCGTCCTTGCGCCCCAGTTCCACACGGTTGGGTTCACTCGCCTTGCCCAAGTCAATGCTGTGAGGACGAGAGTCAGGGTGTCACTCTCAGAAAGGGGGGTCCCCCTTCTTGAAGTATTTGTTTACTTACTTTCTCAATGTGTGCGTGTGGCGCATGAAAATGTATGTACGTGCACCACGTGTGTGCAGGAGGTCGTGGAAGCCAGAGGAGGGCACTGGATCCCCTGGGGCTGGAGTTAAGGACAGCTGTTGGCTGCCATGTGGGTGCTGGGTCCTGCCCCTGAGCCATCTCCCCAGCACCTGGGAAGTTCCTTTTTACACCACTGACTTGAAAGTCTTAAGTCTACACAGACACAGAAGAAAAAAAAATCTTTTATCTACGTGCATGTATCTATGTGAATGCATGCCACATGCACGCGGGTGCCTGCAGAGGGCAGCAGGAGTCACAGCTCCTGCAGCTGGAGTTACAGGTGGCTTGGGAGCTGCCTGACATGAGTTCAGGAAGAGAACTCAGGTCCTCTCTAAGAGCGGTGAGCCTCCTAAGTCATCTCTCCAACCCAAAATAATCCTTAATACAATCTCAAGATCTGTAAACTTTATACAGAATCCTACTTAAGAATCCTCAGCCTGAGCTGGAGAGATGGCTTATCAGTTAAGAGCAGAGAACAAGGCCTGGAGAGATGGCTCGGAGGGTTAAGAGCACTGGCTGCTTTTCCAGAGGTCCTGAGTTCAATTCTCAGCACCACATGGTGGCTCACAACCATTTACAATGAGATCTGGTGCCCTCTTCTGGTGGGCAGGTGTACATGCAGTCAGAACACTGTATAAATAATAAATAAATCTTAAAAAAAAAAAAGCAGCGGACAAGAGTTCAATTCCCAGCACCAAGGTTGGGTGACTCCCAACTGCCTCTAACTCCAACCCCAGGGGATCTGATGCCTCAGGCCTCCACCAGTGCTTACACTCGCTCACACATATCAACACACCTTCTATTTCAAAAACAATAAAGTAAACCTTCAAAAGAACGCTTAGCTCTAGGAACTCCCCTACTTCACTCTGAGAACAACAATGTCTTCCCTGTGCTCAAGACATCATCAGTGCACCTGGGAGGACACACAGGCTTACCCCAAGGTCAGAAGGGATCAGGACAGAGGGGTTGGCAGTTACTACATACCAAACCCGAGTTTCACCTGGCATCCCAGTCTTCACTGTCACTTTGAAAGCTGTCTTGTTTCAGTAACGGCGTCCTTTGAGAATTCTTTCCAAAGGAGGCCGGGGAGATGGCTCGGTGGGTTAGGGTTAGAAATTTCAAGACACTACCAGCTTACCTTTTCAAATAATGACGGCAGTTTGCAGGTGTGCACCACCCCACATGGCAGTTGATTTTTTTTTTTAATAGTACTTATGACGCTAGAAATAAAACCTAGGATCTCGGTGTGGCAGGCCTGGTAGTTCGTTTTCCTGTACCTTTACCAGCACTGTTGATTACTAGATTTGAATTTTACCAATCTGATGGTAATTTTTACCAGTGCTGGGCCCGGTGAGACACATCTGTAGTTCCAGAACTTAATGAGGGCAAGATGGATGATGAGGGAGTCACAGCCTAACCAAAATCCACACAAAGATTATCTGGGATGGAGATGTGAGGGCATGGAAGTGCTTTCCTAGTACGAACAAAGATCTTAGTTCAAATAAATAGCTAAAGCATCTTTATAGAGATATATATAAAGACAGATCTAGGGGCTGGAGAGATGGCTCAGTGGTTAAGAACACTGGCTGTTCTTCCAGAGGAACTGAGTTCAATTCCCAGCAGCAGCATGGTGGCTCACAGCCATCTATGATGTGATCTGGTGCCCTCTTCTGGTATGCACAAAGACAGTATATTCATATACATAAAAAAAAGATAGATATATATTTTTTTGAGATAGGGTTTTTCTGTGTAGCCTTGGCTCTCCTAGACTCACTTTGTAGACCAGGCTGGCCTCAAACTCAGAGATCCACCTGCCTCTGCCTTCCAAGTGCTGAGATTACAGGCGTGCACCACCACCACCTGGCTTTTATTTATACAGAATAATAATACATTTAAAAATTTTTTCTGAGGTTGGTGAGATGATTCCTCAGGTAAAGGTGCTTATCATCATACCTAATACCTGAGTTTGATCCCTGGGTCCCACGTGTTAGAAGGAGGGAACAAATCAGTTAGTAAATATAACTTAAAATTTAAGAAAACATATAAACTAAAGGGGCTGGAGAGATGGCTCATTGGTTATGAACACATTCTTTTTGTTTGTTTGGTTTTTCTGAGACAGGGTTTCTCTGTATAGCCTTGGCTGTCCTGGAACCCTGTAGACCAGGCTGGCCTTAAACTTACAGAGATCCGCCTGCCTCTGCCTCTGTGTCTGGGGCACCGGGATCAAAGTCGTGCACAGCCAACACCACCTGTGCTAAGAATACTTATTCTTGCAGAGGACCCAGGTTCAATTCCCAAGACCTGCACTGCAGTTCACAACTATCCTTGATTCCAGTGCTTGGATTAAAGATGTGCTCTACCACACCTAAAGAGTGTGTGTGTGTGTGTGTGTGTGTGTGTGTGCACGTGCACCTAGAGGAGGGCACTGGATCCCCTAGACCGGGACTGATAGGCAGTCGTGAGACTCAATATGGGTGCTAGGAAACCAATCCAGCCTACCTTATTTTTCGGGACAGGAACTCCCACTGAATCTGGAACTCACCAATTTGGCCAGGCTGGCTGGCCTGCAAGTTCCCAGGATTCACTTGTCTTTGATCTACTCCAGAGCTGGGCTTACACGCTTGCACACACGTTGCCAGAGGGCAGCTTTTTCTATGGGTTCTGGGGGTATGAACTTGGGCTCTCAGGATTACAAAGCAAGCGCTTTATTGGCTGAACCCCTCCGTCAGGTTCTTTCTGGGCACGCTGCCTTTAAGGTTTATTTTCCCCTTGCTTATAAACTGTCCTCTTATTAGTTGATAAGGGGCTTGTTCTGTTGGCTTTTTGGTTTTCTGAGATGGGGCTTCATTAGCATTAGCTCCCAGTCCTCCGGCGTCAGTCTCCTGAGTGCTGAGATTACAGGCTGGAGCCACACACTGAAGTTTCCGCTATGCCTGAGTCTCTTAATCAAGAACTCTATGTACTCTGCAAATACATTCCCATCTGAGTTCCAGCCCTGGCCTTACTTATCTACAATGCTGGGAATCAAACCCAAGGCCTCAGCCAGGCACTCTATCACTGAGCCACACCCACTAGCACCAGCCGGTGGGTACATTTCAGGATTCCAGACATTTCCAACGATCCATGTGGCTAACTCTGGGGGCTGAGACCACCTTTAGCTGTTGAAAGGCCAGAAAGATCAACTGACTTGTTCCAAACCTTGTAGCTGATAAATGGCATAGCTGGAATCTGAACATAGGTCTCTCTGATCTCTTCGGGAAGGAATAGCGCGTCTCCTGAAAAGTCTATTGTTTCACTTGCCAAGTGTGGGAAAAGACCCCAGCTAGGTAAAAGTCCCCCCCGAAATATTACCGGAGCAGTGTATCCTTGCCCAGGCTCATGCAGAGCTGATTGCAGGAAACGACAAGACTTGTGATGCGCTCTGTGGGAGTGAAGTCAATCCGCTGCTTCGTGAAGATAGGCACTTCCTTCTCCAGCTGGGCATTTACATACCCTAGAGGTTTGGAATGAAGAAAACAAACTGGCATCCAGGGAAGGGGGTGGGGCAGCCCAGAAAACCAGAAGTAGCAAAAGTGTTATCCGACACTCTCCTATTTCCCAAGTGTACGCCTACCCACTCGATCTTGGCTAATGAAGAGTTCAACATTAACCAGCTTTCTGGTTGTCTTTACAGGGAGGGCCCTTGGGCTCTTCTCACACTTGAGACAGTACTGAGGAACTGGTTCCCTAAACCTGAGATGCGGCTGGATTATGATGTGCTTGTTCCTAGTGCTAACAGAGGGTGGTTTGGAAAGGTGTTTTGGCCATTCTCCCTATTGGTCTTTGGCCCACCAATCCCAAGGGAACCACCTTCCTCCCCATCCACACAGCATCGCTCGCTGTGTCTGCGTAATAATATGTAGAAAGTTCTGGGGACCCGGTCCCACCAAGTGCTGTCCATAGATTGCAGCTCTAGTCACCCACAATCTTAGCACAGTACTGGGCCACCTCCACACTACTCTCCTTAAAAATGACACCTGCACTCTAACCTGCAGCCAGCTTTACCCAGGCCCAATCACCTCCATCTTCCCTGTTCACTGACGAAATTCCCTTTAGGATTGAACCCCCTTCCCCGAGAACATTCACGTTCCACCCTCCCTCCTAGGTGGGGGGAAAATACAGAACCAGACATGAAGAGAAGCGTGGACCCTGTTTGCAGTTCTCCCAGGAGCCCAACTGCAGCCCGGTAAGGCAAGTACTTCCTTATCGGAGCCTTAGTTCCCTCTTTTGAAGGACCTTAGTGGTAGGGACTAGGTCACTATGGCTCTTCCAGACTTCAACTACTGACATGCTAGGGACGAAGGGAGGCCTGAGGCTTCGCTCCTAAACGCACGCCGCAAGCTCTTGAGCCACCCACCCCCGCAGACCATAACAGAACGGAAGAGAGCAGCGGCGGCCTCTTCTAATTTACCAGAATGGGGGATGCCCACGCTAGGGCAACCGCTCTGCAAGACGGCCGGGCGGGACAACGAGTCCTCATACTCATCCAGGATGGACGCCATGGTACTCGACCTCCGGGCCTTTGGTCTGGGGCCTGGGGGGGGGGTCACAACTGGGACCCCTGTCGTCCTGGCTTTGCAAGCTGTGATGCCCCGGCGTCTGACAGATCCCTGAGAACCCTTTACAAATTATGAGGCCCTTCTCGCTGTCGCTGCGTAGGACGAGACGATCCGGGAGAACCCGGTAGAAGGTGGCGCAGCTGTGCGCCCCAGCTCCAGCCCCTAGAGATTACAGGTTGCCCTTAGCAGATCCCAGGTGATCACAACCTCGCCCAGGCAGCTCAGCTGACTCCCTCCCCCGCGGCGCGTGCTTATGACGTGCTTCCGGGTTCTCAGATGCGAGCGGTGACTGGAGCCCAGGGCGTTGGAGCCTCCGCTAAGAGGCGCTGTTGGAGACTCGGGGCGGCGGGGGCGGAGCCCTCGCGGGCGACCCTGCTGCAGTTTCGCATCTTGACGCTAGGGGGCAGCCCGGGACTTGTCTGGCGTCCGGCGCCGGGCTGGCGTGGATCCTAGGCTTCCTGAAGCCCAGGCTGGGCTCCCTCTCCTCCCTCAGATTGTCGCTTAAAGGCCACCTGTGCTGCAGACGCAGCACCACTTCCTGTTTCTCAGTCGAATTGCTGCCTCTGTCCACCTTGACAAGCATGGGCGGAACAGTTTTAGTTTCCCTTCCTTCATCTCTAGGGGCCCACCAGCTTCCAGAGGAAGCAGCTGGATGGGTCAGAAGTGCGGTTCAGTGGTAGAGCCCTTGCCCAAAGTGCAAAACAAACAAACAACAACAACAACAAAAAAAAAAAAACTGGATTTTTTTCCCCCTATCACTGCAAAAGGAAAACCACACAAAACGTAATCTCCAGCATTAGGAAGACTGAGGCAGGAGAATTACTTAGGATACCCTGGGCCACAAGGTGAGACCTCAGAAAACAAAGCAGGAAGAAAGAAATTGGCAAAGGGAGCATAGCCCATGGTAAAGGCGTGTGTCAGGTAATGTAAGCCGCCTCGCGGTGGCTCCTAAGTGTAGGGGGAGAGGCAGGGGTCACCAGGAAAAGTGAAGCATAGCTGTGGGGGTGCCAGGCTGCTTCCGGGCACTCAACCAATCGACTGAGGTTGACTGCCCTTGGCTAGCACGTGGAAAGCCTTAGGTTCAAGCCCTAGGATCAGAAAAAGCAAAGAAAAAGGCATTGTACATAGTCATCAGGAAAATCAAGAGCGAAACCCATGAACCATGTGACACTTGGGGGTGAAGAGAAGAGAGAAGGGCGGGGGAGGAAGAGAAGCTGGCCTCGGGCAGACTGTGGAAGCTGTTGCCTGGACCACTGGAAGATTTAGTCGGAGATGGGCTCTGATGTCGGTACTAGAAAGGTGTCAGGTGTTTGAGCAGGACGTGAGACCAGGCAAAGGACATGGGGACATGAGGCAGAGGACAGGCCATAGGTACCCAACCACGAGAAAGAGACTGCTGAGTGATGGGAGGATAACTCAGAAGGCCTCGTAGACTTGGCGACAGGCTAGATGCGGCAGAGGAAGGAGGGATGTAGGACCAGCTGGAGACCTGGCAGGTAGTGGCGGGGACACTTGGGGAGGGGGGGAGGGGGAGCCGAGTGAGTGGAGGTGGAGGTCACATGACTGAGCTCAGCTTTAAGAGTTTGCTCAATCGGCAACTTACTGGGAAAGCCCCTGCACTACCAGTCACATGCTCCAGGGCAGCCACCAATAACTCACTAGTAAAAGCTTATTAGACATTTGCATGAGCAAACACTACATTCATAAAATGAGATCTTTCTCTCTCTCTCTCTCTCTCTCTCTATCTATCTATCTCTGTTAATTTTCTGAGACAGGGTGTCTCTGTATAGCTCTGGATGTCCTGGAACTCACTCTGTAGACCAGGATGGCCTTGAACTCAGAGATCCACCTGCCTCTGCCTCCTGAGTGCTGGGATTAAAGGTGTGCACCACCACCGGGCCAGAGAAAATTCTCTTAATAGCTTGCTGAGTACAATCAGATGTTTAAAAAAAAAAATCACTCTGTGCTGAGTTTGTGCTTAGAAAAGGTCACTACTATCTAATAGCAGATTGACTGTATTCAGATCCAGACCAAAAGGATAAAATTCAATGCCACACAAATAGTGAATGGATGGCGCACCACAGGCCATATCCTCAGCCCTAGATTTCATGTTTGAAACAGTTTAGATTTTGATGAAATTGGAGGCTGGGGTGTAGCTTACTTGGTAGAGGGCTGGTCTAGCTTCATAGGATTAGACCCTCAGCACATCATAAAAGTAGGTGTGGGGCTGTAGTCCCAGCAGTCAGAGGTGGGGACTTGAGGGTTAGAAGCTCAAGGTCAAAATTTAAGAGAGAGTGAGAACAAGTATGTTTTGGCAGCACACATACCATACTAAGAGACTGAAACAATATAGGGAAGATTAGCATGGTGCTGTGCAAGGATGACTTGCAAACTCCTGAGGCAGTCCGTACTAAAAAAAGAAAGAGAAAGAAGAAAGAGTATTATTATATATTTTATATATAATTAATAATTTTATATATAATTACATATATTTTATACATAATCTGTATACAACACACATGTGCATATATATATATATATTTATTTATTTATTTATTTATGCCGGTTGGTGCACACCTTTAATCCTAGCACTGGAGAGGCAGGTGGATCTCTGTGAGTTCAAGGCCAGCCTCGTCTACAGAGCGAGCCCCAGGACAGCCAGGATGGTTACACAGAGAAACCCTGTCTCGAAAACAAACAAAAAGAAAGAGAGAAGGGAAAAAATTTAAGAGAAAAAAAATATTAGAGTTTTTTTTCTTGACTTCATAACAAAATAGAGGCCAGTTTGCGCTACATGACGCCTTATTTTAAAAACAGAGGTGGCTGGGGAGATAGTTCAATGGGGAAAGTGCTGTCTGAGGAAGGATAAGAACCTGAGTTCAGATTCCCAGCAGCCACTTTAAAGCAGGTATCTGGCCAGGTATGCCAGGACACTCTCAGGAGACAGAGGCAGGGTGATTAAAACAACAAAGAGACACCTGAAACTGGCCAGAGCTTGTTGGCCAATCTACCAGAGTGAATTCTGGGTTCAGTGCAAAATCTCATTTTAAAACTGAGGTAGAGGCAGGCAGGTCTTTGTGAGTTTAAAGCCAGTCTGATCTACATAGTAAGGTTCAGGCCAGTTAGGGTTACGTATTGAGATCCTGTCTCAAACGAAACAAAACAACAACAACAAAAAAAAAAAACAAAAAAAAACAGCAACAAGGGAACTAGAGAGATGGCTCAGTGGTTAAGAGCACTACCTGCTCTTCCAAAGGACCTGGGCTCAATTCCCAGCACTCACATGGTAGTTCACTACTGTCTCTGTCTGTAACTCCAGTTCCAGGGGATCCCACACCCTCACACAGACATACATACAAGCAACACCAATCCACATAAAATAAATAAATCAAAAAGAAAAAGTTCCCTGAGCCTATAAGTGTAGATTCCTCACCTGAGTGAGGTCCTGAATTCAATTCTTAGCACTGAAAGCAAAGAAAAAACTGACGATAACAAAATTCCGACTGAATGTCAGACCGTTAATTAGGAAGTAGAGGGCAAAAGATAAACCAATTGATTACCTTTGTGTAACCTGAAATTCTTTTTAATTTTTAAAATATAATTTTATAGCCAGGTTGTAATGGCACACACTTTTAATCCCAGCACTCAAGGAGGAAGAGGCAGGTGGATCTCTGTGAGTTTGAGGCCAGCCTGGTCTACAGAGCAAGTTCCAGGGCAGCCAAGGCTACACAAAGAAACTCTGTCTCAAAGAAATACAAGCACCTTTTGGAAAGGTGCTGTATATTCTGATATTCTGTGCCAATGTATATTCAAAGTATCTGCAAAAGGAGGCGGAAAGATATCCCCTTTACTAGGCATGGTCCAGGCCTAAAATACCAGCACTCTGGAGAAAGAAGCTAAAGGGCCGGGATTTCAAGGACATCTCAATTACATAGTCAGTTTGAGGCTAGCCCAATTCATAGCCCTGTATCAAACCTCTCCCTCCAACAAAAAAAAAAATTAAACAGGACCTACTTTTTTTTTTTTAAGATTTATTTATTATGTATACAATGTTCTGTCTGCATGTATATCTGTACGCCAGAAGAGGGCAGCAGATCTCATTATAGCTGGTTGTGAGCCACCATGTGGTTGCTGGGAATTGAACTCAGGACCTCTGGAAGGGCAGCTAATGATCTTAACCTCTGAGCCGTCCCTCCAGCCCCACAGGTCCTACTTCTTAACTGTAGGATGGGCTCCTCTACTGCGAGTGTTTAGAACAGGGCCCACACACACGGTGCTCTGTGAGTGGACTCTTGGCAGCTCCTTCTTGGTCAGGGTTGGATTTCTCAGAGGATGTCAAGACCCTGCCTTAGAACAACTAAACAGATTTGTCAGGCAAAGTAACTTTCAGAGTGTTGTCTTCTGTGACCCACATAAAAAGAAATTCTGGGGCCTGTGGGATTGTTCAACAGGTAAAGGGTAAAGGCACTGCCAAGCAGGATGACCTGAGTTGGATCCCTGGCATCCACATGTCATAAGGAGAGAACCATCTCCCACAGGTTGTCCTCTGATTACCAGGTGCACACCGTGACACAGGCCACCTCTCCATGTACACAAGATAAATAAGTGTGGTTACATTTTTAGATTAATTTAATTTCAATGTGTAGGACTATTGTGCCCAGATGAACGCATGTGCCCAGGTATCAGATCTCCCAGAAATGGCGTTACAGATGGTTGTGAACCACCGTGTGGGTGTTAGGCACAGTGAAGAAACACTGGACCAAAGCGAGACTGAAACCCAGCAAGGCAAACTCCAAATCCTGGAGCTCCATGTCCAGTGTCAAAGGGCTTACTTGGCTCCACCCTTCTGGCTTTGCTGCCTACAACATAATTCTCCCTCTTAGGCTGATTCCACGACCTAGCAGTTTTGTTCTGTTGACTTTCAAGACAGGGTTTCTTTGTTTCTCTGTGTAGTCTGTGTAGTAGCCCTGGCTGTGCTGGGACTCACTCTGTAGACCAGGCTGGCCTCTGCCTCCCAAGTGCTGCCACCGCACCCGGCCAGCTGGTCGCTTTTAACTCTGGCATGCCCAACATCTTGGAGTCTCCTGGACAGCCCAGGCCTCCTTTTCACAGCTTCATGCGATAGCTTTTTAGGGCTAACACACAGGGACTTCCCTGCTACACACCTGGCCTCAGCAGCACCCCTTTTCTCCTCTCTCCTTCGTGACTTTAAAGCCAGAACTGCATGAACAATGCTCCCACATTCCACTGCTGGTTCTGATGGAGCCCAGTGGCCCCTGGATCACATTTCTAGCAGCCTTGGTTGTTGCTCTGTAGGAGCAGAAAAGTCATTAGGATTCTTCTTTTCACAACAGAGTCTGGCTCTGAGGTCACCTGTCCCCTTCTTTAAATTTATGCTGATTCTTCAGGCTGTTTCCAAGCCCTCATCTTCTTGACAAAGTTCTTGTGGAAAGAGGGAACCTCAAGAGGAGTTTGTCTGTAGAGCCGGGCATAGTTGTGCACACCTTTAATGCCAGCATTTGGGAGTCAGAGTCAGGTAGATTTCCATGACTTGGAGGCCAGCCTGGTCCACACAGTGAGTTCAAGGACAGCCAGAGACACAGAGTAAGACATTGTCTCAAAAACAAAAACAAACAAAGGCTGTCTGTAGGCAAGACATTTTCTCAATTAATGATTGATATGGGAGAGATCAGCCTACATTGGGCAGTGCCAACCCGGGGCAGGTGGACCTGTGTTGTAAAGCAAAAAAGCAAGCTGAGCTGGTATGATGGATGGCTCCTGCTTTTATTCCCAACGCTTGGAAAGCAGACGCAAGCATATCTCTGTGAGTTTGAGGCCATCCTGGTCTACATAGCAAGTTCCAGGTCAGCCAGAGCTGTAGAGTGAGACGCTGTCTGGAAAAGAAAAACAAAACAAAACAAATAACAAAAACAAGCTGGACAAGCCATGAGGATCAGCCAGGAGACAGTGTTCCTCCATGGCCTCTGCTTCAGTTCCTTCCTCCGGCAGGTTCCTGCCTTGAGTTTTCGCCCTGGACTCCCACGGTAACGAACTGTGACACGGAGGCATAAGCCAGCTAAATCCTTTCTCCTTCCAGTTGCTTTTGACTATGGTATTTATCTGAGCACTAGAAGGCACACTAAAACATGGGCCCTCTTTTTATGAGGCCGGTGTTTTTTAGGCTGGAGATATGTCTCGGGAAATGTGCAAAAGCTGGACCCTGCAGGGTGCATCTGTGACCCCAGCGCTGCTGCGTGGCTGGAGTTAGGCCAGACATTCTAGATGAAGCAGTGAGCTCCAGCTTTAGTGAGAGTCTTTGTTTAAAAAGAAAAAAGTTCAGAGTAATGGACAAAGACACCCAAGGGTGACCTCTAGCCTACGCACAGGTGCGCACACACCTGCATGCATGTGTGCACACACCCACATGAGCACATATATGCAACACACACACACATACACACACACACACACACACTGCTCAGCTTCTTCCTCACTGTCACCATCACATAAGAACACATGCTTTACTGTTCACCCAGAAGATTTGAATGGACTCCAGTGGTAACAGGCTATGGTTCAAGAGGGGGGTGTGAGGCCAGAGGAGCCAGTCTTTAAGGGAGAAGCAATAACAGATTTGGCTGTGCCATGGCTTGGCTGTCTGGCCAAATGCCTGTGTCATCAAAGAAGTTGTCTGCTGGTCTTATCATTTGGCAAGCCAACACCACTCACTTATGACATCATACATAGTAAACTCCTGTCACATGGGACACGGCTGTTTTGTGAAGGGATCGATCCAGAACCTCCCTGCTCTCAAGTTGCTTACAGGTTCATAGAGAACATGAGGCGGGCTCACAGAAAATATGGAATGACCTCTAAATTAGTGAAATCGGCAGAGAACTGTTCATAGTCCTGCAACTCAGCATTAAAAACAAACAAACAAACACTGTTGTCATGGTGCGTTTCCTCTCTTTTCTGATATAGAATAATTTCAGATTTTTTTTTAATCTGCAAAATTAAAACATTCAGGAGCCAGAGAGTGGCTCAGTGGTTAAGAGTGCATTCTGTTCTTGCAGAGGACCCAAGTTTGGTTCTCAACACCCCTGTAGGTTGCCTTACAACTGCCTGTAACTCCAGCTTCAGGGGGATCCAGTGTCTATGGCCTCTGAGGATATCTGCACTCGTGCGCACATGCTCACATACACAGACACATAATGAAAAAATAAAAATAAGGAACTGGTGAAATGGCTTAGTAGTTAAGAGCATTTGCTGCTCTTTCGGGGCACCTGAGTTCAGTCCCCAGCGACTTTTGCAGTGAAACAGCCTATAAATCCAGCCACAGGGGATCCCACACCCTCTTCTGGCCTCTTCCCCCACCCCCCAAGACAGGGTTTCTCTGTGTAGCCTTGGCTGTCCTGGAACTCGCTCTGTAGACCAGGCTGGCCTTGAACTCACAGAGATCCACCTGCCTCTGTTTCTCAAGTGCTGGGATTAAAGGTGTGAGTCATCAATGCCTGCTAATTTTTTTTTTTTTCAATTTAAGTGAGGGTCTGGAGAGATGGCTCAGTGGTTAAGAACACTTGTTGCTCTGCAGAGGACCAGCATTCTGGAACCCACATGGTAGCTCACAACCGTCTGTAACTCCTAGTTCTAGGGGATCCAATGTTCTCTTCTACCTCACAGTACCAGGCACACATGTAGTACACATACTTATATGCACATACACAAAAAATAAAACAAATCATTCTTTAAAAAAAAAAAAAAATGGACAGAGCCAGGCGCGGTGGCTCATGCCTGTAATCCCCGCAACTCTGGAAGGCAGAGGCAGGAGGATCTCTGTGAGTTTGGCCAGCCTGATTTACAAAGTGAGTTCAGGACAGCCAAGGCTACCCAGACACACCCTGTCTCTAAAAACCAAAACCAGCCAAACAAAACAAAACAAAACAAAACAAATGGACAGGTGAGATAGCTCAGTGCATTAAGGCAGTTGCCACAAAGGCTGATGATCTGAGTCTGATTCCTAGGCCCCACATGGTAGAGGATAACCCGCTATTTTCAGTTGTCCTCTAGAGGGCTTTCACACGTGCGCCATGGCACATAGATGGCCCCACCCATACACGTACACACAAACATTTAGCCTTCACACACAAAATGTAAAATTTGCTTGAGACAAGGTCTCTCCCTATTATGTCTCTTTGGCTTTCCTGGAACTCACTACGCAGACCAAGCTGTCCTCAGAGATCTACTTGCCTCTGCCTTCTGAGCATTGGGATTAAGGGCACTGTGCAATACGTGTGTACTTATTTTAAAAGTAAACCTTTCGGAGACAGCCGTGCGACACACACCTGCAGTTACCGCGCTCAACAGAGGCGTGGTCAGTAGAGCAGACGTACAAGCACCTCAGTCCAGTTTAATGCACTCCATGTTTGTTTTCATTTTGTTAACTGTTTGAGACCGGGTCTCCAAGTTCAGGCTGGTCTCAAACCTGCAACGTAGCTGAGAATAGCCTTGAACTTCGGATCCCAGCTTTTTCTTTTCTCTTCTCTTCTCTTTTCCTTTCTCTTTTCTTTTCTTTTCTTTTCAACAGTCTCACCATATAGCCTTGACTGGCTTGGAGCTCAGAGAAACCCTTCTGTTTTTGACTCCCAAGTGCTGAGATTTAAGGGTTGTGCACCACTATGCCTAATATACTTTTAATTTTTTTTTTTTTTTTTTTTTTGTCTTTCAAGACAGGGTTTCTCTGAGCATGCCTGGCTGTCCTGGACTCATTTTGTAGACGAGGCTGGCCTTGAACCCACAGAGATCCACCTGCCTCTGCCTCCCTAAGTGCTGGGATTAACATAAGTGGATGTCAGAGGACAATTCTGTCTAGCCAGTTTTCTCCTTCCACCTTTTTGTGGGTTCCAGGGGTCAACCTCCTGTCATCGAGTTTCTGTGGCAGGCACCTTCGCCTGCTGAGCCATCTCCTATCTCCCCACCCCAGCTTGCTTTCCTTTTTTATGTATATGAGAATTGACCTGCATGCATGTGTGCATACCACATGCATGTCTGGTGCATAGATTGCCTGGAACTGGAGTTACAGATGGTTGTGAACAACCCAGCCATGTGGGTGCTGGGAACTGAATCCTCGTCCTCTCCAAGTGCAGACAGTGCTCTTAGCCACTGAGCCATCTCACTGGCCCCTCTCTTCCTTCCTTCCTTTCTTCCTTCCCTCCTTCCGTTTTGAGAAAGGAATTCAGGAAGGCTTCAAACTCACTACATAACTAAGACAGGCCTTGAACTAGACGTGTGACTGAAGCCGGACTTGAGCTCCTGATCTTCTGCCTTACTTCCCCATTTCTGGGATTATGAGAGTGCACAACAAGATCCGGTTTTGAAAATTCTTCTCAACCATATCCAGTGCAATCCACTTTCCCGTCCTGGAGGTACGTGACGTCAAGTAGAGATCAGCATCGACTCTCTGCTGCAGGCTTTTGAGTGGGAGAATGACAACTTTGTTATCTTAGGAGGCTTGGGTGCACTAGAGGAGAACAAAAGCAAGACAGAGGGGTAGGTAGGAGGTGAGTATTGTGATAAAGAACACCGGAAGGGAGAAAGTCAGACACTTGGAAAGACAAGGCTGAGAGCCAGGAGGGTGGCCCGTGTCTATAAACCTAGCACTCCGGAGGCTGACGTAGGATTGTCACAGATTCGCTGTTGGCCTCTGTGACGTAGTGAGTTCCAGACCACCTGTGTGTTCCTTCCTACTCATTAAAACTGAGAAAATGCCTGTATCAATAGTCAGAAATAAAGATAACGGGGACCTCGGCTAGTTAAACGGAGTCCTTTTGCACGCGGCTGTTTTTAGGTACACACAGCCTTTGTTGGACCTCCGGGAACCAGCGGTCGTCGTCCTCCCTGACCTGACTTCTCCTCGTCCTGTTTCCGTGGCCGCATGGGCAACTCCTTCCGGTTCAAGGCCTTCTTCTTCCGCTTTGCTTCGCGGTTGCGATCGTCACCGGTTCGTCCACGTCTGGTGCCATGAACTCGAAGCCCCAGGTAAGCGACTCTTCGGTAGGCTTCAGCCATCCAACCTGAGGGCAGCAGGGACCACCACCCGTGTTTTTGTTTGTTTGGTTTTGTTGTTGTTTCTTGTCGTAGGCGGGAAGGAGCCCATTGACCATTCCAGGGCAGCCTGGTCTTGCCCAGCCGGGTATGGCAGCAGGCCTTGCACAGGTCACAGGAAGATGCCATTTGGCCGAGGAATGGTTGCGACCTTGGCCAGAGTTTGTGCTCCAGCACTTGTTTCTGTGGAAAGTTCGGGACAGGTTGATGCTTCTTTGCGCGTGACCATGACCACCGCAGAATGGCCTTGTTGCTAGGGCCCGAAAACCTGCCCCTCTGCCATCTTTGGCAGCCCCCAGGAAATACATTTTCTGCTTGGTTTGGTTTGATTCGGGCTATTTGTTTGTCTGTGTAACCCTAGCTGTCTTACTGGCTCTGTAGACCAGGCTGGCCTCGGACTCACAGAGATCTGCCTACCAAGTACTAAGGATTTGAGGGCACATGGAGTTGGGGTTGGCTGGCGGGAGGTGGGTGAAGAGAAAAGTGGAGGCTAAGGGTAAAAAAATGGGAAGGAAAAGGACATGATAGAAGCCCAGAGCTGATGGCCCATGGATAATATGGAGGATGGGGTGGGTCCTTGAGAGCTAGAGGCTTCAACAGTGACACCAAGAGACAGTTCAACCAGGACCACCTACTCGAACTCCCAAACGCTCTCATTATCCAATTGTTTGGCAGATTTAGAAATCACGTCACCTAGTGATCATATTACTAAAATGCTGGTAAATAAATGCTAAATATGTAATTCCTTTTTTCTTTTTAATTTAACTTTTGTTTTTAGTTTACTAATTTATTTAGTGTATGAGTGCTTGTGCCTTTGGACAGCAGGCATGTGGAGAGCAGAGGACAGCTTGTGGGAGTCAGTTTTCTCCTTCTATCGTGTGGGTCCAGGATGTGAACTCAGGTCTTCAGGCTCGGTGGTGGCTAGCATCTTTACTTGATGAACCATCTCAACGGCCCATAAGATTTTTCTTTTTCTCGTCTTTCTTTATTTCAAAACTTTCTAATCTCTGGGCCCATTCTCTTGAGTAGGGATATGGAGTCTGCAGAAGAAAAACCGGATAAAATAGATTTTATTTCCCTGAACTTTTATATGGAACTAAAACACTTCTTGGAAACTGTAGGGTTTTGTTTAAAAAAATTTTTTTTTCAGCAAGAAAATTGTGGTGGCAAAACAAAATTGAGTTTTGTTTGGCTTTTGTTTTTTTTTTTTTTTTCAGACAGGGTTTCTCAGAGTAGCCTTGGCAGTCATGGAATTCACTCTGTAGAGCAGGCTAGCCTTCAACTCAGAGATCCACCTGCCTCTTCACTGTGCTGGGATTAAAGGAGTGTGCCACGACTGCCCAGCTTTTTGAGAATTAATTATTTAATTAATTAATTGTGTGTATACTAGCGATCTGTCTTCACACATACCAGAAGAAGGAATGAGATCCTGTCACAGGTGGTTTCCAGCCCCCATGTCGGCGCTGGGAATTGAATTCAGGACCTCTGGAAGAGCAGCCAGTTATTTTAACTGCTGAGCATCTCTCCAGCCCCTTCTGTTTTTATTTCTTAGTATTTGTGCGTGTGTGTGTGTGTGTGTGTGTGTGTGTGAGAGAGAGAGAGAGAGAGAGAGAGAGAGAGATGGGAGGGACACTTTGTATATGTGTAAGATCAAGCTACTTTTAGGTGGCATCTGGGAATTGAACTCAGGTCATCATGCTTGCTCAGGAAGCAAGGACTTAACCTGCTGAGCTATCTTTGCAGCCCTGTTTTTTATTTACTGAGATAAAGTCTTGCTATGTAGTTCATGCTGGATTGAATTTACAATTCTCCTGCTTCCCTGCCCCAGCCCTGGCCCTGGCCCTGGCCCTGGCCCCTGTCTCCTGACTTCGTTGGTAAAGCTCTTGCCTTAACAAATACAAGGACCTGAATTCCAGCCCCAGGACCATGTCAAAATGCCAGGTAGTGATCAGTCTGGGACTGGAAGGCCTGTCAGGCTGGTCTAATTGGCAAGCAGTGAGCCAATGAGAGATGTGTTCCAAAGGAAGTAAACTGTGAAACTGTGTTCCTGGGGGTATACCTGATAAAATGGCTTCCACCCTCCACATATGTACATATGTACACACATATGTATGTATTCTCACATGAACACACGTGCATTTTAAAGTGGTTAGTCTAGGTATGATGCTACATGTTAATAATCCCAGCAACCAGGATACAGTGTGAGAAGAACCAAGAGTTTAAGGCCAGCCTGGGCTACATGACATACTGTCTCAAAAAATTTTTTATTTTCTGTCTCCTTCAAGGCCAAAGTTCTAAAAACATTATATGAAATTCTGATTCTCGATTTATTTACGTATAAATCATTTGTGCGTGTGAATTCATAAATTTTTTCTTATACTAGGTTATAATGTTGATTTGCTTTGATGTTCAGATAGCTCAGTTTGGACCATCACAAACGCTTCCAGTTGGCTCCTTGTCCATATGAACTACCTACATTTTCCCTGTCGTGTTTGTTTGTTTAGCACCTCCTTACTTTCTGTCCACAGATGTTCTAGGCTCCTTTTGTCTGTTTTCTGTCCTCATTCTAGAGTATACCATTTATCCAACACATAATGTTGGTGCCAGGTTGTAATTCTAGCAAGTATGGCTGGAAGTTGGGGCAGAAGATAACTCCAGCACGTGGAAGAGGACTTTCTCAGATGTAGCTCGGAATTCCAAGTCCTTAGCTGAGAAATAGGTGACTCACCTGCTCCTAGGTTGTCTCCTCCCTCCCTATCCTGCTGACAAGACTGTGCCTAAACCAGCTCAGACGAGGGACCTTGGTCAGAAAGTGTCTCCACCCACGAGACCAAAGAAGAATGGCCAGTCTGAGACCAAGGCAGGACTTGGACTCGTGCCCAGCAGACATCTCCCTTGTTTGTCCCATTAGTGTATTATTTGTATGTCTTCAGAAAGGGTTAAAAAGTATCATCCTTGACTTCTATATTTTTAATAAAGCTTTTTTTTTTTTTTTTTTGGCTTTTTTCCCCCTTTGAGACCGGTTCTTATATATCCAGGCTGGCCTTGAACTTGCCACATAGCCAAGGAGCCATGAACTTCTCATGTTCCTGCCTCTACTTCTCTATTTCATTGTTTTGAGACAGGCTCTCACTGTGCATCTCTGGCTGGCATGGGACTCCATAAGTAGGCCAGGCTTACCTCAAACTCACAGGGATCTGCCTGCCTTTGACTCACGAGTGCCCGGATCAACAGTGTGTGCCACCATACTCTGCTCTGCCACTACTGTTTGCGCACTAGGATTCCAGGAATGTGCCTTCACTCCAGATGTCTGTCCTGCTGGGAATAGAACCCGGGACCTCACACATGATACCACTCTACCACCTCAGCCACACCACCAGTCCAACAAAGGTACTCAAACCAGAGCAAAGGACAAGAGTATTCCAAAGAACTAAGTGTGTTCGGGTGTGTGTTGAGTAATTTTGTCCTGGACAGCTCTGCAGCTTCCCTGGGACTCCCAAATCATAGATGGCTAGCACCAGAGGGGCTTTCAGAGAAGCTACACTTTGCCTTTCATTAGAGAGCTCTGACAGTGAGGACAAAATGAGCAGCTTCCAGACTTTCTAGCGCGATATAATGGAAGGACAACACTTCAGACACCTTTCAGTAACTAGATAAGTAAACCCGTGGGGATGTGTCTGAGGAGTTTGGGGATTTTGTGGCAACAGCTGGGATCATTAGCATCTTTAGACATTTGGATAAAGGGAATAGGGGAGGTAGACATCGGAATACAAAAGTGGGCCTGCAGTTTCCCAAGAGTGGCCAAGTCAGCAACTTTGTAGCCATTTTCATAGGCAGATTTTCGTTTGTTTGTATTTTGTGACAGGGTCCTGCCTGCAGCCTTGGATGCCCCTGCACTCCTCATGTAGACTAGACTGGCTTTGTTGTATGGCAGACCCGCTTCCTCAGCCTCCCAAGTGCTGTGATGAG
This sequence comes from Meriones unguiculatus, assembly GCF_030254825.1. Classification (NCBI taxonomy): domain Eukaryota; kingdom Metazoa; phylum Chordata; class Mammalia; order Rodentia; family Muridae; genus Meriones; species Meriones unguiculatus. Next base: position 22,473,976 of record NC_083365.1, read on the forward strand.
TGGCACCATGTCAGGCTGGGGAGCCAGTGTGCTAGATATCTGTTTACTACTCACAGCCTCTCCCCTTTGCAAGTGTGTCCTGTCCCCAAGCTCATGAGTGCCTGTCTGCCTGTGTGTAAGTGTCTCAGTGATCTTTGTGCAGACTGAGATGAAAACTGCCTCCTCCAAAGTCAAAAAGGATTCTGGGCTTGGTGTCACCTGCTGTGGCTGCAGGAGAGATTAAATTCGTATCAGGCCGCTCTCTCATTTGCTCTCTAGATGACCTTCGTACAGCTACCTGGGAAGTCTTGTCTGAGTCTGTAAGTTCCTTTTAGGGCGAGGACAGTAGGTGGCTCAGAAACAGCATCTGCAAGTGGGTAATTAGGATGGGCTTTCATGATAATGATAATATTAGGTACTGGGCTGGAGAGATGGCATAGCAGTTAAAGGTGCATGCTGCCCTTCTAGAGGACCTGAGTTCAGTTCCTAGCACTTGCTCAGGCGGCTTCATCATTGTAACTCCAGCTTTAGGGGCTCCGAGGCCCTCTTTTGGTCTCCTCGCTGTACTCACATGCACATAGTCATAGCCATGTTAGATACGCTTCATTAAAAATAAGATCTTGGACAGCCAGGGCATGACACAGAGAAACCTTGTTTCAAAAAACCAAATAATAAAATAAAATTTTTATTTAAAAAGGATAACAGTTGGGGGTGATGGCATATGCCACCTTTAATTCCAGCAGAAGCAGAGGCAGGTGGATCTCTGTGATTTTGAGGCCAGCCTGGTCAACAAAGCTAGTCCAGGGCTCTGTTACACAGAGAAACACTGTCTCAACCCTCTCCCCAAAAGATAACAGTAGGTACTTTGGGGACTTATAAATATTCAAATGTATGGGTGTGGTGTTGAAGAAAGGTCCTGGCAGTTAAGAGCACTTGTTGCTCTTGCAGAGGACCTAAGTTTGGTTCCAAGCACCCTTCCGGCTGCTAACAACCATCTGTATGTAACTCTAGTTCCAGGGGATCTGGCATTCTGTTTTGGCTTCTGTTCTGGCACTGCTTTCATGAGGTACACAGACATGCATGCAGACAAAACACCCATATACATTAAAAATAAATCTAAATATTCAACAGCTGAGCGCAGTGGCACACGCCTATAATGCCAGCACTTGGGGAAGCAGAAGCAAGCGGGTCTCTCTGAGTTTGAGGCCAGCCTGGTCTGTAGAGTGAGTCCAGGACACCAAGGCTACACAGAGAAACCCTGAATTGAACCCCCCCCCAAAAAAAACAGTTTTTAAAAATTCTAAGATATATTTGATAATGGAAGTATAAAATCCAACGTGAAGCTCCACAGCTTCTGTCTGAATGGCTGTTCTAACTGTATAGACGTGCATGAAATTAATCACTGGGCCTCACTATGCTTGGCAAGCATTCTCTCACAGATTACAGCACCAGGTTTTGCTTGTTTTGAGACAGAGTTTCACTCTGTAGTCCTGACTGGCCTAGACCTTACCATGTAGACCAAGCTGGCCTAAAACATACAGAGCTCCTCTGCCGCTGCCCCTGCCTCTGTTTCTGCCTCCCCAGTGCTGGGAGTGAAGGTATGGACCAGCCGTCATACCAGGAGGATATTTGTTTATTTGAGACAGGGTCTCACGTTATAGCCCAGGCTGGTCGCCATCTGTCTCCGTGCAACAGAGAATGGCCTTGAATTTCTACTCTTTCTGCCTCCACCCGCAGGCTGCTGGGATTAGAGGGAAGCCCCACAGGGCAGGGTACTGGGAACAGATGCAGGGCTTTCTGTATGGTAGTGGGCACTCTGGGCTGCATTCTCACTTGCAGTATATTAATAAAATTACCGATGTCTAATACTCATACCACTATATGTATAAAAGCTTTTTTTTTTAGCTTAGAAAAGGTTTAATGGTGATGTGTTTAATTTGAACATACTGTATTATGGATTCCGTAGTTTGCGTCTTCCTACTAACAATAAATCAAAATATCACATGCCGGGTCTTTGTCCTTTTACATTTGTGGTGCCATGTTTTCGTATCCCTTTCTTCTCTGGATGCTTTGCTATCCCTGAGTGTTCTGCAGAGGGCGGTCCGGGTCGATGGGCGGTGTCCGGGCCACTTGGGACATGCAGATGAGGTGGGCGGGGCCCAACATATATACCCTCTGCTAGCCTCTAGCGGGCGTGCCCAGCTCGGACGGACTGTCAGCGTTCGGCTGCGGAACCTGCTTCCCGGAGCGCCCCGGAGCCTGGTCCGGGCTGGCCCCTCTGCTACCCCGGGAGCGGGCCATGCCGCCGCGGGAGCTGAGCGATGCCGAGCCACCGCCTCTCCCGGCCCCGACCCCTCCTCCGCGGCGGGGCAGCGCGCCTCCGGAGCTGGGCATTAAATGTGTGCTGGTGGGCGACGGTGCGGTGGGCAAGAGCAGCCTCATCGTCAGCTACACCTGCAATGGGTACCCCGCTCGCTACCGGCCTACGGCGCTGGACACCTTCTCTGGTATGTTCTACAGCCCCTGGTCCCCTGAGGCTGGGGTGGGGTTGTGCATTCAGTGACGTGCTGGCGGGAGGGCACGGAAGACCCCGGGAGCAGGCCCGGAGGTGGCGCTGGTGAGGCCTGCCTGGAGGGACCAGGATGCTGTGCCTAACTCATGCTTTCCCCTGCAGTGCAAGTCCTAGTAGATGGAGCCCCTGTGCGGATCGAGCTCTGGGACACCGCAGGACAGGTGAGAAGCTGGGCGGAGCCTGCCTTGGGCAAAGGGTTGGAGAGGGTTGAAGGCTGGGAGGGTCTCAGCATGGAGGAGGAATGGAGCAGGCTTTGGGCTTTAGGACTTGGGTCTCCGCCCCCAAGTGAGCAGATTCTGATTCCAGCGTGGAGGGAATGGTCTTGCTAACGGCTAGCCTTGCCACCCCAGGAGGACTTTGACCGGCTTCGAGCCCTCTGCTACCCTGATACCGATGTGTTTCTGGCTTGCTTCAGCGTGGTACAGCCCAGCTCCTTCCAAAACATAACAGAAAAATGGCTGCCGGAGATCCGCACTCACAACCCCCAGGCACCCGTGTTGCTGGTGGGCACTCAGGCTGACCTGAGGGACGATGTCAATGTACTAATTCAGCTGGACCAAGGAGGCCGGGAGGGTCCAGTACCCCAGCCGCAAGCCCAGGGTCTGGCCGAGAAGATCCGGGCCTGCTGCTACCTTGAGTGCTCAGCCCTGACGCAGAAGAACTTGAAGGAGGTGTTTGACTCAGCCATTCTCAGCGCCATTGAGCACAAGGCCCGCCTGGAGAAGAAACTGAATGCGAAAGGTGTGCGTACGCTCTCTCGCTGCCGCTGGAAGAAGTTCTTCTGCTTTGTGTGAGCAGCTATGGCAGCGCAAGAGGCAGGAAGGTGGACTGAGACTTCTGGACCCTAGGACACTGGGTACTGGCAGGGCCTAGCCAAGCCCTGGGACTCGGTTCTCTACTGAACACAGTGGACATGAGCCTTGAGCTGCGTGCTCTGGTAAGCCAGGGTGAGCCTCAGTCCTGTGCGAGGGCTGGCTCTGATTTGGGTTTCTCTGGTCAAGATTCACAGGAAAACCCAGCACTTTGGTTTTCGTGGGTTAATACCATCAGTATCGGAATCGGTGAGTGAGCAGCTTGGGATGGAATGCCCAGTTCCTCATCGCGGGGCCACAGGTCAGCTTGGCTGGATGCAGGCCCCTCGTTGGGGGTCCTCTCTCTCTCCCAGCACAGGTGTGACAAAGCAGGGAAAACAGTTGGTCTTCTTGGAGGGCTGACAGGTGGTCAGCCTTGCTGGAGAGGTTTGAGATGGATGGAGTGAATACAAAGAAGAGGCCGGTAGAGACTGAGAGGAGAAACAGAAAGTGAGGCTTGAAGTGGAGAACTGGAGGCAGATTAGAGTACTGGGCCTGGAAGGAGGAAGGCGGAGAAGGAGAGCACGGGTGGACAGCTGTGGAGAAGGCAGACACCTGGGCTGCCCTCGAGCCCCAAGGCCAGGGAGGACAGGACTGCTCCCTGGGAAGATCTGGGTCTCAGGGCTCCCTAGACACTGCCCAAACTGGCTGGGCCAGCAGAGGGGCAGGAAGTGAGAGTCAAGGCCCAGCAAAGGGAGGGGGAGGAGCTGCAAATAAGAGCCTGAAGGAGGAAGGGGTAAGGACCATCCCTTTCCCCAAGGTCATAGCTTAGAAGGTAAGCAGTGCAATGTGCAAATAAAACCTTCTGTTTCTGAAGCTGCTGTCTCTGTGGTTTCCTGGAGCCGTCAGCCCAATGCCCCTTCACAACCATTCCCAAGGCCCAACCCCGGGTAGATGAATTGGTAACTGAGGCTTGATTTTAAGGTGGGGGCTAGATCAGATGGAACAAGTTGATGGGAACTGGACTAGGGGGGACAGGTGTGCGGCTCCCTGTTTGGGGCTTGGCTTAGTTGGTTCCCAGGAGAGCTAGCGTGGGAAGCAGCCTGGAAACGGGTTTCCCCAGGTGTCAGCGCCAGAGCTGCTTTCCCATGACCTCACCAGGTAGGTGGGGCCCCACTCCTCTACCCCTCCTTTCTAGAGTATGATGCTCAGCACTGGGGCTCTAGGACTACCTCAAGTCCTCTAGCCTTTCTGCTCCCATCCTTTGGCCAGTTTTTAAGGACCCAGGGTCTGGCTGGGGAATATCACACACACCAGCTTGAATACCGAGGAAAACCTGTACAGCTTTAAACCTCAGCCACTGGCCAAAGCTGGTAGCCTTGGGTTGGCTGGACCAGTCTTCAGCCTTGACACATACAGACCTATTACAGGTTAGGGTGCTGGCTGTGCACAATGTAAATAGAAGTTTGGTCCCAGGAATCCTGTGTCCATGAGGGGTCATTGGCAGAAGGCTTGGAGGAAAACAGGAGTCTAAGGATTGGAACTAGGCACTTTAAAGAGCATTTGGGGGAAACTTATTTTGCCTTAAGGAAACTGTGGTCTGGAGACAAAAAAGGCAGTGTGTTACCAAATAGTTAGAGTTAGGTGTATGGGTAGCACTCTATACTAGTATTTCTGTGGTACACTGGCTAGGCCAGCTGGGCCAGCTGAGCACCCATCCCCATCCCAGTCCACTGGGGCCCAGGTACCTCTCTAAGAAGCTACAGGTGTGTGTGTGTGCAACACTGAGGGACAGAAATACTAGCCAAGTGAAACCTTAGGTAATCCCAAACTCAGTTTTAGCCAAGAGTGCCTCCTATTCCCCAGAGCACCAGCCACCTTTCATTTCTGTATTTCCTTAGGTGTGTGATAAGCTGCACAGGCCAGATACACCTATGGCCAGCTGTTACCCTAAGCCAACCTGGCATGCTCCTTTCTAGGACAGAGAGAGACCCAGGTTCAAGATCAAAAGTCTAACTCCTGAAACCCATCACTGCAGGCAAATAATTTTTTCCTTCTTTCTTTCTTTCTTTCTTTCTTTCTTTCTTTCTTTCTTTCTCCCCTTCCTTCCTTCCTTCCTTCCTTCCTTCCTTCCTTCCTTCCTTCCTTCCTTCCTTCCTTCTTTTCTTGTTGTTTTTTAGACAGGACCTCACTTCATAGCCTTGGCTAGCCTGGAACTCAAAAAGACCCACTTGCCACTGTTTTCCAAGTGCTGGGATTAGAACACCAGCCCTACCACCCAGCTCACTTTCCTTTTTGTACCTCAGTTTCCTTATTTGTAAAAATACTCAGGACTCTTGACTGGCTAGAGAGCTTTAAATCATCCCAAGGACTCCTAGGACTGTGGAGCGAAGAAGTCTGATTTGATGACCTTGCTCCAACACCACACAAGCAATCTGGTTTCTGTCGTGGTCCCAGGTCTCTGAGTCACTGAGGCTGCAGCCTCTGAGCTCACGCTCCCTCTCATGACAGTCGCTGAGCCTGGGTCTCCACTGAGTCACTTAGGCATCCCTGGCCCCGCCCAGTGCTGTAATCAGTTCTTACTGTCCTCAGCAAGCTTCCAGCTCTTCACTTGGGCCTTTAAGGCCTCCCCAAAGCTGACAGCAGTGATCCCCAAGTGTCAAGCATCTCTATCAAGTTTTGGCTTTTTGCAAGATCTAGTTTAGAAAATGTGCCCTGCCCCCTCCCAGGGAGCAGTTTCTCCTCTGACCATCTCCCAGCACCTCCCTCGTCCAGAGGGTTCTGGGCCACTACAGCGTTGTCTCTGCGGCTCAGCACATGGTAGGCACACTGAAGATTTTCCTAGTGTTGCCAGGAGACCCCATTATACCCTGTGGGCTTGGCAGTGGGCAGCATTGCCCCTTACCTGTTTAGCTCCAGGTTTTTGTCACTGAGAGCCAGGGACTGAGGCTATACATGTGTAGGAATATTTATCATTACTTAGATAAAATCATGATAACATACAAATGGATATACATTTATGCATATAAATTTAGGTGTGAATAAAATGTCCATATCAATGTAAAATTTTAAGAGAGTCTCACATCACAGGTTGGTTTTTCTATTTTTCATTTTATTTGTGTATTTATTTTAACTTTTAATGTTTTTGTTCACATATGTTAGCTATACATAATAGTTGGTTTCATTGTGACTTTCTTTTTTGGTTTTTCAAGAGAGGCTCTCTTTGTAGCCTTAGCCGGCCTACAACTCGCTCTGTAGGCCAATTGGCCTCAAACTCACATAGTTCCACCTGCCTCTGCCTCCTGAGTACTGGGATTAAAGGTGTGTGCCACTATCATCCAGCTCATTCTGACATTTTCATACATGTCCACAATGGATTTTTACTGTATTCAACATACACAAATACACTGTTACCCTTTCTCAATCTCTCTCCCACTCCCATTAATTCCCTCTCTGTGCTCAACTGGGCCCCTCTCTTATTTTAGTGTATGTGTGTGTGTGTGTGTGTCTTACTGTGTATATGTCTGTGTTTGTGTGTGTGTATGTCTGTGTGTTTGTGTGTGTGTCCCAAGGAGTTCATTGTTCATTAGGGTTGTCCTCAGAGGCATACACTACAAACACAAGAGCAGAAGGTACACCACTGAAGAAAATGTCTGGAGTCAGTCATGGTGCCGCTCCCCTTTGATCTGGGAGGCAGAGGCAGGTGGATCTCTGTGTGAGGTCAAGCTGGTCGATACAGTGAGTTCTAGAGCAGCTACAGTAGCGCAGGAAGACCCTGTCTCAAAAGAATCAAGAGAAAAAAGTCTCCCCATCACATTTATTTGTTTTAATGTTTTTTTTTTTTTAATGATTTAATCATGTGTGTTGGATGTGTGCACGTGAGTGAGTGCAGTGCCTTCAGAAGCCAGAGGCATCCGATCCCCCTGGAGCTGCGGTTCTAACAGCTGAGCCACCTCTATACAGCCACTATTAAAAACAAAAACAAGGAATGTTTCCCAGATTTCAGAGGGACCGTGCTAATCTCTGTATCCTTCCAGTGTTAGTATATGCATTGCTGAAAGAAACACCTTTTTTGTTTTTTTAATTGAAAACTTTCTCTGATCATGGTTTCTCTCCTCTTCCGTATTTGAGACAAAGTCTCGTGCAGCCCAGGCTGGTCTTGAACTTGCTACAGTAGGTGAGGTTGACCTCAAACTTCTGATACTTCTGCTTCCACCTCTCAAGTGCTAAGATTACAGGGATTCAATACCACATCCAGTTTAGGTAGTACAGGGGGTTCAGTACCCACTGGACCACTGCCTGCTGTATACCAAGGAGGCACTCTACCTACTGAGCTACATTCCAGCTACTTCATTCATTCATTGACTAACTTTCCTATTTACCTATTTATTCTCATTATATAGTCCAGGTTAGTCTGGAACTATCTAAGAGGGCCTCTTGCTTCTGACTCCAGAGGATAACTTACTTCTACCACCCCTCCCTTCTTCCTTGGCTGTGTTTAGGATTGAACTTAGGATCTTTCTTGGGCATGGTGCACAAGTGATGCACCACTGAGCTATCTCCCCAGCTATCTGCCCACACACTGCTTCTTTTTCACCTCACCTTTTATTTGTAGGACATGTTCTTGTTCAATCTCCAGGACCCACGTGTTAGGAGAGACTCAGTCACAGCAAGTTATCTTCTGACTGTCACATGACCCTGACTTCATCATCCTTGTCTGGATCCCCATCTAGGGGCATTTAGGTCGACTTCCTCACCAAGGATAAGTGGTGGTTCTAGTTCTTTTGTTAGTTTTATTTCTTTTGTTGGGGGGGAGTAATTCATGGGTCATTGAGGAGAGCAGAAAAACATGTCTTCTACCTTTGGCTTGGTGATTGGGCCCCAGGATAGTCAGCTTGAGTTTATATGTGTGTGATTGGGGCAGGGGTTGGGGGAGGTTATCTCTGTTGGAGTATGAGTCATGGATCATGGGTATTCAATAAATACTAAGTGATGACAAGTGTGTATACAGTTTCACATATGTACCTGTCTCTGTGTGGCTGACTTTGCTGTGTATTTGAACTTTTTTTTTTTTTCAGTGCAAAAGTCTGAGTAATTACATACAGGAGTATCTATGTAAATGTGGGTGGCCATCTTTTTTTATTTTTAAATTCTTTTATATGTATGCATGTATATCCTATGTGCCTGGTACCCTCTGAGGCCAGAAGAAGATGTTGGGTCCCCTGGAACTGTAGTTATTGATGGTGCCATCTGCCTTGTGGGTGCTGGGACCCTCCGAAAACCAGCCAGTTCACTTATTAGCTGAGCCATCTCTTCAGCCCTCTGTGGCCATCTTTACTTAAAGTGTGCATATGTCTGTATTTGCGTCAGGTCTGCCCTCAAGGGTGTGTGCTCTGTAGAATTGATTCTGTGGCTGGGAAAGCATGAGGGTCTCTGCTCATGCCTAAGCATCTGTGTTGCTCTACTCTCCTCGGGCCTGGGTCTCTGTGTCAGAGCGCTCCCATTCATCTGTGTTGATTTCTATGAGCATCTTTGTGCAGAGAGAGCTCGCTCGGCCTGGCTTGGTGTGAATATGAGAGCATCCCGCCTGAAGGAGCGCGGTGCCTAGAGCAGAGGTGACGCACCCTCCCTGGTCTCTCAGTTCTCCTGGGAACCAGCTTACCAGTGAGACCGTGAGAGTGAGACCGAGAGCAGACTTTGTCAGGAGCACCGGCCCCTTTTGCAACCAGCCCTTGCCCCAGGCCGTAACCACAGATCGTATTGCACAGGTCAGACCTGCCCACTGTTCCTGGCTGCCAGGAAACCCAGCTCTTAGCAGGGCTGAGCCAACAGTGCCCTCCTTGGGCTTGGGCCAGATCCTTGGTGAGGTGAGCAGAATTATAGCAGAGGGGCCTCATGAGTCAGTGTGAACGGCAGGGAGTGACTTCCTGGGTCTGGGCACTGTTGCTTTCTGGCCCTGTATGCAGCAATACTTAGGTAACTTTGTGTCTATCAGCTGCCTGTCCTGGGGTTTCCTGATCGGAAACATCGGATCTTGAAGATCAGGCCTCTTCTCAGAGTCCTGCATGGGGCACTAAAGCTTCTGCTCTAAGAAATGGTTCTCAAGCCAAGTGCAGTGGGATACAACTTTAATCCCAGCACTTGGGAGGAGAAGGCAGGGAGATCTCTATGTGTTTAAGGCCAGCCTGGTCTATGCAGCTAATTCCAGAACAACCTACATAGAGAGACTGTTTCAAAAAGAAAAAGAGAAGAAAGAAGGAGAGAAAAAGGAAGAAAGAAAAATAAGGTAGCCAGGAGTGGTGGCACATGCCTTTAATCCCAGCACTCAGGGAGGTGGAGGCAGGGGGATCTCTTAGTTTGAGGCCAGCCTGCGAGTCCAGGAAAGCCAAGGCTACACAGCTACAAAGAGAAACCCTGTCTCAAAAGAGAGAGAGAGAGAGAGAGAGAGAGAGAGAGAGAAAGAAAGAAAGTAAAGAAAGAAAAAGAAAGAAAGAAAAAGAAAGAACAGAGAATGGGTCTCTTGGAGGGCAAAGCTGAGCAGGCCAGTGTTCTAAGGGTCTGGGTAGTACTAGGCTGAGAGTAAAGGAAGGGGAAATAGCTGGGCTGAGGGTGAGACCAGATGGTATCACTGAGCTATCAGCTGCTACAGGAACAATGTAGGGCTTTCTTTTCAGACTGAGGCTGAAAGATGGTCCCCCAACTAGAATGACTATGAGACTCATCGCCAGACTCTAGAGTCTTGGATGTATAATCATCTACTTGTGACCCCTCTGGAAGACGGACTCCATCATCATTATCATCATCATCATCATCATCATCATCATCAGAACCATGCCTCTTTGACCTTTATCTGCAACAGAGTGCTTGTCTTCCCAGGTGTCCAGGTGTCCCAGACCCCAGCATTGAGGGGCATCAGGAGAGTTTGGGACCTGTATGGGTATAGGATTTCCCTGGGGCCTGTTGGAACTGGAAAGCAGGTAGCCAGACCCCACCCAGGGACACCTGCCCGTTACTGCTTCCTCCTTTAGGCCCATATTCTCTGTGAGTAGATTAGACTGCTTTGCCAGGATTCCTCTTCAGCCCTGAACCAGCTAACACAGCTGTTTCCAAGAGCTGTCCCTCCAGGAGGGGGGTGGGAAGAGATTGTTGTTCTTGTAAAACAGGAGACCCTTTATTCTGGGGGCTGTGTGTGCAACCCACTCACTCTCTATGCCAGGCAATAAGTTACATTCTTTGCTGATCCTTGCCCTCACCAATAACACACACACACACACACACACACACACACACACGGAGATTCGGCCTCTAGTCCCAGCCCCATTCTGACTTGCTGGGTGACTTTGGGCAAATTACTGCCTTCCCTCTTGTCTGAGTTTCTAGCAGTTATGAAGTGGGGCTAATACTCTCTGCCCCTCCCTGGCTCCCAGGGGACCAGTGGGGATAAGCAAGATAATAGCTGAGAACTGATTTGGAGGAAGCTATCTGGTGCCAAGTAAGAGGTATCAGAGCTGGTCTGTGTTTACATGGGTGTGGAGCTTTGGTTCCCAGCCTCCTGGGGCTTGGGACCAGCCCTGACAGCTTCTTGGCTCTTGGCTTCTTTGTCCCACTTCCAGAGAGAGGACAGAAACCAAAGCTGAACAGTTGTCTACAGGTGGGACTACCACCGTGAAGACTTCGGGGCTCTGGAGCACTAGCTTCTCGGCCTGGCTCTCACCCCAAATCTGTGTGATCCTACACCTGTCACGGCCCCTCTCTGGGCTCTGGCAACTCAATGATGACAGCCTGTGGTTCTGGGCTGAGAGAGGAGAGGACCCCAGAGCCCGTAATTGAATGCCAATGTCACTCATGTGAGGCAGGGAAAATCTTATCATCTAAATCGACCTTCTTTATTTCCCTGTTGGAGCCACAGACAAACCACATGGTCAACACGGCCAACCCCCAAACCATAAATTATTTGCAAAGGGGACAATGTGTAGGAAGGTGTACGGGTCAGAGAGAAGTCTCAGGGAAGGCAACTGGTCGCCTTCTCTACCAGTTCTTGCTTCTTCCTTCTACCTGCAGCCTCTCCCTGAACCTCTAACCTCCCTCCACCTGATGCTCTTTCTAACACCCATCCCAGGCCTCTCCTCAAACCCCTGCCCTCTGCAGCCAAGGTAAGGCCTCCTCCTCTCATCTCCCCTGCCACCAAGGAGCCTCTAGCCAGGACTCTACCTTCTGCCCCTCTTTCAACCATCCGTGATAGACAATGACCTCCTTGTCACCAGGCTGGGAAGGTTTGAAGTCTGTGGTTCCCTGGTCTTTGGCTATTACTCTTGCCAACCATCCTTCCTTGCCCTCTGACCTCCTTCTCCTCTTTTTTCACCTTCTTCCTCCTCCCAAGACACTGCTCTCTTCTTTTGTTCTCTTTCCTCATGCATCTACCCATCTATCTGAATTTTCTCACAGTCATCTCTCCTGCTCCTGGGTTGCACCCTTACTACCCCCTAAACCCAAGGCCTCCCCTGCCTCTGCCAAGCACAGACTGCTCACCTCCAGAGGGGACCATTGCAGAGCCATGCCGAGCTTCTCCCTGTGGCCCAGACACAAAGACTTGGGTGTTTTTGCCTCGATTCTGACCCTGTTTTGTGTCCTTCTTGCTTTGTTTTGTTTGTTTTGTTTTGTGCTATCTCATAATTTACGAACGCTGTTAGGCATCCTTGAATCATTCCCCTGTGAGGCCAGGCGGAAGAAAATAAGTAACCGACAGTAAGATCAAAGAAGCACATCTCCACCTGCTGACTGTGGCCTGTGCTTGCTGCCTGGTTCTCCTGAAACTGCCCCACCCCACCCACTTCTGTTGGTGGCGGTGCCACACAGCCAGGCTCCCAGGACTGCAGGGCTTAAGGCTCTTAGGACATGTGCCGTCCCTCTGGCCAGGCCAGTCTTAAGAGTGTCTCCCTTCCCAGGGCCTGCAGCAGCTCGGCCTTCTCATTACAGCTCAGGCTGGCCTAGAATGTGCTATCCTCCTGCTTCAGCCTCCCAAACAACTGGAATTGCAGGCTCTCTTCAACCCCCGCTCTCTCTACCCCAATGGAGAAGTCACTGGTTTTGTTTTTTAGACAAATTTATTTGTTATGTATACAGTGTTCTGCCTGCATGCAGGGCATCAGATCTCATTATAGATGGTTCTGAACCATCATGTGGTTGCTGGGAATTGAACTCTTAGGACCTCTGGAAGAGCAGACAGTGCTCTTAACCCCCAAGCCATCTCTCCAGCCCGAGACGTCATTGGCAATTTCTTATCTATCTGAAAACTTTTATTACAAAAGTAATAGATTTTAGCCACGTGTAGTGGTGTGTGCCTATAATCCAAACGCTTGGAAGAAAGAAAGAGGAGGATCAGGAGTTCAAGGCCAGGCTCAGCTACACAGTAAGGTTTACACCAGCCTGAGCTACATGAGACCCTATCTCACTCTGACCATTCTACAATAGTAATAGCTATTTATTATTCGAATCCTAGCATAGTGATGTGCACCTACGTGATAGTACCAGCTACTTGGAGGGCTGAGGTGGGGAGGTTGCTGGGTGCAGGAATTCAAGGCCAGGGGAACTCTTGTTTTCAATAAAAAGTCACAGCTGGATGTGGTGGCGCCAGCATGCCTTTAATCCCAGCAGCTCCCACAGAAGTCAGAGGCAGGCAGATGCCTCAGAGTTTGAGAAGGACCTCGTCTACATAGCTAGTTCCAAGTCAGCCAGGGTTACCTAGGGAGACCCTGTCTCAGACAACAACAGAACTGGAGAGATGGCTCAGCGGTTTTTTAAAAAAGCCCTGGCTGCTCTTGCAGAGGACCCGGGTTCTAGTCACAGACCTCACACTGTAGTTCACAACTGTCTGCAACTCCAGCCCCAGGGAATCTAATGCACTCCTCTGGCTTCAGAGATCACCGGGCACACACACGGTGCACAGACACACACGCAGGCCCAACATCCACATACATAAGGGAAAAGGAAAGAAGCTGGTGGTGGTGCATTCCTTTAATCCCAGCACCCGGGAGGCAGAGGCAGGCAAAAATCTGAGTTTGAGGCCAGCCTGGTCTACAGTTCAAGTTCCAGGACAGACAAAACTAAAACAAAGAAAGAGGCAAGGAAGAAGAAGAAAAGAAAGAAAACAACAAAATACAGACTGACAAAAAAAAAAAAAAAAAAAAAAAAAAAAAAGAAAGAAAGAAAAGAAAAGAAAAAAAAGCTGTCAGTACAAACATCGTTTATCATCTTATTGGGGAGAGGTAATTTGCAGACATTTGAGTAAATGGTTTTTCAGGTTTCCTGTTTGTTTTTTAAAACTCCAGGATAAGGAGCCACTTTCTTTCCTGGTCTTTCTGGCTCTAGGCTCCAACTGAAACAGCCTCCCAGGTCTGCTGCAGGTGGGGAAGGAGACAGCTCTCAGAGCCTATGGCCAGATGGGATTAGACACCTCTCTGGGTTGAGTTGGACCTTCTGGGTTCAAGGTTTCAGGTTCCACCACTGTCAAACCCTCCCTGGAGACGCATACCTTCTTGGGCCCTAGTCTGGGTGCTTGGCTGAGGACAGGAGTGGTCTTGTGTAACAGGGCAAACCCTCCTTGCTCAGGGCTGTTTGCTCAAGTGGTAAGGACTGGCTTGGGGGAAAAGAACAGGGTTTTACATTTTAATTGATCTACTGAGTTAGCTTTTTCAGACAGGCTCTCATGCAGCTGTAACAGAGCTGCCGCTAAGTGGAAATGCCTATGTGTATGTGTTTAATGAAATCTCCCGAGTCTGTAACACTGGCAGCTATTTAAGGAATGTAGCTGCTTGGGGACAGAGCACTATTGCAGGCCACCAGTGGGCAACCTTGGCTACCCCTCAGAGCATGGCTAGCATGCCCTTCGCATAGGTTATCTTGACCAACACATTTGGTTGTTTTTTTGTATTGTTTTGTTTTGTTTTTTTTTTTTTTTGCCTCTTCCCTCTGACCCTCTCTTTGTGGCGTGTGCTCCTGTGATGTGGCCTTTATCCACTCCGTAAAGCCTGGCACACCCGCTGTTCCTGCTCAGTCCCCAAGTGCTCAGCAGTGGGCCCCCTGTCTGTCAATCCCCTGTGATTTTATTACACATGGAACCCCCACCCCCACCCCAACATACACACATTCAAATGCCCCTGCTCACATTTCCAATTATTTCTATTGTGGTAAAATTCAAATGGCATAAAAATTTGTTTTTTGAGACAGGGTCTTTATGGGTAGCCCAGGCTACCCTCAGATTCACAGTCTTTCTGCTTTTGTCTCCTGAGCGCTGGGATTTATGAGTGCACCTCCATGCCTGGCTTCAATTTTCCTTAAGGGTCGAGTTTGGTTGCATTAATCCCACTCATACTGCTATGCAATCACCATGATCCATTCCTAGAATTCTTCTCACCTCACAAAACTGAAATTTTATACCCATTAACCCCCACCCACCAACCCACACCTTCTCCTGGGACCACAATTGTAATCTGCATTTCTGATTTTGAATACTCTAAGTTACCTCATATAATTGGAGTCATATAATATGCCTTAAAAAAAAAAAACTAGTTTTTTTTCTCACTTGTCCTAATCTCAGATTTCATCTGTGTTGTAGCATATCACAATTGCCATTTGTCCTAGTTTGATTTCTGTTCCTGTGATCTAATGCCATGATCAAAAACAATTTATACACCTCAGTCACAGCCCGTCACTGAGGGCAGTCAGTGTAGGAACTCAAGCAGGAACAGAGGCTTCTTTCTTTCTTTCTTTCTTTCTTTCTTTCTTTCTTTTCTTTCTTTCTGTTTCTGTTTGTTTGTTTTGTTTTGTTGAGACATGGTTTTTATGTGTAGCCTTGGCTGTCCTGGACTCACTTTGTAGACCAGGCTGGCCTCGAACTCAGCAATCTGACTGCCTCTGCCTCCCTGAGTGCTGGGATTACAGGCAGGAGCCACCGCACCTGGTTTAGGCTACTTTCCTTATATGCCCCAGGTACCTGCTTACTGTGGGATGCCCCCACCCCCCATCAATCATTGATGGAGAAAATGCCCCACAAACATGTCTAGGAGCCATGCTGCTGGAGGCAATTCCTCAGCTGTGGTTTCCTGTTTCTGGCTGACACTGGTTTGTACCGAATTGACAAAAACAAACCAGCATAACATTTGTGATTGATTGACTGATGGATTGATTATGGAACTGGGGATTGAATCTAGGGTCTTGAACATCCTGGACAAGGGCAAATGCTTCCCCTGGGCTCCATCTAGTCTCAGTTCCTTTTTTACCTTTTACTGTGAGACAGGTTCTCAGGCTAGACTTCGACTCCCTCTGTAGCTCAAACTTCTGTCCATCTCTCTATCCTTCCTTCCATCCTTTTTAAAGACAGGTTCTCTCCCCTTTAAAAAAATTATGACAAGGATGCGGAGCTGTAGCTCTCCACAGCTGATGACTTCTGGTGGGGGAGGGCTGGCCAATGGGAGTTTGACCATGCTCCAGTGAGTATATGGACAACACATATATGTTGAGTATATGGACTCCTCCTCCTCCTCCTCCTCCTCCTCCTCCTCCTCCTCCTCCTCCTCCTCTTCATTTGGGGAGGGATGTCACAGGGTTGGGACCTGGGAGAGTGGGGAAGTGAAAGTGATGAGGGTTAGATGATTTGAAACTCCCAAATAATCAATAGAAACAACCAATAAAATTCCCAAATAACTGATAAAAGTCAAATATGTTGGAGGAAAAAGGTTCTCTCTGTCATGTAGCTCTGGCTGTCCTGGAACTTGCTCTGTAGACCAGAGCTAGCCTCAAACCCACAGAGCCCCACCTGTCTCTGCCTCCCAAGTACTGGGATTAAAGGTGTGTGCCACTACTGCCCGGCTCCAAACTAATTTTTTATCTTTTATTTATTTATTTTTATTTTACGAGCATTAGTGTGAAGGTATCATATCCCTTAGAATTGGCATTACAGTTGGTTGTGAGCTGCCATGTGTGTGGGTGCTAGGAATTGAACCTGGTCCTTTGGAAGAGCAGACAGTGCTCTTAACCACTGAGCCGTCTTCTCCAGCTCCCAGGCTAGCTTTTAAAAAATACTACAATTGTGTGTGCGTGTGTGTGCGTGTGCGTGCGTGTGTGCGCACGCACACGCAGGTGCAGCCGAGTGTATGTGTATTCACGTGCATGCAGGAGCCTGTGCAGGTCAGAGAAGAGGTCAGATCACAAGCCAATGGCTGTGAGCTGTGCAGTGTCAGTGCTGGGAACCAAAGTCTGGTCCTATAGAAGAGCAGCAAGTGCTCTTCACTGCCGAGACACCTCTCCCACCAGTTTATTCAGAGAGAGAGACAGTGTTTGTGAGAGAGAGCGGGCATGTGCACGCACCGTGATACACATGGAGGTGAGCTAATTCTTTGCAGGAACTGGTTCTCCCTGTGTGGGGCCTGGGGACCGAACTCAGGCTGCAAGCGCTTTTACCCAGAGACCTACTGCACTCTCCCTCCATCTCCTGCCATTTGTTTATTAATTTGAAAATTGGAGGCAAAGTCTCACTGGCTGGCCCGGAGCTCACCACGTAGCGCAGGCCGGCCTCACATTCATAGAGATCTGCTTGACTCTGCCTCCTGAGTGCTGGGATTAAAGGCACATAGAACCATATCTGTGCCTCCTTTTAATTTAAAAAATAAAAGGGGAGGGGGCTGAGAGAGATGGCTCAGCGGTTAAGAGCAGTGGCTGCTCTTGCAGAGGTCCCGGGTTCAATTCCCAGCGCCCACATGGCAGCTCACATCTGTCTGTAACTCCAGTTGCAGGGGATCCAACACCCTCATACAGATGTACTTGCAGACAAAACAGTAATGCACATTAAATAAAATTTTTTTTTTTTTTTTTTTTTTTTAATGGGGTAGAGAGTTGGTTCAGCGGCTAGAGCACCT
Source organism: Meriones unguiculatus (assembly GCF_030254825.1). Lineage (NCBI taxonomy): Eukaryota > Metazoa > Chordata > Mammalia > Rodentia > Muridae > Meriones > Meriones unguiculatus. Next base: position 22,491,231 of record NC_083365.1, read on the forward strand.
GCTGCTCTTCCAGAGGACCCACGTTCAGGTCCTAGCACATGTCAGGCAGCTCACAACAGCATGTAATTTCCGTACCAGGGGACCTGATGCCTCCAGCCGTCACACATACCCATGTCCCTTCACACAATTAACAATAAAGCTCATTGTGTGTGGTATGATGAGCACACCACGGAGTTCGGGAATACCAGAGGCTGACCTGCAGATGGTTTTCTCCTTCCACTTCTTTTTTTTTTTTTAATTTAATTTTTGAGTCAGGGGCTCACTATGTAGCCCTGGTTGGCCTAGAACTCGGAGTGTGGATCAGACTGCCCTCTGCTTCCCACACGCTGGGATTAAAGGTGTCCACCGAGCCCAGTTCTCCTCCCGCTTTGCTCTGGGGTCCCACGAGCAGACAAAGGTCACTGGACGTGTGGGACCATCCCCTTCACCTGTTGAACCATCTCCCTGTCCTACCTTTTCCTCTTTATCCCCCGGGGTTGGGAAGGAAATCCAGGGCTGTGCTCGCTGGACGAGCACTGCATACCCGAGCAGCCAAGCCACTGCTCAGGGGGTAAACGTGCTTTTTAGCGGCAAAGCAGTACCTGAAGCACAGGTCATTACTTACAGGCAACAGCCGGAGCCACGCACGGAGTCAGGAAGACATGACAAATCAGTTTTGGTGGGGGTGAAACCGAGAGCAGAGATCTGAAGAAGCAAGTTTGAGAAGCAAATGGTAAGTGCGCCCCCTAGTGGCGTCTGCGAGATCGCACCTCCTCTAGCCAGCCTCGCCGGCCTGGTTAATTAATAGGGAAGGTGTTTTGCCAGCCATTCACACCTGATCTTTTCGCTCCCCGACGGGCTCGTTTCCAGACCAGCACTTGCTAGGCACTTGGCTGTACTGATCTCTCTCCTAGGAACTGGATAGGATCGCCTCTGAGTCGTTAGCCGTGCCAGCCCTGTAAATGCTTTATAAAGAGTCAAGAGAACCTACATGTCTGTTTTGAGTATCAGAGCAAGTAAAAGGCAGGCAGAATAGGGGGTGAGGTGAGAAAACCCTGTGCCCTGGGAAACGAAACAAAAGGAACGAACTCCGCCCCTGCCGTGTACTCAACCTTCGCTGAGTAACTACCATTAACTGAGGTCACGGAGGGAACATGACATGACTCAGATGCCACCTGCGACTCCCGGAGCTCACAACCCAGCGGGGAGACAAGATAGGTAAACAAAGGAAGGATACCTTGTGTGCTCAGGGTCCTGTTGGCAAACCCAGGGAGTGGAACAGGGAGTGCCAGCCGCCTGGGTCAGTTCTGAGCTTAGCTGAGTGCTGGCAAGGGGGGAGGTAATCGAAATTGGCAGGTACAAACACAGGCACCGGGGGCACGCAGAGGGCATCTGTGGAGAGGACACAGCTGGGGAAACTCGCTTTCCACGGCTGTCCCCGACCTCTCCTGGAACGTGGGACCTCCGAACCTCCCTACCACGGTTCATATCTAGTCATACCATAGCAGCTCTGGACCTGGGGAACTCGGCCCTCGCCGTCAGCCTCCTGGCCTGTGGATGCCATTAACACTCACCCCATGACGGCGTGCAGAGCCAAAGGGTGTCATGTAAGGCAGTTCAGCGGTGTGAGGGCTGGCAGCGCTCAGCACAGGAGAGCTCTTTGCAGTCAGGCCTGACTCCTTTAGCACCTCCCAAGTGGCTGGGGCCCTGGAAAGGGTGGGGTGGTTTACCTCAACTAGTGGCTGCTTGGCAGGAGCCTGGCAAGGGGCTGCATGTCTGTGAAGAGGCCACAGGCTCTTGGATGGGCAGGGGTGGTCTCTCTGGTAACATGGAGGTGACTACCAGGGGTCAAAGCCCCCAACAACCTCACCCCACCTGAGTAGGTCTGCTGGTGGGCACTGAAAAAAACTGTGACAGCAACACCCCTACTGCCATGGCCCCCACTCTGGTGGTCAAAGGTGACACTTTTCTCCACCCGAGGAGCCAGGGCAGTTTCAGGAGAGGTTGGAAAACCTGCTGAACAGGGTGGCCAGAGGCTGAACCAGTTGGACAGGACAGACTGATCTCCCCCACCAGCAACCCCACAGAACAGGGAGAGGAAATAGTTCAGTGGTCCAGCACCTGCCTAACACACACGTCTTACATCTTAGCATTGGAAAAAAAAAAAAAAAAGCAAAGACAACAGGGAGGGTGGAGAGGCGGGGGAGGGAAGGAACTCAAAGAAACACGTTTATATTTTTTACTTTAATCTCATTTTTTGTGGTGCTGTATAGAGCACTCAGGGGTCACACATGCTCTACCACTGAGCTATGACCCTGGTCCCCCTGAGCAATTATTTACAGCAGGAACTATAAAGAAACATCCTTCAGTGTTGGACTGTGCAAAGCCGAAGGACAGCTGTGGAGAGTGTCAGCCACTGGCCTCTGACACCACCCTAGGGCCTAGCATCATTGGATGAGGACAGACAGCTCTGAACAGGACACCAAGTGCCAACTTCCTCTGGCTCCTGGGTGAGCAGGTCCTTCTATGTACAGTACTCCTGGCTCAAGGCTGCTCTGCACCTCCCAGGCTCTTGGGCCTTCTCCAGAACTGGCCTGAGTGCAGCTGAGGCTCCTCTGAGAGGCCTAGAGATGTGGCTTCTGAGACAAAGTATGCCCGTGAGGGAGGCAGAAGAGTCTGGTCCCCAGGTTCTAGCCTCTGTCTTAGCAAGCAGGACCTGGTGAGACTGGCGAGTCCCGGGCTCAGAGGGGCCGGGTGGTGTGATTGTAGACCAGGTGTTCCGTGTCCTCGGTGGTGGAAACGGTGGAGCTGGCTGGGGTGGGCGGTTGGTAGCGACTTCGGAAGTCCTTTCTCTGGTTCTTCAAGAAACAGTAGCTGAGGATGGCCACGACCACTATGATGCAAATGACCAGGAGCACAGCAATGGCCACCTCCACGGAGCCTGGGGGGGAGGACAGAGTGCTGTTCCCGAGGCCTGTCTGGTTCTGATGCCCACCACCCTCACTCTACGGCATGGGCCAAGACTATACATGTCATGTGTAGAAGCAGATGGACACCCAACTCAGACCTCCATAAACAGCAGCTTCCAGACGCCCCAAGGGGCTCTGGTGGCTGACAGGCGGCAGGCAGTTCACTGCGCCTCCCTCCTTTACCTATGCCAGGGCTCACTACTCAATGGTGCACTCTGGGTAACCTCAGGATTCTTCTCAACATGGCTTGGGCATTCCTGAGCCAGTTCCTGAGCGTGTCCAGGCTGGTGACAGGACAGACCGGAGCTTACCTATGCTGGGAACGGAGCTCTCCCTCCGCAGACCAAACACATCCTTCTCTGCAAAGCGACACGGAGAAGCCAGTCAGCACGAAGCCCCCAGACCCGGCTGCCTAGCCCCACAGTCCCTCTGCCACCGCTGTCACTTGGTAGAGGAGTGACGCCACCGATGGCCTAGCTAAATCTTCCCCTTCACCCTGCCACCGCCACTCGGCTCACTGGAGACACCGCGACAGGACTCAAGGCACTGCTGTTCCTCCTCAAAGTTGTTCTTGTTGCCGTAGCAACCGCCATAGGTGAAGCGGGCACAGCGCTCACTGAACGGGTTGTAATACCAGCGTGGGATGTTCTCCTTGCAGAGCCCAGTGTCTGGCAGTTCCGCACAGTACCCTGCGGGGAGGGAGCACGCAAAGGGGGGAGTGAGCCCAGTGAGCCCACGGAGCCGCCCCGCCGCCCCCTTCAGCGACTACAGCGCGACAGCCCACCCCAGGCCGAGGGCGGCTGCGGCTTTGCTAAGGCCCACCTGTAGTACTTTCAAAGGCCAGGACCACACTGGACAGCAGTATTGGGCGCCAAGAGAACTGCTGCTCAGACTCACGTTTCAAAAACACACTTTGTTATTTTTTTACTTTTTATTTGGGTATGTATGTATGTATGTATGTGTGTGCATGTGCCATGACATGCAAGTACACAGGGGAGGTCAGATGACAACCACTGGAGTTGGTTTTCTCCTTCCAACATACTGACTTCCAGAGAACCAACCTAGGTCATCCGGCCTAGCAGCCAGTGCCGTTACCCCCATCAAACCACCTCGTTGGCCCCACCACAGTTTTCCTTTTCAATGCAACTCTTCTGTGTTAAGGTCTCTGACTCTTACCATCCAGTGATTTAAACTTTTAACAAAAAGAGTGGGCCTCAGGCAAGAAAGTATCCCGCTTGAGGGGTGGCTATCCCTTTGGGGGTCAAGTGACCTTTCACTTAAGACCATGGGAAAACAGATCTGTACATTATGATCCATAACGGTAGCAAAATTACAGTTATGATGTAGCAACAAAAGGAATTTTATGGTTGGGGTCACAACACGAGGAAGTGCATTCAAGGGCCACAGCATTAGGAAGGCTGAGACCCACTGAGCTTCAAGGTTTTTTCTTTGTTGTTATTGTTGTTTTAGTTTTGTTTTGTAGCCCTGGCTGTCCTGGACCTCACTCTATAGACAAGATTGGCTTTGAACTCAGAGATCTGCCTGCCTCTGCCAGAGATTTAAAGGCCTGTGCCATGGTACCTGGGCAATTTTTTCCTCTAATAGAGGATATTGTGTACCACAGACTGGCTTTGAATTCTCTATGTGGCAGACGATGACCTTGAACTTCTGATCCTCCTGGCCTAAGCCATCATTACCAAACTATTATCTTTATTTTTAATACATTTTACATTTGCATGGTGGGTTCTTTGTTTGTTTGTTTCCTCTCCTCCCCCAGTAGTGGTAAGACACAAAGTTCCTTGCAATGTAGGTTGGGTGCTCTACTATAGAGCCCAGCCTCAGTCCCTGGTGACAGAGGTGTCAAGTGCCGGTGGCCTAACATGGATGACAGAACTATTTCCTGAACACACAGGATTCAGTGATTATGTTCAACGAGGCTACAGTAATGAAGTCATCAGACAACGGGTGCCTAGTGGTGTCTGGGAAATGAGCCAAGAGAGCTGAGAAGGTCCTGGCTCTGTGGCCAGGGCCTGCACACACAGCAAACCCCTGGGATGCTGCTGGTTAGAAGCAGTGGAGCTGGCAGTGTCAGAACCTGCCTTGACACAGGAACGGGGAGACTCTTACCTTTGTCGCTGGGGAAGTGGATACTCTGAAGCTCATCGAAGCCACTGGTGTCTGCAGGGATGAGAGGTCAGAGGCTGAGGCCCAACATGGGGAACCCAGAGGCAGAAAGGAGAGCTGTGAGGCTCTCCCCACCTGCTCCCCACCCCTTCTCCTGTTCCCCGGCTCACATTTTTCACAGGTGGCCTCATCGGAGCCATCAGGGCAGTCTGGGGTGTCATCACACTCCAGGAAGCCGTCGATACAGCAGCCATTGCTGCAGCGGAACTGGGTGGAATGGCAGCTTCCGGAGCACACTGGGGAAGGGTGAAGTGAAGCTCAGGCACAGAGCGGGTACTAAGGGGGCCATCATCGACCTTGGCCCTCTCTATCAGGAGCCCACTCTTCACCAACCCCAGCTCCTCCTGTATGTAAACTGGGTGGATCCTGACAGGAAGTTGCTGAGTCGGAAGGGCTGGGTGTTTGTATTGGGGCGGTGGGGGGAGGGGGCTGAGCAAAGGCAGATTACTCATGGGTCTGGTCATCATATGGGCTGAAGACCAAGACGGGGGAGGAAACAGGGAAAGAAAAGTAAAACCCACCTGGATGATGCCTTTTAGGTGAAATTCCTGGGGGAGAAAACAGAGGATTAATGGGTGATGTGGCCAGACTCTACCCACGATGAGATGATGCGGGCACCCCCATCCCACGTCCCTGACCAGAAAAACTACCCACTCTGGGCAAAGCCACCCGAGCCCCGATGCTGCCTCTCAGAGACCCACCCTGGACATCCTTGCAGGCCAGCATGCACTCCTCTTCCCGCAGGTAGTTGTTTTTGTTGCCCAGGCAGCCTCCGTAAGTGAAACTCTTGCAGATCTGTTCCGTGGGGTCGTAGTACCAGCGTGGGAAGGAACCCCGGCAGCGGCCCACCTTGTAGGATGCGAGGCAGTAATCTAGACGGAGGAGAGCTTGTGAGTCAGGGCCAGAGGGTCAGCAGCGCAGCGAGGGGAGCTCCGGGCGCCTCGCGCCCACTGCGAGTCACCTTCTGTCTGCTTGGCAGTTAGCACGGTGATGGTCAGATTGGCTGTGTCCTCTGGCTGGTCGGTTCTCGTCAGCTGGAACATGTAGGTTCCTTCCTTCAGTCCCCACAGCTCCACTTCATCCGGATGCTTTCTCTGCACACGAGACCGATCATAAAGCTTGGACACTTCCTGATGCTCTGACCACCCCAGGTCCTCCCGGCCACACACCCGGTCCCTGGGAGAGCATGGGGACTCGGTAGCCAACGAATCCTGATCTTTCCGCTAGCCAACACCAAATGAGCCAGTGGTTGGCCTATACAGCCCAGGAAGGAGTCTCAGGAAGCTGTGGGCAAGGCCAGGGACCCAGCCCACTGTCTCACCTCTACTCTGGCATCTTTGTCACCTTGCAGCAGGTGCCAGTCTGTGTTGTCTCCATCTCTCAGCACCAGGGGTTGCTGCCGCTGTACCTTCAAGTCTATGCCCACCCAGGTTCGAGGGATCTGGGACCCTGAGGGACAGGAAGTAAAATCGGCTGTCAGTGGATAGAGGACTCAGAAGCCCGAAGAAGCACAAAGAGGGCTCTCAACAAAGCCAGGACCTTGCTCTCTACATAGTCACATTATCACTACTATATTGTCTGAAGCAAATAACTGAATACTATATACTACGGGCTATTTGATCTCACTTAGGAAAAAAAGGACATGGTATGTGTGTGCGCAAACATGGGGATGGGGAGGGGAGAAAAGTCTGTTTAATTTTCTACAATAAGCAGGTACTTCTGCTGACTTCTTAAAAAAAGTTCAAGCAACAATTTCTTTAAAAGCCAAACCAAAAAAAAAAAAAAAAGTGTGTGATGAAAAAGTCATCGTTTAGCCCGGCGATGGTGGCACAAGCCTTTAATCCCAGCACTTGGGAGGCAGAGGCAGGCAGATATCTGTAAGTTCGAGGCCAGCCTGGTCTATAAAGCAAGTCCAGGACAGCCAAGGCTATACAGAGAAACCCTGTCTCAAAAAACCAACCAACCAATCAATCAAACAAACAAACAAACAAACAAAACAAAACCCAAAAAGGTATCATATAGCCCCACTGGTAGACTGCTTGACTAGCACTGACAAGCACTTGGATTAGATTCCCTAGTGCTAGCTAAAACCAGGCCTGGTAGAGCATGCCTGGAATCCCAGCACTAAGGAGGTGGAAGCAGGAGGATCATAAAGTTGTCCTAGGATACACAGCAAGTCTGAATTCAGCCTAGGATGCGAAATACTAGATTTTGAAAAACAAACAAACAAACAAATGGGTGCTTGGGGGGGTCCTGATAGATAGCTCAGTAAGAGCAAAGGCGCTTAAACCCACATGGTGGCTCAGGACCATCTATAACTCCAGTTGCAGGTTTCTGATGCCCTCTTCTGGCCTCCGTGGGCACCAGGCACTCAAGTGGTGCACAGACACACACTGGTGACAAATACATTCATACACAATAAGAAAAACAAACAAACAAAAAGGCATCGCTCCCCCCTAGCCCTGACCATGCTGAGAAGCCAGTCTGGACAGAGGCCTTTAGCAGAGTGCTAGGGGAAACAGCAGAGATGGCCCTGGTGTGGCAGGGTGAGGGATGATGGGACAGGGTGCTCTGCCATCAGCTAAAAGGGGTTTTCAAGAGCCACGACTTTCCTAGCTGGACCCAACAGCTTGAGCGTGAGGCGGCCTTCATCTGTGTGTTAGGGGTCACGTCAGAGCGGTAAGCACAGAGGCCCCATCCTCGACCCCAGGAATATGACCGTATTTGGAAAGGGTCTTTGTGTAATGGTGATGTGAAGGACGTCTAGATTATCCGGGATAACTGCCACCGTGAGAACGAGAAGCGGCAAAGTGCCGCGCTATCGACTAGCATGTACCAGGCTACATCTCCCCCACCAGGGTCATGGTTAGCACACTGTGAAACAAAACAAAACAAGGACAGGGAGAATGCTCTGTGACTAAAGTACTACCTTAGGAGCACAGGGACTTGAGTTCAATTCCCAGAACCCATATCAAAACGCCGGATGAAATGGCAAGCACTCACACCCCAGCCCTGGGGAGGCAGAGACAGGAGGTGCTCTGGGGCTCACTGGCTGGCCAGCCTGGCTGACTTGTTAAGTCCCAGACCAGTGAGACATCCATTCTCAAGCAAAGACAGATGAATGGCCCCCAAGGAATGACACCCGAGATCGTCCTCTGGCCTCCGCACACACATCTATGCACACGTGTGTGTATTTACACCACATTTCATGCACACATACATTAAAACACAAGAAACAGAAAAGCCAAACTTGGTGGCACACATTTGTGATCCCCGCGCTTGAGAGTCTGAGACAAGAGGGAGGCGAATTTAAGACCAGTTTTGTCACACAGAGTTCCACGTCAGCTTACACCGCAGAGCATGATCCTGTCTCAAAACCAAAACCAAACCAAACCAACAAACCAAAACAAAACACCAAGTCGGAGAAGGTAGCAGGGTGGGCTATCAGAGGAAAGGGAAGCTTTCAATAGAAGGGAAGGCAGACTTTTACCATTTTTTTTAACTTGATTATGAGGAAGAACAGGGGATATCTGTGAAATAATTCCCCCATGAGCAAGTTACAAATCACCCGACTTATTAACCCAATTAAGAGCATAGTGAGTCCTTAGTGTGCTTGGAGTTATGGTTAAAAAAGAAAACCACAAGAAACTGTGCTGAAGAGTTGGCTTAGTAAAGTGTCTGTCATGTAAGCAAGAGGTCTGAGCTCCAACCCTGGCATCCACGTGAAAAGAGGCATAGCGGTTTTTCCACATGTGTAATCCCCCATACTAGAGGCAGGGACAATATGATCCCCGGAGCTCACTGGCCATAGACTCAGTGCGCTGCAGCCTCTGAAAAAGACCCTGTCTCGAGAAAGGTAGAGCCAGGGCTGGAGAGATGCCTCAGCAGTTGGGAACACTGGCTGCTCTTCCAGAGGACCCAGGTTCGATTCTCAGCACCCGCATGGCAGCTCACAAGTGTCTATAACTCCAGTCCCAGGGGATCTAGCACCCTCACACAGACATACATGCAGGCGAAAAAAAAAATCTTAAAAAAAAAGGCGGGCGGGGAATGGAGCCAGATGTGGCAAATTCACTCCAGAGGCAGAGAAAGGTGGATCTCTTTGAGTCTGAGGCATGTTTGACTACAAAGCGAGACCCTGTCTCAAAACAACAAAAAACAGGGACTAACCGAGGAAGGTATTTGATGTCTACCTCTGCCCCCCCCCGCCTGTAGGTGCACACCTAACTACACATACATTACACACACACACACTCTAAAGTAACTAACAACAACAGCAAATAAACTGAAAAGGAATTAGGAAGCCGTAAGGCTACCTCTGTGGACAGTAAGGACATGGCTGGGCAGAGACAAAGCTTAGAGTTTTCTGGATGTACGTCAGGGTGCTTGGCTACACCAGGAGTGCCCGTCCAACATTAGACAAACAGTGATACGGGAAGAAAGCAGTGCGCAGGAGCTGCGGAAGCCTGGCTACCCCAGCTCTTGACCTCTGTAATGCATAACGAGCTTCAGGAGTCCTGCGGGAGGGGCCTAGGGTCCCTCGGCTCCGGCTCCAGGCACCAGCACTGAAACATCTGACTGGAAGAGTTTCTGTGGCGCAAGAAGGCTGGCAGGTGAACAAGGGCCAGAGGTGCAGGAAGGATGTGACAGGAGGGGTCTGAGTCACAGGGCAGCCAAGGAAAGTAAAGAAATAGAGAAACAGCAGTGGGCAGACACTTTCAGCTTCTCCCGAGAGGCTCTGGAAATGGGGAAGGAAGACCCAGAGCCAAGCAGAAGAGGAAGAAGATGAAGAAAAGAAGCTGTGGTTTCCTCACAGAGAAGCTGAACCTGAACTCTCTCTCTCTCTCTCTCACCGACAGACTTGGAGATACACTAATAAAGGGAATAAAGCTGCAGATTGGTGGATGCAGGGAGTGTGTGCCGGACACCACAGCAGGCTACACCAGGGGGTTAGCCTGGGTGGACAATCATCAGTCTAGCTATCTGTCCTCTTTCACCTGGCATGCACAAGGCCCTGGCCTTGATCGGCAGCGGAGTGGGGGTGGGGTATGGGTAAGTTGGAAGGAAGCCCTGCCCCTCCTCGTACTTTGCCTATGGCTGCTTTTCCATGGCCACGGTGGTCACCACACCTGCTGTGCAGTGCATGGCACAGAAAACCTAAAATACATAGTATTTAGGCTACTCACTTCGTAGCCACCCTGCTATGCCTGCATTTTTCACTCTTACTGGATGAGCAAATTGACACCCAAGAGGCATGGCTCAGTTCTTATCCATGAACTCTAGCACCATGACTCAGTTTTCAAATGTTAAAAGTGAGATTTGAACCCAGGCCTGTCTGTCTCCATTGCTCACGCCCTACCCAAAATGGCACTCTGAGCCAGTAAGATGGCTCGGCAGGGGAAGGTATCTGCCACCAAGCGTGACCTGGGTTTGGTCCCCAGGACCCACAAAGAGAGAGAACAGATTCCTGTACATTACTCTCTGACCTCCGTGACCCCCTGACAAATGAACATACAAACAAATATAAAAACAAAACAAAGCAAACAAACCTTAAAACCCCAGGGTTCCTTAAAGGCATGTTTTCTCTCGAGTGGGGAAGGGGATCAGGGAAGAGAATCTACTAAAAAGAAAGTATTTCTCTCTCTCTCTCTCTCTCTCTCTCTCTCTCTCTCATTTAGACAGGGTCTCACTGTGTAACCTGACTGGCCTGTAACCTAGCCAGGGCTAGCTTTCAGACTTGAAAAACTCACCCTCCCCAGGGCTGAGCCCACAGATCTGTGCTCTCCTGTCAGGCCGAGGGAAAGTATTTAAATTCGTTTCCTTCCTAAACCATATGGCCTTAGGGATTCGCATTACTACATTTGTTTGTTTGTTTAGTATGTATATGTTGTGCTTCTGTGTGGGCACAGTCATGTCAAGGATGAATGTGGAGGTCTGAGGACAACCTCTGGGGGTCAATTCCCTCCCTCTATGGCATGGGCTCTGGAGAACAAACCAAGTTGCCAGGCTTGGTGGCAAGCACCTTTACCCACTGGGCCATCTTGCCAGCATGGTCTTATTATTATTCAAATGGCATCACAATATTCAGCTAAAGTATGTGCAGACATTCTCTAAAGTTGTTTCCTAGTCATCATTATTGTAAATAATTCCAGCTGGCAAGCCACTGCCCAAATGCATGCGTGAAGCCTCCAAGTAGGAGTGTGTCAAGGGTGGCTCTACAGAGGGTTATGGAGAGCATAAAAGTGCTCAAAGAGCAACTCGATAAGGACAGCTGTAGGGGCCTGAGTCACAGAGAGGAGACTTTGTGACAGGGTAATGAATGGGAGAGTAGAGGTTTCACAGGGACACAGGCCAAATAATACTGAGACCTACAATCTGAGAAAATGGGAACTGGATTCCAGGGACTTAAGAAAAAGGAGGCAGGGTTTTCTGGGCCTAGTGTCACGGGTCTGTAATTTCAAACATTGAAAAGACAGAGGCAGGAAGATCTAAGTTCAGGAACTACATGGGCTATCAAGCTAGTTCAATGTCGGCCTTATGGGACCCCATCTCAAAGTTTTATAAAAAAGGCCAGGGATGTGGCTTGGTGGTAGAAGCCTTTCTTAACATAGAAGCTCAAGGTTGGAGCTAGGGTAAAAGAAAGGAAGGAAAAAAAAAAAAAGCAAAGAAGAGAAAGCAGGGAACAAAAGAATAGGGAAGCAAGAGGGCAAAAGAGGAACAGAAAGTGATCACCTGGAACAAGGCTGGCCAGGGGTTGGGCTGGATTCACCAGACCCTTCGTGATAAGTGAAAAAGCTACCAGCTGTAGGAAAGGGGGAAGCAGATGAACATGCTACGGCCGTCTAGCCCCAGCCCCCCTCAGTGGAAGTGACAGGCAGAGGGTGGGGCGGAGCAGTCCCCCCACCCTCCTGAACATGTGCCAAGCTCGGAGACCAAGGGGTAAATGCCCTACCTTGCCACCACTCCCTTATTCCTTACCCTCAAGAGAGCAAAGGGCTGGAAGGGCAATAAAACCAGGCCTCAGGACGTAACCAGGCAAATGCAGATTCCATCTCCTAAGCCAACAGGCCGTGGTGGAGGGGCACAGGTACAAGGAGAAGGACCGAGTTACTGGCCTGGGATCTGGCCTGCCCTGGCCACAAGCTGGGAAAAGGGATGGAAGCCACCCATCCTGGGAAGGACTCCTTCCATCGACACAGGAATCGATGGCTTAGGCACCCTCACATATCCCCTCTAGTCTACCAGCCTGACTTGGCGGACAGTGGGGCCACTGACACACTTAGCTTCCCTACTCCCCCAAGTACAGCAGCACCCTGACGTGGCCTAGAATGGCCCGAAGGGCACACAACCTAAGCCCTAACAAGCTCCTTAAATGTTCCAGGAAATCCCCAGTCTATCCTATTTCACGCCACATGGGCCATTTCTGGGGGTTTCCGAAAGAGGAAGGCTGGCCCTAGGACCAAGTGGCCCAGATCCAGACACTCAGGTTCTGGCCCCGGACCAGGCCTCCGACAAGCTTCTGTCAGAGTAGAAAGGCACCACATCCAACAGGAGTCATCACCACCTACACTAAGGCTGCTTCCTTGTGGAACAGGCTCCGGCCCTGACCAAGTGAGCTTCCACGGGCCAGCCTAGCCCACAGAGGGCATCTCCCACTTTCCAGAATCCCCACCTCAGGTGTTCCCAGAGACCAAGGAGAGCTGTCGGAAGGTTAGAGAGAAGAGCAGACCCTTAGTCTGCAATAGGTAGTGGCTCAGAAAAAGGCCGGAGAGCCTGCACTGGTCCTGTCCCCCACACTCTCTGGTTCTGCTGGCTGCTGGGTTATGAGATGGGAGTGCTAGGGTTCTAACAGAAAGGTGGTCCTATGTGAAACACAACAGGACTTTTGGAGTAGACCCCCAGGCTTACCATTTAGGGATGTTACCCTGGAAATTTTATTATTTTCTTCTTTCGTTTTTCAATACACGGTTTCTCTGTGTAGCCCTGGATGCCCTGGAACTCGCTCTGTAGACCAGGCTGGCCTCGGACTCAGATCCCATTTGTCTCTGTCTCCAAAGTTCTAGAGCTAAAAGTGTGTGCCACTGCGCCAGATATGGGCAAATAATTTAACGCAGGAGGCGCAGTTTCCTGTTCTAAAAAGCAGATACAAGTAGCACCTCTTCCAGAGACTAGAGACAGAGACGGGAACCTGCACCGTGAGTGAAATATGAAGGACCAGCAGAAGTTATGACTGTAACCCACTCCTGGCAAGAAAGAACAGGCAGGGAATGATGAAGAAGCACACGCTACAGCCATGCTCACAACTGACTGCGCAGTCCATCCTGAGACAAAAGGGAGGATCTCTGTTCCCCACTTTGCCTCCATCCTCAGAAGTAAACAAGGTGAACAGACAGCTAGGCTATCACACCGTAAGCAGGGACAGCCCTGCTTGGCTCACGAGGACAGGCGCACACACACACCTGCCCGGGCAGCTGACATCCCTCACCTACCACATACACATACCAGCAGGTTGACTCACCCGGCAGGCCTCACCAGAGACAGAGCCTCTAGGAGACGGTACCCACAGCACGGTCCCCTTCCCTGAGGAAAACCTTTGCCTGACTTTGTTCTTTATTGTCTGGGGCCTGGCTGTGTCACAGGTCCGGCTGCAAAAGCCCATCTAATCCGAGGACAGAGACGCTAACCTGGCCTTTGAGGAGACCACAGTCAGGTTCATTTGTCAAGGTCTCAAAGTGCCCAGGACAGTTCTTGGCCAGGGTGCCTTTCTAGCCACTTAGCCACATCAACATTCCCTGACTCAGCCCATCAGCGACAGAGCTAGGGAAACCCAGAGAGCCACCTCATTTCTCTCATAGGCACAGCCCGGGCCAGGCCTTCAGAGCGTCAACTCTGAACAGTTCAGGAACCAGAAGCCGGGCCCTGAGATGCCTCTCTCCCGCCTCCTTCCTTTTGTTTATGAAATACTGCCTACTTCAAAGGCAGTCGATAAAGGGCTCTCCTCCCCAACTTCTTTTCTGCTGTTATTGTTCTCTTCGCCAAGACTCCATAACCTGCCCATCCCTTCGGGCCGGCAACCCTCCTCACCTCCAAAGCCTCGGGTCCGCAGCTCGCGGTAGGAGCGGTAAAGGTCCTGGGTAAGGTAGTTGATGAAGCCCTCCTTCGGAGCGAACTTACACACGAAGTTGTGCTCGTACAGGCAGTTCATGAGGAAGCAGGCGGAGATGGCGTCCTCGCCGCCGTCCGGCTGCAGCTCCACCAGCGCCAGGTTGCAGTTCTGGGTAGTGCAGCAGGCACGCACGCAGTCCCAGCCGCGGCGCACCGTCGGGGAGCCCAGGAAGGTGGCCCCGTTGCTGACCGAAGCTTCCGTGTCGAGCACAAAAGACGGCACCCCGCTGGTAAAGCGGCTCAAGCAGGCGGCTCCCCCGGGAAGCTCAGGGGGTGCAGACGGCACCCCTGTCTCAGTGCCCCGGAGACCAAGCGCGCACAGGAGCCACAGGCCGACCGTCGAGAAGCCGGCCCGCGCCAGGCCGCGGCGCGCCATCGTGCCCCCGGGGGCCGTCGCCCTCCTCCCCAGGGCGGGGGTCACCTTCACAGTGCGGGCCTCCGGGTGCCGACGGGGCTGGAGACCTGAGACGGGAGGGGACGGGAGACACACCTGGTCAGCTCGGGCAGAGAGGCGCACGCGGGCCGGTCAGCCCACGCACACTCCGAGCACCCGGCCGCCGACGTCGGGCAGGGCACGGCTCGGGGGCTCGCGGACCCCGGCACAGGACAGGCGGCCGCCGATCATGCTCGGAGCCCGCCGGGCCTCCGCCTCCCGTCCGCCCGGGCTACCTGTGCAGGTGAGCGGGGTGGAGCTGCCGTAGATCCCGCCCGGCTTCCGCCCGGCTTCCTCCGGGTGCGCGGAAAGATCAGCCGCCTCCTCCTCCGCCTCCCCCGATTCCAGTTTCTGGTGAAACTGAGTCAGCGCGGCCGGGGCGGGGCGAACATTAACCCCTGAGCCGCCGGCCCCGCCCACCCGCCGTGCCCAGCAGAACTTCCGGCTGGACCCGCCCAGCGGCCCCGCCACCCCAGACCCCACCGCGGCTCCCGCTGGTATCCGGACGCCCGGCGGCGTGGGTGAGGCTCGCGTGCCCTGGAGGCGGCCCTACGCCGGCTCCACGGAGTCCGGCCGGCTCGTTGGGTACCAGGAGCACCGGGAGGGCATCCCGAAAGCCCACGCTGGGCTGCGACGCCGCTGCGAGGTGGCGCAGGTGCGGCTGCCTCTGGCCTCCCTTTCCGGTTAGAGCCGGTATTCCCTGCCTTTGGCTGGATGGAGGCTTTTGAGAAGGGTTTGGAAGAGGCACGTCGGGGGAAGCTTATGCAAACGATTTCGCCGCCCGTGGCCTGCCCTCGGGACATCATTTCCCGGCAGGAGGAGAACCCCGAAGCTCTGTAGGTTGCGTTTGTGAAAACCAGCCTCCGGGATGCTGCAGTGGCGCGGCTCAGGACAGCCCTCCGCTCTGCCGGAGTTGACCAACAGGTGATTCCTGGTATCCCGGCTTCCCTGTTTCACCCAAACGAGTGCATTCCCCTTTGTTGGAGCCTCTCCCTCATTCTGTATTAACATTTCCTTTTGAACTCTTCACCTTTTTTGGTAAGCTGTCCTCCCCACCCCCCCAATCTCAGGTTTACTCTCCTAACCCAAGAGGGGGAACCAGATTCCCAGAGAGTCGTTGACCCCTCTTTCCCAGCCCACTGAAGGGCTCAGTTAGTGGCGCCCACAGAACAGTAGACACCTTGATGCCAAGCTCATTGTTTTTCCTTAGTGAAAAACACTCAGGCCACCCTCTACATAGCAGGTGTCTACAGGACATCGACGTTGGTTAGTCCTGTTTCTCTTCAGATTAATTTATTTACGAGGCAAGGCCTCGATAGACCTCGTTGGTTCTGGCCTGGAAGTCACGTTCTTCTGCCTCACTTCCTAGTGGCGGGATTACAGAGAGAAATCACGGCATCTGGCAGGATTTGTCCTCTTTGTGCTCCCCCCACCCCCATAAAAAAAGGAGGACAAGAGAGATGGCCCAACAGTTAAGAGCACTTGCTACTCTTTTGGAGAACTGGAGTTCAGTTCCCAGCAGCCACATCTCAAGACTCACAGCCTCCGGCAACTCCATCTGCAGGGGCTCTGAAGCCCTCTTCTGGCCTCCTCAAGCACCTGTGTGAAGGTGGCATCCACTCACAGAGACACACCCCTACCCATACAACATATCTTAGAGTCTGAAAGATTTCCCAGGCGGTGGTGGCGCATGCCTTTAGTCCCAGCACTTGGGAGGCAGAGTCAGGCAGATCTTTGAGTTTGAGGCCAGCCTGGTCTACAGAGTAAGTCTCAAGACAGCCAGGACTACACGGAGAAACCCTGTCTCAGAATTTTAAATTAAAAAAAAAAAAAAAAAGTAAAAAAAGGTTACGTGTATGAGTGCCCGTATATGTGTGTGCCTGTTGAGACCATCCAGGACATTGGGTCCTCCAGGAACTGGGGTAACTCTGTGCACATGGGGCCTGGGAACGGAACCAAGGTTCTTAAAAAAAGAAGTCTTTTCCTGCTGTTAACTCTCTGGATATTCTGGGTTTCCACAGCCCCTGGCATAGCGATGCCCATAATGGTATGCTGGGGAAACAACATGGGGAAGGAAAGGGCTGGGGAAGGAAGGGCTTTGTCGCAGTTGGATTCCCACCTTCCCAGATAGCTTGTACGTAAGAGAACACTAACACAGGAGAATATCACCTCATCGTAATACCACACTGCCAGAAGTTTGTGATTACATTCATTATAAGCGCGATATTAAAAATACCTATATTTAAAGCAGGGTGTGGTGGTACATGCTTATAATCGAAGCATCTGGTAGGAGGAGGCAGGGAAGATCAGGAGTTCAAAGCCAGTCTTGGTTACAAATTGAGCTTTGAGTCCAGCCTGGGCTATATGAGACCCAGAGATGAGATGAGGCAAAGCAAAACTAAAGCCTCGTATTTGGGTTTACTTAACCACCTAGAGATGTAACTCTGGGTGGTAGAACACTTGCTTTATAGGCACAGAAATTTAGAGTTTGGTTCTTCAGCGCTGCACAAACCAAGCAGACACATTCATCAGGCTCTGAAAATACCCAGACCTTGTTCCTAAGCACTTCCCACAAATAACCCAAAGTAAGCCAACCAAACCAAGGAGGTAGGTTCTGTTTTATTTCCACTGTACCGAAACAGACAGGTGAACTAACATGTCGGGTCATGCAGCAGCCGCTCAGCCCTAAGGTGGGCCAACTTCATTGCTTCAGCACCTAAACCCTGGCCTTTATGGTACTTGCCCTTCTGACTTCATCTGGGAGTTCCGCTCCTACTTCAGCTTCACCGGGCCTGAAATGAAATCATTTTTCAAGTGATGAGCAGCCATTTTAGTTTGTTTGTTTTTGCAATGCCCATTGCTGTGGTTTCCATACGGTTCGGTCCCTTTGGAAGCTCGTGTTGAAATTTGCCGTTGCCCGGGTGTCCAGAGGTGGGGCCTTGTGGTGGTAATTAGATCATTAAGAAGGAACTGGGTTGATTCTTGCAGGACTGGATGAGTTACCATGAGAACAGGTTATAGAATGAGGTTGCCCCTTGTGGCTTTTTTCTGCACACACCCATTCACCCTTCTTTTCCAGTTTTGTTATGACCCTGTGTCAGGCTCCTGCCACGCCTGAGTGTCAGATCTTGGACTTTGAGTCTCTGGAAGCATTTGCTAGATAAACTGCTTTTGTTATTTTGGTTGTGGGCTTTTGAGACATGATGTGTGTTTGTATGGTATGTATGTGTGTATGTATGTATGTATTCGTGTGTGTGTGTGTGTAGACCAGACGTTAATATTGGGTGTCTTCTTCAATTACTTGCTGCCTTATGTTGAATTTTTTTTCTCTTGTTTTCCCTCCAACTCCTGTGAGTGTACAGAGGGGAAGGGGTGCATATGTGTTGCTTTTGTGAGGAGGCAATTGACGTCAGGAATCGTCTGTCATCAGTCTTACTCACGGAAACCTGGATAAGGGTCTCTTATCCAGCCAGCTTGCTCTGGGATCCCCTCTGTCTCCTGCCGTGAGTGTGGAGTTCTAGGCCAGCTGCCTTGCCCGTCTGGCATTTATGTGGGTTTCTGAGGAGCCAAACTCGGTCTCACTCTCGCAAAGCAAGCGTTTTAATCGCTAAGCTGTCCCTCTGTCACTTGACCTTAGTGTCTGAGTGTCTCACTGAAACTGGAGCTCACGGGTTTGCTAGCAAGTCCCAGGGTTCCTCCTGTCTCCATCTCCCAAGGATATTGGGTCCTCCAGGAACTGGGGTAACTTTGTGAACTTCCACATGGGGCCTGGGAACTGAACCGAGGTTCTTAAAAAAGGAAGTCTTTTCATGCTGTTAACTCCCCCCACCGTGAGTGTCCCCATTGCTTACTCTTAAGTGGTTTCATGTAGTAGATCTTGGTGCCAGGGACCACGTTTTCCTCTGTCAATTGCAAATCCTCCAGCTGCTCACTCTACAGATACCGGGAGCAGAAACTAGTGGATGCCAACCCTTCTCTGGATATTCTGGGTTTCCACAGCCTCTGGCAGAGTGATTCCCATAATGGTATGCTGGGGAGGAAGGGCTTTGTCACAGTTGGATTCCTACCTTCCCAGATAGCTTGTACGTAAGAGAACACTAACACAGAAGTGTTAGAATTACAGGTCTGTGCCACCATGCATGGCTCGTCATCAAAACTTTAAAAATATTTTCCAGTTTTCCTTTAAAGAACATGGATGCCAGCTGGGCACAGTGGCGCACGCCTGTGTTCCTAGCACTCGGAAGAAGCAGATGGATCTCTGTGAGTTTGAGTCCAGCCTGGTCTACAAAGCAAGTCTAGGACAGCCAAGGATACACAGAGAAACCCTGTCTCAAAAAAAACAAAAACAAGGAGTCTGGAGAGATGGGCAGAAGTTAGGAATACTGCCTGTTCTTCCAAAGGTCCTGAGTTGAATTCCCAGCAACCGCACGGTGGCTCACAACCATCTATACTGAGATCTGGTGCCCTCTTCTGGTATACTGTATGAATAATAAATAAATCTTGAAAACAAAACAAAACAAAACATAGCATGAGTGTCTATAATAAAGACAGGAACACAGAATGCCATAATTCATTCTATTTAGCCCCAACTCACTCCCCCTTTTACAGTCTCTCCTGGTCTCTCTGTACTAGTCTCTTTGCGACTCTCTCTGGCCCCCGTTGCCCTTATCTGCATGGCTCCAGGGACTGATCTAACCGGAGAACATGTCAATAATAACTGAAACGGAAGACTAGCATCATGACAAAGGAAAGCTGACCTTTTTATTGTTTTGAGAGAAGGACTCATGTAGCTGAGGATATCGACCTCATCCACCTGCTTGCCCCTCTCAAGGTCTGGGGTTGCAGTCGTGGGACATCGTATCCAGCTCCCTCTCAAAAAATGTATTGAATTGAGCCAGCCGTGGTGGCAGTTCCGTTTATTTAATTCCGGCACTGGGGAGGCAGAGGAAAGCAGATCTCTGTGAGCGAGAGGCCACCTTGCCTTACATAGTTGGTTCTAAGACAGCCAGGACTACATAAAGAGATCCTGTCTCAAAAAAATTTATTTATTTTTTATAAGGTGTAGGTGTGTTTTGCCTGTTTACATTGAAGTTCATTGTGTGCATGCAGTGGCTACGGTGACCAGCAGAGGGCGTCAGCTCCTCCTAGACTGGAGTTAAGAACAGTTACGCGTTACGGTGTGGGTGATCCGAATCCAGGTCATCTGCAGAAGCAGCAAGGGCTTTTACCCACTTCATCTCCCTATCCAACTCCCTTTTAAAAACCTTTTAGAAGCAGAGACTTGCTCAAAGTTTTCTTAATGAGCTAGGTGTAGTTTTGCACACCAGTAATCCCAGCACTCTGCTGCGTAGTGATTTTGAAACCTGTCTTCTATTTTCTTTCTTTTAATGGTCCAACTAAAAGCCTACTAATTTTTGTGATTAGTGTAGAAATAAGGTGTTTATGTGTGTGTGTGTGTTCACATGTGTGGATGAAGTGCACATTCACACGAGGAAGCCAGAGGACAACCTCAGCTGTTCCTTAGACATCGTCCACTTTTTATTCTGAGACATGGTCTCTCATAGGTCTGGGACTCACTGAGTAGGCTAGACCAGCCATAAAGGCCCCGCCTTTGGTTTAGTTTGTGTGTGTGTTTTAGTCGTTTGTAGATAGAAGCTCATGTAGCTCAGGCTAGCCCTGCAGTTTTGAATGCGCTGAATAACTTAGAAAGACTAGCTTTGAACTGCTGGGCCTTCGGCCTCCACCTCCCAAGAGCTGGGATTATAGGCATGTGCCACCAGGTCCAACTGAGGATTTTTGATGATTTATGGGGAAAATAATGCAATATTCTTCAAGATTAGACCAGTGCTTTTCTGTCACTATGATAAAACACCATACAGAAGCAGCTTCTAGCAGGAAGCGTTTATTTGAACATACGGATCTAGAGGAATAAGAGTCCACCATGACGAGGAGGCATAGCACCAAGCAACAGGCACAGAAGTACGGGAAGTAGAGGCAACTGGGAGCAGGTGAAGCTAGGTGCTCTCAGAGGCCCCAGGGACAAACTTCCTCAAGCAAGGCCACACCTCCTAAACCTCTCCCAAAAGCGCTTCCACCTGACAACCACGAGTTCATACACCTAAACCTGTGAGGGACAGTTCTTGCTCAAACCACCACAGGCCACTATCATGGACTTTGCTGCAAAGGGAAAAGGGAGCTGAGTGCGGAGGGTCGTGCCAGAAATCGCAGCATGTCACAAGCAAGGCAACAAACAGGATTGCTACACGTTCTAGGCTAGCTTGGGCTACATAGTGAGTTTCAGGCCAGCCTCCAAAAATAACATGCACCATACCATACCCCCCCCATACAAACACACGCATACACTATATATTCCTATGGAAGTAGAAAGTGAATTAGTAGGTTACTGTCCAGGGGGGAACTACAGGAAAGGCAAGAGAAAGGGGAGGGTATGGAGGAATGAATGTGTCAAAGTACATGATATATTTAAATGAAACTGTCATTATAAACCCATCATTATGTGCGATGAACACACTCCAATAAAAAATAAAAACCCTTTGACAGGCCAATAAAAAGTCTTCCACTGGTACTTAAAAAAAAAAAAAAAAAAAAACAATTCAAGGAGCTTGAGAGATGGTTGAGCAGTTCAGGTTATATACCAAAACCAGCTCCCAGCACCTACATTGAGTGGCTTACAACCCACTGTAACTCCAGCTCCAGAAAGATCTGGCCTCTGGTGGTCCTTGTATTTGTGTATACATACCCCCACACACATAGACATAATTAAAAATAGTATATTTTTCAAAATCCAGTGGAGGCTAAGGCAGGAGGAGGATTGCAAGTTCAGGGCCACCTTGTGCTAAGCAGCATGCTTGGGACCTACCGGGCTGCTAGGCCAGCCTGGTTGATGAGCTTCAAGCTAATCAGAGACCTCGTCTTAAAGGAGGTGATGGTGTTCCTGAGGAGGATGTCTGAGATGATCCTCCAGCCTCCTGTACAAAGATGTACACACACACACAAGACCACCGCCAAAAGAGGGCTGGGATGTCGCTCAGTTAATAAAATGCTTCCCTGTTGATAGGGGTGGCACACACCTGTAGTCCCAACACTCAGAGGCAGAAGCAGGTAGAGTTCGAGGCCAGCCTGGTCTACAGAGCAAGTTCCAGGACAGCCAGGCCTACACAGAGAAACCCTAATAAGTAAAATGAACTGCTTCCCAAACATGCCTGAAGCCTGGGCTTCATTCGCAGTACCGCGGAAACCAGGCTTGGCTGTGAACACCTATAATCCCAAGAGTGGGAGGTGGAGGCAGGAAGATCAGAATCTCAAGGTCATCCTAGACCTAGAGAGTCTGAAGCCTGTCTGGGGCACAGGAGACCCTCTTTAATAATATGTCTAAGTTATTCCAGCCAGGCATGGTGGAATATGAATCCCTTGAATCCCACCCAGCAGGCAGCTCTCTTGAATTCAAGGCCAGCCTGTTTTATACAATGAGCTCCAGGACAGCCAGGGTTACATAGTGAGACCTTTTTTTCAACCCCCTCCCTGCCAAAAAAACAAACAAAACAAAAACCAAATAAAATATCCCAAATACCTATCTATAGCACTTGGAAAGATGTACTCATTTCATGTGTGTGAATGTTTTATCTGCATGTATGTACATGTACATTTGTGCCTGGTGCCCAGAAGTCCAAAGAAGGTACCCAATCCCTTGGAATTTCAGCTGCAGATGGTTGTGAGCCACCGTGTGGGTGCTGGGACTCAAACCTTGGTGTCTGTGAGAATAGCCAGTGATCTCAACTTCTGAGCCGTCTCTTTAGTTTACCCCATTTTCAGTCTTTTTTTTTTTTTTTTTAAGAGCAGTTTGATTACAGGGCCAGAGGTCAGTGGGCTGGGCAGTAACTAGAATATTATTTGCAGCATAAGGAAACGTGTTCTATTGCTGTCATTTTGTTCTCATTGTATAGCCCAGGCTGGTCCAGAAATCACATGGGTCCTTCTGCCTCAGCCTTCTCAGTGCTGGAGATTACAGATGTGTGCCACAACCACAACACCCAGGTGATGGTTTGAATGAGAATGGCCCCTATGGTCCCAGTTGGTAGAACTGTTTGGGAAGGACTGGGAGGTGTGACCTTGTTGAGGAGGTGTGTCGCAGGCAGCAGGCGTTGAGACTTATGCCATCCTTAGTATGTCGTCCTACTTCCGAATCAGTGCGAGCGCTCAGTTGTTCTGTCTGTCATGCGTGAGCTCCGCCATCATGGATTCTGACCCAGTGGTGTTTCCCCAGCATGTGTGAGGCAGCCAAGGTTCAGGCCTCAGGACTGGTCAGGGGAGGAGAGATTACAGGCAGCCTGGCTCTGCTGGGCTCTGGTTGCTGCCCATTTTGACTGAACTTATGCCAAGCCAGGAAATCACGACAGACACCTTCTCACTGCCAGCCTTGTGTCTTCTTTGTCTGCCTTCGCCATTGGGCTTGACGGTGCCCATGCTCCATGTTCATATAGAATCTCACCAACCCCCATCTTAAAAACAAAGAGACAGACTCAGAGAAGCCCCAGGCATGAGTCAGGATGCCCTGTGCAGGCAACCATGACGTTTGCACATTGCTGTGTTCTAATCCATTACCAAATTCTGTTAAATATTAGCACCTAACTAATTCTTCAGTATGTTCATTTCTTTTTAAAATAGGCTTTTCTTGCTCTTGTTGTTTTTTTGTTTGTTTGTTTGTTTGTTTGTTTTGTTTTCTGAGACAGGATTTTTAAGCCTTGTCTATCCTGGAACTCAGGCTGTAGACAAGGATGGCCTCAAACTCACAAAGATCCACCTGCCTCTGCCTCCCAAGTGCTTGGATCAAAGGTGTGTGCCATGACCACCCACTAGTCTTTCACACTTGTAGTCCAAGCTGGTCCAGAGCTCACTATGCGCTCAGGCTAGCCTTAAGCACATAGCAATCCTCCTGCCTCATTTTCCCAAGTGCTGAGATTATAGGTGTTAGCCACCATACCTGGCTTTAAAACAAACAAAGAAAAACCAAAAACCAAGATCTTGCCATGTTGCACAAGTTGCATTTGAATTCACTGCCCTCCTGCCCTCACTTCCTGGGTCCTGGGACTACCTACCTGTGCTACTGTACCCAGCACTGGCTTTTTTTCTAAAGCTGTTTCTCACAAGTCAACATAAAATAGTGGAAGTCCATACACTGAGCAGAGAAACTGAACATTATTAAGGCAACCATTATAAGACCTAAAAGGAAGTTTATAAAAAATTCAGGGACTAGGGATGTAGCTCAGTTGGTGGAGTGCCTAGTGCACAAGAAGATCTGGGCTGCATTAAGTCATGAGATCCTAACATTTAAGCTGGGAAGGCAGGCGGACTAGAAGTTCAAGATGGGGCTGGAGAGATGGCTCAGTGTTGAGAACACCTACCACTCTTGCAGAGGACCAGAGTTCACTTTCCCACACTCATGTGGGCTTGGGTGCTGGTTAGTTTTTTTGTCAACACTAACTAGGGTCATTTGGAAAGAGGGCAACCCCATTAAGCAAATGCTTCCATGAGATTGGCCTGAGGCAAGCTTGTGGGGCGGTTTTTTGTTTGTTTGTTTGTTTTTGTTTTGTTTTGTTTTTTGACTGATGGTTTGTGGGGGAGTGGCCAGCTCACTGTGGGTGGCGCCACCCCAGGTTCTGTATAGAAACAGGCTGAGCAGGCCGACAAGCAGTACTCCTTCATGGATTCTGCATCAGCTTCTGCCTCTGTGTTTCTAGCCTGACTTCTCTTCCCAATGTAGCTGTAGGTGAAACAAACCCTTTCCTCCCCAAGTTGCTTTTGGTCCTGGTGTTTATCACAGAAAATAAAAAGCCAGTTAAGGAGAGATGGCTCAGAGGTTAAGAGCAATGGCTGTTCTTCTAAAGGTCCTGAGTTCAATTCCCAGCAACCACATGGTGGCTCACACCAACATCTATAATGAAACCTAGTGCCCTCCTGTGGTGTGCAGGTGTGCATGCAGACAGAACATTGTATACATAATAAATAAAAATATATAAATTAAAAAAAGAAAAAAGCGAATTAAATATAATTTTTGTTGTTATTTAAAAAGAGAGAGAGAGAAAGAAAAGAAAAAATAAGAAATGAGATTAAGACTAACAACTCAGCTGGGCGGTGGTGGCACTTGCCTTTAGTCCCAGTATTCGGGAGGCAGAGGTAGGAGGATCTCTGTGAGTTTGAGGTCAGTCTGGTCTACAGAGTGAGTTCCAGGACAGCCAGGGCTACAAAGAGAAACCCTGTCTTGAAACAACAACAATAATAAAACAAAGCAAAAAAACAACAAAAAGGCAGCTCACAACTGCCTAGAATGACCACTCCAGGGGACCTGATCCCTTTCCTAGACTCTGCCGTCACCTGTATTCATGTGCATATATTCACAAACATACATCTATGTAAAAATAAATATTTTTTCAAAACGGTTTCTCTATATAGCCTTGGGTGTCCTGGACTCACTTTGTAGACCTGGCTGGCCTCAAACTCACAGAGATTGGCCTGCCTCTGTCTTCCCAAGTGCTGGGATTACAGGTGTGTGCCACTGGTGCTATGTGTTGGGCCCAGCATGAGCCTAAATATAAGAAGGTATGAAGAGAACTCAGGAAACTAATCATCCATCGATGCAAAAACGCAAGAGACTCACTCTTCTTAACCATTGCAATGGGGTCACCCCTGCTGACCAGCTAGGAGTGGCCCCGGGAGACAAAGAGCTTAGGTTTTTAAAAGACACAAGGCAGGAATCTCCTGTGGTTGACTTCTTGGCAAGTTAGGATTGGATGAAGTGTCTAACTTTTAAAATAATTGGTTAGTTCTGGTCACCCTTAGGTCCAGTCAGCCCTGTCGTAAATATCTGATCTTCAAGTCAGTTTGGAATTTCCTGCCATCCACAGTTAAATGTGGGAGGGTGATTAACTCATCCCATGTCTGTTCTGAGGAGTGGAGGTTACAGGCTTTGCATCAAAGGTCAAGAGAAGGATTGGGGCCATTTGGCCCAGTTTCCAAACAAAGCCCATCTCACCGGCACCAGCCGGTGATTTTTTCTCCATTTAGTAGAGATCTCTGCTTGTTCTCTTTCTTATCTCTGCCCTCACAGATGGCTAATGTCAGGAACTTTTACATTCCTCAGTTCTCTGGAGAAGCACTAAGAGGCTTTAATTAACATGGGCCTAAAACTTGCAAATATAAGTTATAAGGCAGTTAAAAGAAACATAGGTTACAAAGTTAGTCTGATTCTTT
Organism: Meriones unguiculatus; assembly: GCF_030254825.1. NCBI lineage: Eukaryota > Metazoa > Chordata > Mammalia > Rodentia > Muridae > Meriones > Meriones unguiculatus. The sequence goes on from NC_083365.1 coordinate 22,517,229, forward strand.
CATATGCAGCAAGTTTGAAGCCAACCTGGGATACATGAGACCTGGAGAGAGAGAGAGAGAAGAAGAAGAAGAAGAAGGAGGAGGAGGAGGAGGAAGAGGAGGAGAAGAAGAAAGGAAGGCAGGCAAAGAAAAGAAAAAAATAGGGCTGGCAAGATGGTTCGGTGTATAAAAGTGCTTCCTATGGAAGCCTGATGACCTGAGCTCAGTCCTCGGGTCCCCTGAAAAAGCTGTCCCCAGCATCTGTAACCCCAGAACTCTTATCAGTGACTTGGAGATAGAGACAGGAGAATTACCTAGATCACAGTCCAGCTGGCTAGGAGTACATAGTGCCACAGAAACAGCAGAAAGAGGTGGGGGGGGTTGGGGGAAAGGCTGCTTCAGTAACAGGGAGGGAAGAGAGAGATGTCCTCCAACCTTGTATAGTCTTGGCTGTCCTGGACTCAATTTGTAGAAGTGACAGAGATCCACCCGCCTCTGCCTCCCAGAGTGCTGGGATTACAGGCATGCGCCCCTGCACCTGGTTCTCTAAAGGGATTCGATTTTTGTTTTGTTTTGGTTTTGGTTTTTTGAAACAGGGTTTCCCTGTGTAGCCCTGGCTGTCCTGGACCAGTACTTTGTAGAGCAGGCTGACCTCGAACTCACAGAGATCTGCCTGCTTCTGCCTCCCCGGTGTAGAAGAAATATTTTTAAAATTAGTATGAACAAGACCCCAGGTTCAATCAATTGTTGATCAGTGCTTGAGCGCTTGAGCCCCCCCCCCCCAGCACTTAGGGAGGCACAACCAATGACACCACAAAAGTGGACAATCATTATGTCAAGAGAACTATAGCCAAAAATGATGGTAGGAGTTGGGAGTTACATCTGGAGAAACAAGAAAATTTATTTTTGTTTTTCCATTTGTTTGTCTTTCAGAGCTGTTCATTAAAAAGAACAAAAACCCAGTCTTCAGTAACTTTAAGTTATTTTAAAATTTTGTGTAAAATCCTGAATAAATGAAAGTACTCTGCTTTCAGATGGCAAGCCTCTTTACAAATCTGAGTCTTGATACCTGTGTGAAGTTAGGTCTGCAGGTGTCTGTAGGTTTCTTCCATCAGGAAGAAGCTGAATCAGAGGAGGGTCACATGACAGTACACATGTCTTCCGAGAACGAGCACGGGCCGTGTAGGCCCGGCTGCATAAATTTGCCTTTAACAACAATCACAGCAGCAGAGCTGATAGCAGAGCGAATCCAGACACACCCAGACACAGGGCACAGAGCCCACAGGGTCAGAGGTAGCCATCTGCCAACCCTATCCGCTGGCTGAGATTGCCCTCCGTGGTACCTCTCTCTGAGTAGGAATCCTACTCCTTGCAGGAACCAGAGCTGTTTGTCCCTATCTTCTCAGGCCTGGGATGGACCATCTGGTTCCAAGATGCTGGGAGACTTCAGGGGAGTGACTCTAGTCATGTTCTAGAGCTATCATGGAATACAGGTGGGCAGCTCCTGCACCTCCCCACCCCCAGGACTCAAAGATTCCTTCCTTCCTCTTCTAGGGCCTGGCAGCCTCTTGACCTTTGCTTGCCTGAGGTTTCTGCTAATGCGGGCCCCAGCAGCTGCAGAAAGGCTGGGATATAGCTCTGAATGTCACTGGCTGGCAGGGAGAAGCCAGGAGACTCATTCCCAGCTCTAAACAAAGGCCTATTGATCTTTGACCCCTGCCCCTCCCAAGAGCCTTGGCCCTCTTCCCACTCCTTTCTTCCTTGTGGGCCTCTCCCTCCACTCTGTCCCCTCACTTACCTCAGTGCTCCTGCCCCGACTGGCAGTTTCCCCCTCAGCTCCTTGTCCAGTCCGAGCTTCCCATGCTGTCTCCGAGCCCTGCCTCCTGTCCATCTCCCAACCCTGACGCAGACACCCCAGACAAGAAGGTCCGCTGGGCTTCTGAGAAGAGAAGAAGGACATCATCCACGGACTCAGAGTCAAAGGCTCACGTGGACGTTTCTAAGTTGCCCCGGTCCCGGAGACCCAGCCGGCTGACGGTGAAGTACGACCGGGGTCATCTGCAGCGCTGGCTGGAGATGGAGCAGTGGGTAGATGCTCAGCTTCAGGAACTCTTCCAGGTGGGTCGCTGGAGGGAGGCTGCTGGAGACTGTGGGCCTGCGGTTCGGTCCGGAGATACAGAGAGCTTGCTTAGCGTTGCTGGAGGGCTGATGTGAGATGCTCTCCTGGGGCAAACGCCTCCTTCAGATGGAAGAAAAGTCTCCGCTATGCCTTAACCCCTTTGTGCTACGGAAAAGCCAAATTGCCTCGGCCCAGTTTCTGAGCTACATCCATGCCTGATAGAGCTCTTTGCCAAGACTTTCTGAGATTTAAATGACAGTTGAAGAGTCGGTGCTTGGCCTGACTGTGTTGCTTTGTTTTGTGTCTCTTCAGTGCACATCCATTCATAAAGCCACATTGTCCAGTGCTGTCCCTGTCAGTACTGTGGCTGTTTATTAGCTTTAAAGGAAGTAAGAAGAAATGAAATTTAAAAGTTAGTTCCTAGCTGGCGGTGGTGGTGCACGCCTTTTAATCCCAGCACTTGGGAAGCAGAGAAAGGCTGATCTGTGTAAGTTCAAGGCCAGCCTGGTCGAAAGAGTGAGTTCCAGGACAGCCAAGGCTACACAGAGAAACCCCATCTCAAAAAAACTAGAAACAAACAAAAATTAGGTCCCAAGTCCCATAGGTATGGTTAAAGTGCCTACTGTCTTGTGGACCACATTGCCAGCACAGACGTGGACCAGCTCTACTGTCTCAGAATGGGCAATGCAGAACTAGACAGAACAGCCAAGGGAGAGCACTGACACCGTGACCTCAGACTGGCTCTGACTGTGTAGCCTGCCTTTCTTCAGCCTCAGTCTGGGAAAGGATGGTTCTTGGCTCTGGTCACAGGAAGGAGCAATCTCTTAGGGCGATTCCGTCAGCTCTCATCCCAGAGCAGCAGCAACTGCTCCGGCAATAGATTCTGACTCTTCACAGTGTCTTAGGCACAATGCAAGCCTGGGCATGTGATATTTTATTTAACCCTAACCCCACTAATCCGTGGGGTAGGTGCTGTCTTACAGCTGAGAGAATGGAAATCTAGGGCTGGAGATGGGGCTCAGTTGGTAGCATGTTTACACGAAGCCCTTGCTTTGATCCCTAACACTGGCACTGCATACGTGGTTCGTGGTGGCACATTCCTACGGGAGGCAGAAGCTGGGGCATCAAAAGGTTCAGTCATCCTCAGCCACCTGGGGAAGTCAAGGCCAGCTGGGACACGCAAGTGACTTGTTCAAAGCCATGCAATGCAGCTGTGGTTGGACCCTGGATGGAGAGTCTGGATACTTATATTTGAACAGCCAATGAGAATTTAAATCTACCAAAGCGGGTTCAAGCCCTGGGCAGTTACAAGCCCCGTGGTTGGTTTCCAGAGACGAACCCACAGGACCAGGGGTTCTCATTGTTCCTAAGAGTGTTTGTCACCTACCTGTCTTCTTCCTCCATCCCGTCTTCCTTCCTTCCTCCCGGCCCCCCGTGTCAGGGTCTGTGAGGCTTGTCCGCTGCCCTGCACCCTGTGGGAGTGGGGAAGGATGATGGAGGGGGCCTGGTCAGCCGTGCAGGCCACTGTATCTCCTGACTGGGTAGTGCACACATTGTTCTTGTCGTCCTCAGCTTGCTTGTATTGGGTAGAGGACGCCTCAGGGGTAGGAGCTGGAGAGGCAAACTTCCGTGGTCCCTGTCTGTTCTGGCTTTGCAGGGCGCCACCAGCTGCCCTACCCTACCACTTTCAGCGCCTCCCCACTGTGGCAAAGTTCCCATGTGGCAAAGCGTTCCCTGCACACTCGGATGGAAAGCCTCACATTTCAGACACCTCAGAGCGAGTCCTGCCAAGCAACAGAGGAAGGCAGCAGCCAAGGAACTTTATTTTACAAGGCGAAGGTGGAGGAGGGGAGGCCGTAAGGTGCCCGTGACACTGGGAGGACTGCTCCCAGGCAATGACTGACATAAACTGGCCTGCAATTTCCGTGGCAGTTGTCCAAAGGTGCCAACAGGAAGCAGCGAAGTGCCTGGGAAGCTGCAGGTGGCTGGGCATCCAGACAGAGGTCAAGGTCACTCTGAGCTCACCCAGCTCCAGTTCGGCCTTCCTAGCGCCCCTCAGCCTCCATGGCTCCTGCTCACCTTGCCCTGCTGCGTCACTGGGAGTGCTTCCAGGGATATGCCCCTTGTCTAGTTTAATGACACGCAACCTTCCTTCCTCAGAGGACCAGTGTTCCCCTGGGTGTGTAGCTTGGCCTGGGGTCTGTGGGGAACTAAATCTGGGGATTCATAAAGTCTGGGGGTCCCTGAAGCCTCTGCTCTCCAGAAGTAGCCTGAGGATTTGGCTTCCAGGCTGGGACTGAATCAGGAGACCCCTGTTTTACAACTGGCTACCTACACTATTTTTATCCTCTATTTTTTCTTTTTAACCTCTTCACGTCAGGCCCCTTAAAGGGTTTGCCCACACTAGATTCTTAGAGGCCTTTCCCATTCCACATACCACTCAGTCCCCTGAAATCAACCTGCTAACCACTGCATGAGGGTTAAATCTAATGTACATACCAGCAAGGGACGCCGTTGATCAAGACTGAACTGTTTCTGTCTTGTAATTTCATGATACTGGATTTTCCTGGTAACAGCTGGAACACATTCCTGTTGAGATAGTGACATTTTAAAGCAACGGTCTCTTATATTTTTAACTCTTCAAAAAGGGCGGTTGCCAGAGCTAGTGGCACAGGCCTGTAAACTCAGCTACTGAGGAGGCTGAGTACTGCAGGTTCAAGGCTAGCTTGGGCAATTTAGCGAGACCCTAATCTTGAAATAAAAAAAGACACCAAAGAGCTGGGAATATAGCTCATTGTAGGGCACTCACCCAGCTTGTGTGAGACCTTGGGTTCAATTCTGAGTACCACCAAATACACAAGTAAATTGAAAGTGTTGTTGGGGCCACTGAGATGACTCAGCAGGTAAAGGAGATTGCAACAAGCCTGATAAACATGAGTTTGATCCCTTGCACCCGTGTAAAGGTGGAAGGAGAACACCAACTCTACAAAGTTGTCCTCTGACCATGGCACACTCACCCGGCCCCCTCATACAACGATAATAATTTTTAAAAAGTATTGTCAGCTGAGCATGGCGGTGCATGCCTTTAATCCCAGCACTCAAGCAGAGGCAGACAGACAGATTTCTGAGTTTGAGACCAGTATTTTCTGTAGAGTGAGATCCTGTCTCAAAAAGCAAAACAGGTATTGTCAACGAAGCACACATCCTTCCTTCATCTGGGCTGTTCTCCATTGCTAGTCTTCAAGGTCTGGGCGTCAAATGAAGATTCGACAAGGGTTCAAATCAAGCAACAGCTGGCAGAAAGCCACCACTTGTAACTATGTCATAGCTTACCATGCCTGCTCATCTTCAGTGGGGTTGGCATTCTCTGGGGTCCGCATCTGTGAGGGGCGGAGGAGCTCAGGGGTAGAACCATGTACTTAACACGTGCAAGAGGCTGGCACTAGGCATGAGAGGTTTGGGAACAAAAAAAGTTGGGACTATGATATAACCTTTATTATCAACATTTTCCTGTAGCGTCAATCATGTTTGACATGTACTGAACACATAAATGTGTATAATGGTTTGAGGGTCAGGAGTCTTTTTTATAAACTTACAAACATTTTTAAAACTTGTGTAAATGTGTGTACATACATGATAGATGAGTTGTGGCACAGTGTGCAGGAGAGAACTTTGTGGAGTTGGCTCTCTCCTTTCATTCTTATGTAGCTCCTGGGTGCTGGATTACAGGCCTGGGTCCCCTTGCCTGGTTTATGAGGTATTTGGGGTGAATACCCAGAGCCTGCGCACATTCCTGGCCACTCCTCTGTCCAGTCTTTTACTTCTGTTTTTGAGATAGGGTCTTGCTAAATTCTCCAGACTGCTCTGGTTTTGTGTTGTTGTAGTTGTTTTGTTTGTTTGTTTGAGACAGTGTCTCCTTCTGTAGCCCAGACTAGCCTGAAATTCATGATGTAGCTCAGGCTGGCTTCTTGTTTTAGACCAAGTGCTGGGATGACAGGTATGTACCACCTTGCTTGACATTTTTTCTAGTGTTAATTTATTATTATTGGTGCTGTTGTGTATGTGTGTGTTTGTGTGTCTGCTCATGGGCAGGCTGTAGGTCAGCTTCAGGTGTCATTCCTCAGGAGATTGCTACTCTTTTATAAATTAATTTTTATGAGACTGGAGAGATGGCTGAGTTTAAGCTCACCTCTTGTTTGTTTGTTTTTGTTATTTGTCTTTTTTTTTTCCCCCTCATCTTCTTGCCTTGACTCTTGAGTGCTGGGATTACAGGCATGTTCCCCCACACTTGCTGTTTTTATTTTTCCCAAATTATTTTATTTATTATTGTGTGTGCCTGTGTATGTGTGATTTGTGTCTGAGTGTGTGCACACTTGTGTCATCATGCGCACGTGAGATCAGAGGACAGCTTTCAGAGAATTGGGTTTCTCCTCCCACTGTGGGATCAGGGGATCAAACTGAAATAAATCAGCGTTCTGTGGCAAACGCCTTTCTCTGCTGAGCCTCTCCCCACTCCCTCAAGACAGGATCTCACTGTGTAGCATTGGCTAACCTAGAGTTCAATACGTCGACCAAGCTGGCCTTGAACCCAGAAAGTTCAGCCTGGCTCTGCCTTTTGAGTGCTGGGATCAAAAGTGTGTGCTACCAGGACTGGCGTGTGTGGGCTTTTGCTTGTTTGTTTGTTTGACGAGGATTTTGCTGTGTAACCCTGGCTGTCTTGTTACTTGACATGTGGCCGGGGCTAGCCTAAAGCTTTTACCAATTCTTCTGCCTCCCATTCCCCGGTGCTGAGACCATATGTGTGTGCCATCCCATCTGACTGTATTTTTTTTTTTCGATTTTTCTAGTGAACCAAATTATGACAATAATCTAGCGCTTGCCACTCGCTCCTGACCCTAAGTATCAGATCTGATGAAGTCTGTTTGTTTAGGAAAGTCTCACCTCAGGTTTAGTAGCCAAGGGTGATCCCATGTCTCTGCCTCCCCTGTGTTGGGATTACAAGTGTTTGCTGGGTTTATGCTGTTCCTGGGGACTGAACTCAGGGCTTTCCGAATGCTAGGCAAGTACTCTTCCAGGCAAATCACCCAGTACCTGGCTACTTCTTATGCTCCAGGTTTTAGAGTGCTTCTTCCAGGATCTTCCGGAACTCTGGCTTGGTGACCTTTCTTTCCCATATACTCCTGAGGTCCCTCATCTATTCATGTGTCTGCTTTTCCACTTGTCTTTAGGTTTTTCAGTGGCAGGATCATGTTGTCTGTCTGTCTTGCTGCTATGATTCCAAGACTCATCATCATCTTTGATATACAGAATGCCTATATTTATTTGTATCTATCTATCTATCTATCTATCTATCTATCTATCTATCTATCTATCTATCTTTCAAAACAGGGTTTCTCTGTGTAGCCCCAGTTATCCTGGAACTAGTGTTGTAGACCAGGGAGGTTTCAGACTCACAGAGATTTGCCTGTGTGTACCTCTTCAGTGCTAAGATCAAAGGCGTGGCCCACCACTGCCAGGGTACCAGGCCTTTCATAAACAGGCATGAAGTGCTCGAGTGTTGAATGAGATGAGTTATAGATGAAAGAACTAAAGGAGGAAAGTCTAGAGTTTAGGGGTAAGAGACAAACTTTAATTCCAGCACTCAGGGAGGCAGAGGCAGGTTGATCACTGTGAGTTCAAGGCCAGCCTGGTCTACAAAGCAAGTCCAGGACAGCCAAGCTATACAGAGAAACCCTGTCTCAAAAAACAGCAAACAAACAAATAAATAAACAAAAGTGCAAAAGCCCCCAAGTGTTAACAGTTAGTAGAAAGAGTACGAAGGTAGATGAGGGTTCCTTTCCTTTTTGCTACTTTATTTGATCTGACTTATTTATTTATAATTTACAAAGTCAACTTTATTGAAATTGACACAGAATACACTTTGCCCTTTTACAATGACCATATAAATACAGTGGGTATATTTTGCCCTTCATAAAACGTCACACCACTGACTGTGGGTGTGTGGACATGGGCATGTGAGTGGAGAGGCCCAAGGAGCTGAGGGTCAGATTCCCCTGGAGCTGCAGTTATGGGTGTGAGGACATGCGTGCTGGCAACCAAACTCAGCTCCTCTGGAAGACGCTGTCCTGCTGAGCCGTCTCCCAGCCATCTCCCGGGGACTGTAACTGTTCTCGTTTTGTTTTGAATGCAGTCCTGGCTTCTATGCAGTCCTGGCTGTCCTGCAGCTTGCTCTTAGACCAGGATGGCCTCCAGCTCACAGAGACACATGGGGCTGATTGGGACATTTTCAGTTTTCTGAAGTTTAACTTACCCTTTATCGTTGGCGTGTGGGCTACAGTGCCCACGCGGCGCTCAGAGGACAGCTTCAGCTTATTCTCTCCTGTGAGACGCCGATATCATCACGCTTCATGTGAAGCACCATTAGCCACTGGCCCATCTCAGTGGCTCATGACTGTAACTTCTGGACGGAGCTTTCTCATGGTTTTTACTATGATTTACATACTGCACAATTTACCCGTTTGTTTTGGGGGCAGGGTCTCATTATGTAGCCCTGTCTGGCCTGGTACTTGCCATGTAGATCAGGCTGGTTTCAAGCACACAGAGATCTGCCTACCTCTGCCTCCGCGTGCTGGGATTAAAGTCACACGCCACCGTGCCCAGCTAGTTGACTCACGTTTTAAAGTGTGCCATGCAGTGGTGCTCTGTACTCCTGGGCGTGTGCAGCTGTTTCCACAAACTAACGTTAGGTGATTTCATCCCCCTCCAGGCCCTAATGCAGTAGCGGTCACATCACATTCCTACCGTGACCATTTCAGCCTCAGGACAAACAGATCTACTTTCTCTGTAGATCAGCTTATGCTGAACATTCCGCGTGCATTGACTCATTGACAACTTTTTTTTTTTTTTTTTTTTTTTTTGAGACTGGTCTCTCTACATAGATCTGGCCGGCCTAGAACTCACTATGTCCATCAGGCCAGCCATTCTTGAACTCACAGACACCCACCTGCCTCTGCCTCCTTGGTGTTGGGATTAAAAATGTTCAACCCCATGCTATCATATAGCTCATTATTTTGTATGTACAGGTGTTTCACCTGCATTTATATCTGTTCTCCAAATGCAGGTACTCAGGGAGGCCAGAAAAAGGTGCAGGAAACCCGAGAACTGGAGAGGCTGACAGCTGTGAGCCTCCATGTGGTGCTGGGAACCTAATTCAGGTTCTCTGGAAGAGCAGCCACCTGCTGAGCCACCTCCCCAAATCAGTCCTCCTCCTTTTTAGAGACAGGGTCTCACTATGAAGTCTAGGTTGGTCTGGAACACATGATCCTCTTTCCTCAGCTTAAGTACTGAGATTGCAGGCACGTGTGAAGCCACTCTTTGGGAATAACTCTTGACACTTTTGTGTAGAACATGGGAGGTGTCTAGGAAATATTTATTGGATAGGAAAATCAGTGGTCATTCTGGGTAAGCTGAGCAGGGGGATCCCTATGGAGATCAGCAGGAGATGGCGGTAGAGACGGGTGAGTCCCTGACAGTGACTGCCATTCTAGCACCAGGCAGTCACATCCCTCTCTTACTCTCAACTAGGGTCAAGAAGATCCTTCTGAACCCGAGATTGATCTGGAAGCTCTCATGGATCTGTCCACAGAAGAGCAGAGGACTCAGTTGGAGGTAGGATGGGAAGCCGGGGACTGGAGGTTTGGCTCGGAGCCTAGGGCCTGCTTCCTTGGGAAACATGAAAAGTACCAACTATTAGTGCCACACTCTACCCAACCAACATAACTGCCAGCTGCAAAGAGCCGGTTTATGGGAGAGGGTTCTTGGGGGACCGATGGGAAAGTAGCATGGCTCAGTTCATCTTGTTCTCTTTTACCCAGGCCATTCTCCAAGACTGCCCCCGTGACACAGAGGTAAAGTATATTCTGCTACTGCTTTAGGAGGAGGCCTAACGGGGTGCCTATGATGAATAAAGAGCAGCATTCAAGAGGAAAGCTTAGGCAGGCATGGTGGTGCACGCCTGCAATCCCAGCACTCTGGGAGGCAGAGGGAGCTGGATCTCTGTGAGTTTGAAGCTGGCCTGGTCTACAAAGTGAGTCCAGGACAGCTAAAGCTACACAGAGAAACCCTGTCTCATGAAAGAAAAAAAAAATACGAAGAGAGGAAAGCTTGGCCCTTGATCATTCTTTTCTGGACCTGGGAGATAGTTTGAAGACAGATGAAGGAGGGCAGCACAGTGACTGTGATTTCCTGTCTTGATGCCACTGCTCTTCCTCCTTCAGCCTTTTATCTCTGAGCTGCTCAGTCAACTTAAGAAGCTTCGGAGACTCAGCAGGCCTTTGAAATAATCCTGGAGAGACCGTCTTCTGTAGCCTCAGCACTTCCAGGATACACAGGATACTGACCAGGATATACAGCCCTGACCTGGATACCGGCTTTAAGGTCTTCAGTACAGACAAGGGATGCAGAAGACAGAGACACTATAGCCCAAGAGTGTGTGCAGCTACAGCTGGGCTCTCTGGGAGTCAGTTGTGGCTATTGCCTAGAACTTTCCTTGTTGGCCAGGATAAAACCTTTAGGAGCCCGGCTAAATGGAGTGTGGTGTTGTTTTTAAAACAGTAAAATCCCTATGATTCAATTTTACCAGTAAAGACTCAGGAGCCAGAAGCTGGGGTGAAAACCTACTATCTCAGAGAGGCAGAGGAAATACCCAGCTGACCTTCCTAGTCAGCCGACGTCCCAGGAGGAAAAAGCCTTTCTACTCAGCTCAAGTCCCAGAAGGAAAAAGCCCAGAGCCTGCTCTTCTTCTCCATGAAGTTCCTCCTTTCTGTTTAATCCCTGTCAGCTGGTTACTTGCTCTGCCTCTTGACTTTGGGTTAACTTTATTTGTTTTCAGAAAGCTTTTGGATTAACAGTAAGTGCTAGGGCTGAGCCACAACATAACCACCTGTTTACAATAAACAGAAAATTCTTGGATTAAAGGGGTGTGCTAGGGCTGAGCCACACCACAACTAGAAACAGGTTTTTACAGTTCACCATGGGATCAAATATCCTGCCACAGTGTGGTGCGCATGTGTGCTGGGGGATGAGTGAGGGGAAGTGATATCTGGAAGACCAACATTCTATGTCTCTTGGCTATACCACATCATCTAGTCATCCATTCATCACCATCATCCCAACCCTCATGCCAACGGGTGTTGCGAAGCCAAAGATGGAGATCACAGCTCGGCTTTGAAGACACTGGAATAGGGAGGCCTAGAGGCCATGTGGTGAAAGCATACCACATCCTGGCATCAACAAGAGGAGCCTAACTGATCAAGGTTGATTCCTGCAGAGGAAGCAATAGGAAACCCCTCACTGAATCTGACACATCCACTGAGGTTGACCCTCCTCCTCTCAGGGCAGCAGAGATGGTACTCTCTTCTTGGATTGGCTCCTGTCCAGGGCAGGAAGGAAAGAAGCAGAGGATGTGCAGAGGGGTGAAAGGGAGTGCCAGAGGTTAAAGCAAGTTGTAGGAAGACAGACATTGGACCTTTGAGGTAGACTGCCAGGTCAGTCCTTTGTGAGTGAGGCTGGAAGCAGGGTTTGTCTACATTGTTCCTGCATTCTTGCTTAAGTACTAGAGACAGAAATCCAACATGGAAGGCCCTTATGGCCAAGCTGAGCTGTGCAGAGTAGAAGGCACAGTTCACAGAGGTCACCAGGATGTGGGACTTTCCTTGCTAGGAGCTTACAGGATAACTCAAGATTTTCATGAATACCACAGGAGACTGTTTCTAACCTACTCTTATTAGCACCTCTCTCATGCCTCGGGCTCAGGGGCCACAGGGTCTAGGTATAGATGGTGTTGAGCTCCTGGAGGCATAGGTCAGTGGCAGAGCACATGCTTGGCATGTAAGAGGACATGGGTTCAAGCCACTGTAATGCAAGAAACAAACACACAAACAAAAGGGTTTTGGAGCTAGGGACGTAGCTCAGTGGTAGAGTCCTTTTCTGGCATGTTCAAGGCCCTAGGTTTAGTCAGTCTCCAGCATTGGAAAAGAAACATCTGAGGTTAATGACTCAACAACATAATTTATTAGATCCAGTATAGGCCAGGGATGGGCCTCATTCTAGGTACAGTCTGGTCTTCTCCATAATATTAGTGTGAGCCAGCCTCTCAGAGAAGGGCTCTGACTCCTTTCATCTGGCTTCGCTAAGAGTTATTATCTTCAGTGGACTCCTTCTTCCTTCCAGGGACCATGAAGCTCCCAAAAGGGTGTGCTTTCCATCAGAAGAGTGGGATCTGCTATCCCACTGATGCCCCAAGACTGGGCCCAGCTGGCCATCCCAGGCTGCTGGCTGCCTGTGGCACTGCCACCTCCGGGGATCATCAGGGTGTTCCTCAGTGTTCTCGGCCAGGAGGTCGGGGGTGGTAGGCAGATGTCTGATGTTCTTTAAGATCAAAGTTATCGTGGCCCTCCCTGTGGAGCAAAGGGGTGAATGGCAGAGATCTTGGCAACACTCACGCCAGGATCATATTCTCAGAACATTCTCCCAGTACCTACCGGAAGCAGCGGGCGCAGTACAGGTCCCCATCACAGCCAGCACAGCGCAGGGTAGCATCCTCATTGCAGATACAGCACCAGGGGAGCTCTTCTTCCTCAACCTGGGGCTCAGGGAGCAGAGGAGGGGGTTTAGAGAAAGGAAGGAATGGGGGAAGTAGAGTACAGATGGAGCAGCAGGCTAGATGGCAGGCCGGGTGTGGGAGGTGTGGGGATGAGGCCTGTGTGAGGCCTTTCTCACCTCAGTCTCCGTGCTGCAGGGTTGGGCCCTGGGTCTGGGAGCTGGTTCCACAGGGATGTTAAAGCCGCTTGCCTCATCCAGAGCAGCTTCCTCAGTGAGCTGTGAACAGGAAGGAAGAACACTACTTCCTGCTCAAGGTCCAGGCTTCCCTCCCAGCAATTCTGTGTTTTGTGGCCTTAGCTCCTCGGCTCTTCACACTTCACCTCCTGCCCATGACTGAACAATTCCTATCAGCAGGAAAAAGGGCCCCAGCCAGAAGGGGAGCTGTGGAATGAGAGCTTATACAGCCTCATGTGGAGCAGAGGCCTGTGAATTAGACCATTGTTGCAGCTGCTGCAACAGTGAGCAGTGAGGCAGAGGGAGGCCAAGGGTGACGGGGTGGGCGGCGAGGCTACCTGCTGTATGACTCTCTGGATGGCTGTCTCTTCATCCTCCTCCTCATCGCTGTCTGGGAGGCAATAGTCCTGGAGGGTTACTTGAATGAGGGGGCAGGAACAGAGGAAGGAGTGAGGTGAGAGATTTCACCAAATGGCTTTCCTCTTGCCTTTTTGAACTGTTGCTTCCCCGGGGACACTTATTTCAGAGTTGAGAAGTGGGCTGATGTGCCTCCCTAGCCCAACCCTGCAAGGCTGGGCCATCAGCCCTGGGAGTGGAAGGCAGCATTAGACCCATTAGCACCTGAAGAGACTGCCATTCCACTGCCCCATTATGGCTGCCTCAGAGTTCTCATTCTCTGCTCTGCCCCATCATGTCTCATGGCTCTGCGTACATAGCATAGCCTTTGGCACAGGGACCCTTAGTATCTACTTTAGCACTGTCAGGAAAAGTGTATTCTGTGGTGGAAGCGGGCCTTGGCCACAGGGGCTGACTAAGGAGGGTGGCTAGAGCCTTTACCTCTGTTGGGGTCCTGTCCCTGCAGCACAGCCAACCTTTTGGCCAGAGCCAGGATCCGTTCCTGCCTGCTGTTCTCCTCCCGTAGCTCAACTGCTGCCTCAGCCAGCAGCTTGCTCTTCTTTTCCTGCAGGGACTGGCAGGCCTGCCCCTGGGAATTTGTGTGCTGGTCCTTTGCACCTCCCTTGTTGAGGTCATTCTGGAGGGGGGCCACTGGAAGGGGTAATGCAGTTAGGGAGGCAGAAGAATCCCAAGATCTCATTCCAGAAGCCACTAAAACCATTGCTCAACTATTTTTTTCATTATACATTATTACTTTTTGCTCATTACTAGGCTTATGTTATAAACAGAACTACACCAGGTGGTGGTGGCACACGCCTTTAATGCCATCACTCGGGAGCCAGAGGCAGGCTGGTCTCTGAGTTTGAGGCCATCCTAGTCTACAGAGCGAGTTCCAAGACAGCCAGGGCTACATAGAGAGATCCTGTTTGGAAAAAAATAAAATAACCAAAATTACTATTTCTTCCATTTTCCAAATAAAAAATAATTTGTTTTTTTTTTTTTTAATTTTGTTTTAAAGATGGGGGTTTGCTATAGAATTTAGGCTGGCTTAGAACTCTTGATCCTCCTGCCTCTGCCTCACAATTTCTAGAATTATGTGTGTGTACCATCATACATGGTAAAACTAGTAATTTTAGTTGTGTCTTTTTCAATACCCTTCATCCACTTATTTAATATAGGGTGGATCCCAAAGCTTGAGAATCACTGCTTTAAAGGATCAAGATATGGGAGGTTAAGATTTGGCCAATCCTGTCTTCCAGGGCTGGAATTAGTATTTTCTTTAGGGAGAGGTCATGAAGGAAGGAGCAGTCTCGATAGCGGGAAGGAAGAAATTTTATTAGAGTGGTTGTGGTTATGACACAAGTCAGGCACGACCTTATACTCCTGCAATGACAGCATTTGGAAGATGAGAACAGGAAAATCAGGAGTTTGTGGTCATGGAAAATTTGAGGCCAGCCTGGGCTACATGAGGCCCTGTCTCATAAAATAACAAACAAAAACAGAAATAGCTTTATGCTGAAGGTTCATCCTTGCCAGTGTGACCGTGGCCACCTTCCCTAAGCTTACCAAGTCTATACTTCAGATATATATATAGAACAGTAGTTCGTAGGGCAGATCATTGAAGCTATTCATGGAGACTGTGTTTATACGGCAGTTTATTAACCTGGTTCTACTGACACATTTGAGGGGATGATTGTTTTTAGGGTGGGGAGCTGGCAGCTGCAGGGTATCACGCTTAGCAGCATCCCTGTCCTTCACCTAGCAGATGCCAGTAGTACCTGTGAACCGTAAGACGAAAATGTCTTTAAACAATTCCAAAAGTGCCCTAAGGGGAAAAATCATCTCTAATTGGAGCTACTGCTCTGGAGCCTTCATATATCACTATCCAAGGATCCTCTATGATGTCATCAGGAGCGCTGCCTAGCATGCCCTAGACTTAGGCTGTCCGTGATGTATTCCACCAGCTTGTGTGGGTAGCAAATGGTTAAATGTGGCTGGTACGAGGAGGTGACTGAACCCTAACTCCTTTAATTTAAGCCTCTTCCTTATTATCAGTGTCATCGCTGCAGACATAGCTACTAAGTACTTATTATGAGCCAGGGTTAGAGTCCTAAGCACTAACTGTATTATTCATTTACTCCTCATGACTTCTCCCGGGAGACAGGATTCCAGCACACAGAGCTTGAGTTTACAGAGGAGAAAGATTTAGATAGGTGAAGAAACTCATGTAGGTGGGAGAACTGGAATTCACCCTTTGATTCTAGAGCCAGTACAAGCACTCATAAACAGAAGCTCTTTAGTGTTGACCAATCCTGTGACTTGTGTCACCTCCCCCAGGATAGGCAGAAGAGGCAGGGCATGACTTGGGAGAAGCCAAGTGGACAGGTTACCTGGGCCCCTTCGTTCCCAGCTTTCATCAATAGCCACCTCAGCTTCCAGCTGTGTCAGCAGATCCTGTGTCTGCTGGGCCTGGGTCCTGGCATCGGGTGCCTGGTGTGCCTGTGCAGAGGAGGGAACTCAGTGGGGAACAGGGGTGTGTGGAAGGGCACACCAGGAGTCCAGGAGAGGTCTGAGTCAGGGGTGGATGCTGAAGACTGTTCAAAGCCCAGGGGAAGGGGTGAATTCAAGTCCACATAGGTGAGTAGGTCTGGAAGCTCCCCACAGGGCTGAGTATCCACTCTTTGCTGATACACTCAGGCCTGCTGCTTGGTACTTGGTCTTTGGCTTGGGAGCAGGCCTAAGGCTCAGGAGGTAGGGGTGGGAGGCTTTACCAACTCCTGCAAAGCACACGATCAGACATGTATCTGGGCTTCTGTAGGGTGCTTGCCCTAGGAAACCCTTCTCTCCCGAGCCATCACACTCACCGGCCTCGCGGTGTGAGAAGGTGGGACTCTGCCCTGTAAGGCTGCAAGCCGATCCTCCATCTCCTGTGTGGAAGGGATGGGGCCCTGGACTTCATCCTTCAGTGCAGCTAGCCGTGCCTCTATCTCTGCTTGGGAGGGTATTGACTCTGCATTTGGCAGGGAGAGGGTTTGTAAGGGCAGAGGAAGCTCAGGTAGTCCTCAGCCTGGCTCTGAGTCTTTTAGGTCCCCTGACCCTTCACACTCACTGGGTTTGTTTTCCTGACGGAGCCGTGCTAGGCGCTCAGCGATGGCTTGGTCTTGGTGGGTCAGGCCCTGGCTCTGAGAAGTACTGGGCTTTTTCTTGGCCTCCAAGGCTGCCACACGCCTGGTAGGATGAGGTAGAGACTCTTAAGGCAAAAGGGAAGACTGATGGCACCCATTCAAATCAATCTGGGCCTCTAGAGACCATATTCTGTGGCCCAACCCAGCTGAGCAGCTGTAGGGTATGCCTGATAGGGAAAGAGCTCCCAAATGCCTTTTCTGAGAACAGATTAATGAGCTGCTTTCAGGATCCAAGAGGGAAGCCCGGAGCCTGGAGGTGGGCATTCTCTTTAATCTGCACCCATTTGATCTGGAGAACAGGAAGAAAGACCTGTCTTCTTTTCAGTACTTACTTCTTATAGTTCTGAGGTGGCGACCACTTGGAGGCATTGTCAGAAGACCCTCTAAAGAAAGGACATTGGTGTCAGCAGTCCTGCCCTTCCACCCATCAATGCTTTCAACCGCCAATACTTCCCAGGCTGATCCCTGGCCAGGGAGCAGAAGGCCGCAGGCCTGACCAGAGGCTGTCATGCCTGTCTGAACCCTTGCCCATGTCCATCTCTCACCTGGTCAGGCCTGTGTGGCACTGCTTGCAGACTTTCTGTTGAGTGTTGCCGGCCCGAGGAACCAGAGCAGTGAAGCTAAGACAGCCATTACAGAAGGCCCGGCCACAATTCTTACAGCCGTACTGTAAGAGACATGAAACAGGAGGATCCATTTCTCACCCAGCCCCGTTGGCTCTTTTATGAGACTCTCCAAACACTCACAGGAAGAAGAAGTTGTGACTAGATTTTGGAGGAAGAGGAGTGGGATCCCTAGGGTCCAGGCAGAGAGAGGTGCACGGGGTACAGCAATTCCTTGGTTTCCAGAATCTTGCTCAAATCGGATAAAAGTTTCAGGCAAACTTCACATGCTTTCTACCTTTTTTTTTATTCATTTATTTATTTTATGCATATTAGTGCTCTAAGAGGGCAGTAGAGGGTGTAGATGGTTGTGAGCCACCATGTGGTTGCTGGGAATTGAACTCAGGACCTCTGGAAGAGCAGACAGTTATCTTAACCACTGAGCCATTTCTCCAGCCCCACTTTCTACGTTTTTCACCGTCTTACCTTGGGGGTGTAGTACAAAGACAAACAAGGGCCCGTGTGTCAGGGTACTGGCTAGTCAACAAAAGAAGAGTCAGACGGAGTGCAGAACCCATGCCTTCTCTGTTCTGGCAGAGATGGTGGGAGGTTTGGCTCAGGATAGGGTGGTAACAATAGCTTCAAGTGTTAAGCACTGTGTGTGCCAGGCACTAAGCTCGGACCTTAAAATTCATCCTCTGATCTAAGCAGCATAATTTACACAGGTTATCATATCCTTTTGCCCACCATTTTAACAGAGGTCGGAGAAATTACATGAGCAGCGCAATTTGGGTCCTTCTTTGAATAAGACAGGGCAGCTGAAATTTGAACTCCGACTCCCAGATCCATGGTTCTTAAGTACTCCAGTGCTACACACCCTGAATTCATCCCGTCTATCTTCCATTAACTCCTCAGCAGCTTACAAGGAGGACCTGGTAAGTCTGCATTGAGAAGGATTTTTCCATTGTGCCCTGGGAAAGGGGAAGTATAGTGATCGAACCTGGCTCAGGGCAGGCTGTGGATGAGACAGGTTTCAGAGCAGATAGTAACGGGCACAGCCTTCACGGGGTATTACAGAGACAGAGAAGAGAGAAGTGGAGGGGCAGGGATGCAGGCGGCAGATGCTCCACTTGGAGATGAAAAAACAAAAGTTTGGAAACTGACAGTAGTACACTTTATAATTTCTTTATAAATTACAAGGTACTTTCAGCTCCAGCCCCTCATCAAAGCCACTCAAAAAATATTTTAACTACATTATTTCTTTGGGAGTGTATGTGTGTAGACAAGTGCATGTCATGGCATCTGTGCGGAGATCAGAGACTAACTTGTGGGAGTTCTCTCCTTCCACCATGTGGGTCCTGGCATTCGAACTGAGGTCATCAGGGTTGGCAGCAAGTGCTTTTACCCGTAGGGCCATCTCACTGAATGGGCATCAGGCCCGCTTTACAGAAATATTAACTGGGTTACTTGATCAAAACCACACTATTGGAAAGAATCCGTCAAACTGGGTATTTGGCCTACAAGTCCAGTGCTCTTCCCTTCGCCCCGCGTCCTCCCGTGGCCCTCCAGTTCTCTGGGAGAACACTCGCCTCCTTCTTGAAGAGGGTGAACTTGACAGCGCAGCCGTAGCACCTGCTTTCCATCCCGGCGCCGCAGGATCGGTGAGATAGCCTCTCACCAGCCCGGAGCAGGCCTCTCAGACCCTCAGGCTGTGCAGCCCAGGCCCTACACGCCCACCTATGCCGTCCAACTGCGTCCCAGCGCGGGGAATTCTGACTCTCCCCACTCAGCAATACGCCCGGCGGCAGCGGAGTGGGGAATGCTGGGAGTCGTAGTTCATCCTCCGAGGCGCGCTCCTTCACAGTCAGTCAGACCCGAACCGGAACACACCGATTCCCAGGGGTCTTAGCGCGCTGTTGAGCCGGCTCGGAGTTAGAACCGCCCACACCCACCCTCTCGATGCCGCGCGCTCGCTCAGACTCCTGGGAGTTGTAGTGCCAACTCGGTTTAGGCCGGCAACCATGGCGGTGGCCAAAGAGCTCTTACAAATGGACCTGTACGCGCTTCTAGGCGTTGAGGAGAAGGCGGCGGACAAAGAGGTGAGAACCTGACAGGCATGGCGTCCCTTCGGTCCACGCGCCTGGCCCGCTCCTGCCTCCGGCTTTCTAGGCTCCGCCCTGTCCTGGACCGGGAAAGAAGAGAGGCCAATGACTAAAAAGGGGGCCTCTGGGGCATTTCCTGAAAGGCTGTGGACCTCGTTCGGGAAGAGGCATTGAGGGCTGTGTGTCCGCGCTGTCCCTGCTGCCACAGTGTGTGGAGGCCGGTTCGAACCTCCGAGCCAGGCTTGCTTTCTTGCGCCTGCGCAGCATTAGTTACACGCTGAGCCTCTTACCTTTGCCTGGAGGTGTTTCGTTTCAGTCTCTGAACTAGCTGTTTTAACTTCAGGTAGAGCCTAGGGGTTCATGTCAGCTCTCCAGGCTCTTCACTCTCTCCTCAGCCACCCCCTCCTTCCCTGGACTTGGCATTGAGGCCTAGGACCCAGAGAGCTCGATTTTCTTTTCCTCCTTTTAAGTATCAGATGCCCCAGTGTTGCTCCTTAGCGGGTTAAACACCTAGAGGATCAGAAGGTTAAAGCAGGCGCTGTGGAGTTCACTTATCTCAAGTGCTGGTCAAGGTGTGTGTGTGTGGGGGGTGAGACAGATGTGCTTAAGGTTTCTGTTATCTACTCCTGGACTGTGGCAGTTGTGACAGTATATGCTGGGGGGGTTCACTGGATGAAAATTTTAAGGCCCACCAGCTGGGCATGGTGGTGCAGACCTGTAGTGCTGGCACTTGGGAGATGGGAGGAGGAGAGTCAGGAGGTTAAGGCCAACTTCAGCTTCTTGTGGAGTTCAAGGTCAGTTGGCGTTACCTGAGGTCCTGTATTAAGGGGAAAACAAAGGAAAGAAAAAGGCACTATCAACGCTCTTTATACTTCTGGACTGCCTTGCCCAAGGGCTGAGTGTTGTAGAAACAGTGCTCTGGGGCAGAAAACCAGGGCCACTCAGGAGTCTTTAGGAAAGTTGTGGTCACCCTGCTCAGAAAGCTCCCTGAAGATGTGGCTGAAGTCAAAGTGGGTGTAGAAATACCCGCAAAGCACCTAAAGCCTCTATTACACTTTTTTTTTTTTTTTTTTTGAGGCAGGGTCTATGTAGCCCTGGCTGTCTTGGAACTTTCTCTGTAGACCAGGCTAGCCTCAAACTCACAGAGATAATCTGCCTCTGCCTCCCAAATGTTAGGATTAAAGCATGTGCCCCATGCTCCATCTCGAGGTCCAGGCTTTTAACTTGAATGCTTGGGGTCTAAATTCAGATCCTCTTGCTTACAGGACAAGGCTCTTTACAGACTGGGCCATCTTCCCAGCCCCAAATCATCATCATCCCCTCCTTCTTCTCCTCCTCCTCCTATTATTTTGTTTTTGTGTGTTTGTTTGTGTGTGTGTGTATGCCATAGCACACATGTGAAGGACAAGGGACAGTTTATGGGAATTCTCTCCTTCCACTGTGTGGTTGCAAGGGATTGAACTCAGCTCAGCAGGCCTGAAGGCAGATACTCTCACCAACAGCTGCTTTTTTCCTGAAAGCAGAATATTTCATCGTGTGTGTGTGTGTGTGTGTGTGTGTGTGTGTTCGTTCGTGTTCACGCGCATGCGCGCATATGGCCATGAACACTGTGTACCACAGTTTCTTTCTCCAAAGCGTCAATGGACACCTTGCTTGATTCTTTGTCTTGACTGTTGTGAAGAAAGCTGCAGTGAGCATGTGTGGATGGGAGATGGCGATTTTACATGCATGTTTCTAATTTGGCTTCCATGGAACAGCTGGAGCCTGGGAATATAGCTCGGTTTGTAAGGTGCATTCACGAAGCCCTGGGTTACCCTTATAAAATTGCTTGTGATGGCACAAATCTGTAATCCCAGCACCTAGGAGGTAGAGGCTGGAAGATCAGGAGTTCAAGGTCATTTTAGACTGCAATGTTTAAGAAGTTTTAAACCAACCTGGACTCCAGAGATCCTGTTTAAACAGCAGACAGTAGAAAGAGGGTGCTTGGTGACAGAATTGGGAGGACGAAAGTCGGGTCCCTCAGGTCTATGCCCTTTCCATCGTGTTTTTCTGTAGAGTTCAGTAACACTGAAGAACAGTAGCCCACATTGAACCTTCATTTAGTTCTTTCTCTGAATCCCAAAAATAGGAGTCTGCTTGCCTGTTTGAGCTCTCCAGTTGGATATTTCACAGGGATCTTTAGTCTTAAAGGATCCAAAATTGAACTTTTCTGCCCAAACCTGTTTCCTCATTGGAATTCTCTCTTTGGTTTTGTTTTTCCTCTTCTTCTAGTTCTTCTTCTTTCTAAAGGCATGTGCCACCACATTAAATTTTAATTTAATTTAATTTTAATTTTTTTTGTCGTACTTTTTAAAAACTCTTTTATTTACGTTTCTTATATATTTCTCCTTACTTTACCCCAATCCCTTCCAATATCCCAACACAAGGTAGGAGAGAGAAAGGATTAGTGGGAAAGGGGCACAGTTCTCTTAGCTGCTTCCTGCTGGTTAGGGTCATCAGGTTCCTTGGAGCCAGTCCAATCCTCCTTTCAGATCTCCAGCTTCTCACTGCATCAACAGCAACCAGGAGCTACAGTGGGTAAGCAGCAGCAGCAGCCTGTTCTTTTTCAGAGCTCCTCCACGTTCTCTGGGCTCTGGCTCCAGACTCCCCAATTGGCAAAAGAGCTCCCCTCAGACCCTGCACGAGGCAAATAGTTTGCTGCTATGGACTCTCTGAATTAGTCCCAAATCCCACACCTGGGAATAAAACAAAAACATGTTTCTATCCACAACATTTTAAATTAATTTTTTTTATTGGTGTTTTGCCTGTGTGGAGGTGTCTGGTTTCCTGGAACTGGAGTTGCAGACAATCTGTGGGTGCTGAGAACTGAACCTGGGACCTCTGGAAGAATAGTCAGTGCTTCCAGCTGCTGAGCCACCATGTAGTTGCTGGGAGTTGAACTCGGGACCTTTGGGAGAACAGCCAGTGTTATTAACCTCTGAGCCACCTCTCCAGCCCCCCTAAATGTTTTTGATTAATTTTTTTTTCTTCAGCTTTTAAGCTAGGTGATGGTGCACGCCTTTAATCCCAGCACTTGGGAGGCAGAGGCAGGCAGATTGTCATGAGTTTAAGGAAAGCCTGGTCTACAAAGTGAGTCCAGGACAGCCAAGGCTATTACACAGAGGAACCCTGTCTCAAAAAAACCAAGAAAGGAAAATTTAGGTCAAAATCTGGCTGAAGAGATAGTTCAGTGGTTAAAGGTACAGAGGACCTGAATTTGGTTCCCATTACCCACACTGGTGGCTGACAACCATGTGTCAGTCTAGTTCCAGGGGGACCTGATGCCCCTGGCCTCCTTGGGTACTCATGCCTTTGTGTGGATAGCCACACTTAGATACACAAAGACCTGATTGGTAAAGTGTTTATTTACCACATAAGCAGGAGGGCCTGAGTTCAGTCCCCAGCACATAAATAAAAACCCATGTGTGTCAGTACACACCTGTAATCCTAGTGCTGAGAGGGGCAGAGACAGGAGGATCCTGGGAGCTTTGCTGGCTAGCCAGTAGAGCCAAATCAGTGAGCTCAGGATTTAATGAGACCTTCTCTCAAAAAATAGGTGTGATGGAGAAAGTCTTTAATCCTAGGGGGCTGAGACAGGTGGATCTCTCTGAGTACCAGCCCAGTCTGGTTTAAATGGTCTACATGTCTCAAAAAAAAAAAAAAAAAAAAAGAAAGAAAGAAAAAGAAAAAAGCAAATTAGAATAAGATACCGATTACTATTAGCTAGGGTGGCTGTTACAGAAAAATAAAATTCCAGAGCCAAAATAAATACATATGTACATATATAAGAATGTAGAGAAATTGGAATCCTTGTGCATTGCCTGTGGTATGACTATTGTTAAATATTATGGGGATTTCTCAGGCTGTTAACTATTAAGTATAGGGTTGCCATATGGTAATTGTCAGGTTTTGAATAAGATGTCCTCATAGTCTCCGGCATTTGAACACTTGGTTCCCAATTTATGGCACTTTTTGGGAGGTTTAAGAGGTGTGGCCCAGGGGTTGGGGATTTAGCTCAGTGGTAGAGCAAGGCCCTGGGTTCTGTCCTCAGCTCTGGAAAAAAAAAAGGGGGGGGTGTGGCCCTGTTGGAGGAAATTATGTCACTGGAGGCAGGATTTGAGAGTCAAAATACTTTGATCATCAGCCAGGTGCCTTTAATCCCAGCTCCTGGGAGGCAGAGGCAGTCAAAACCTCTTGAGTTAAAGGCTAGCCTGGTCTACTATTCTAAAGAGCAAGTTCCAGACAGCCAGCACTACACAGAGAAATCGTGGAGAAATCTTGTCTCGAAAAACCAACCAACCAACCAAAACCTTTGGTTATTTCTAATGTGTTTTCTCTGCTTCCTGCTCGTAGTACAAAGTGTGAGCTTTCCAGCTTGCTGGGCACCCAGTTGCCGTGGGTGCCTGCTGCCATGCTTCCATCCATGATGGCGTGGGACTCTTATCCCTCCGGAACCATAAGCCCAAATAAACCCTTCCTTCTGTAAGCTGCCTTAGTTGTGGTTTTACCAGGTTCTCATGGAGCCAAGGCTGTCCTTGAACTCCTGATTTTCCTTCTACCTCCCAGGTTCTGGGGTTCTAGGTGTTCTAGGTTCTTTTTATGTTTCGAATTGTGGTAAACATACATACATAACATCAAGCATTTTATTTCCTTATTAAGGACAGTCACATTGCTGTGCCACCGCCACTACCATTCCATCTGTAGAACTTCTCCATTGTCCCAAATAACAAATACAACCCCCATTTCCCCCTCCCCAGCCCCGTGAGGTGGTAGCTACTCGTCTTCTGTGAATTTAGTACAGTGTTTTCAGGAATTAACCATGCTATAGCTTGTGTCAGGATTTTTTTCCCTTTTAAAGCTGAATTCCATTGTATGTATGTGTATTCACTAATCTGTTGGTGAAGATTTGGGTTGTTTTGCCTTTTCAGTACTGTGTAGAAGGCTTGTGTGGACATGGCTGTACAGATCTGTTTTTCTCTGTAGCTCAGTGGCGTGCCCTGGGGTTTGATCTCCAGCACTACCAAAAATCAGAAAACCGTCTTTGGATATAACTCCAGTACAGAGATACTGGGCCATGCGGTGATTCTGCGTGTGGTCTCTTAGGACCTGTGGTATTGCCATCCACAGCAGCTGTGCCAGAACTTTCCTCTTCCTCATTGCCTTATTACTTTCTATTTTCCGTTTTTGGGGTAACAATAAATTGGACCATCTGTGAGGGTTTTGTTTTTAATTTTTATTTATTTTTATATCATGTGTACGTGTTTTACTGAATGTATACAGTGCTTGAGGAAGTCAGAAGAAGATGTCAAATTCCCTGCAGCTGGAGTTACAGATGGTTGTCAAGATCACCTTTTCGTGCTGGGAATCAAGCCTGGGTCCTCCACAAGAGCAGCTGTGTGTGTGTGTGTGTGTGTTGTGTTTTCTTTTTTTAAACTCACCAAACAGACCTGTTTCAGGGACTTCTACACTTAATACTTCTGATAGTTACATTCTTTGCTTTGGACATTTGGCCGTCTAACTGACCTCTGGGAGAGGCTCTCCCTGATGAGCTGGTCCAATCAGTTGTCCCACACCTTCACTGGGCCTGGTCCTCCAGCTGTGAGTCCTGGCAGCTGCATTTTATGTAAATGACAGTTGCTCGTTTTTGGCCTCACCCATGAGGGTGTAAAAAATCCTGGCAAGGACTTCCTGTTTTGTTTGCTGCAGTTTCTAGCTCCTAGAACAATGCCTAGCCCTGGACAGACACTCGGTAAACACTTGGTGAATGATTGAATAGCATACAGTGTTGTTTTCAGGCAGAGTGGAGTAGACCAAAAGTTAATGTATTTACAAGATTATGATTCATAATGCAAACCGCCTTGCAGAAAGGTTGTACGAATTTACTTTCCCACCAAGTAGGTGTAAGGTCACCCATCTGCGCTTGAATCCTCGACATTTGACGCAGCATACCAGGTACCCATCGCCTTGCCCAGGCAGGCACACCCTGAACCTTCACAAAGTCAAGCTGCCTGTCCTTCCTCTTTATGTGCTTAGACAGAAACAGGCTTGTGTGAAGAGGCAAGAAACATTTCCTGTAGATGTTTCTTTTGGGAATCAAATCCAGGGCCTTATCCATAGTCAGCCTGCGCTCTTCCACTGAGCTAAGCTGTGTCATAGCCTGAGAACCTTCTGTTAGGTGCCTCCTGGGTGTCAGGCTGTGCTTGGTGCTGATACAGATGTGAATGGAAGTTGTTCCCGCTTCTGTTTTGTTTCTAGCTCTTGTTTCTTGCTCCTGGGGCTCATCATTTTGAAATCTGGAGGCTAATCATGATTTTCCTAGAAGTGTGCCTTTTTTCTTTAAGGTTTTACTCATTTTTATTATAAAAAAATATTTTTATTTTAGGTGCAGTGGTGTTTTGCCTGCATGTATGTCTGTGTGAGAGTGTCAGATCGTGGAGTTAACATACAGTTGTGAGCTGCCGTGTGGATGCATGGAATTGACCCCGGGTCCTCTAAAAAAAACTAGTCAGTCTTCTGAACCACTAAGCCATCTCTCCAGTCTCAAAGCTTTATTTTTTATTTTTTAAAAATCATGTGTATGTGTCTATTT
The DNA here is from genome assembly GCF_030254825.1 of Meriones unguiculatus. Classification (NCBI taxonomy): domain Eukaryota; kingdom Metazoa; phylum Chordata; class Mammalia; order Rodentia; family Muridae; genus Meriones; species Meriones unguiculatus. The sequence goes on from NC_083365.1 coordinate 22,543,076, forward strand.
ATTGGGCATGGGTACATGAATACAAGTGCCTGTCAAGGCAGGAGGCATTTGATGCTCTGGATCACAGGTGGTTGTGAGCCATCTGATGTGGGTGCTAGGAATTGAACTCAGGTCCTCTGAAAGATCAGTAATGCTTGTAACTGCTGACCATCTCTAGCCCCAAAGCTTACCTTTTCTAATCAAATGATGACCTCCTACAGATACATGGTATGCATTAAGTAAGAGTTTTTCTAACTAATCTTCAGTGAGAATTACCGCTTGTCAGTATTTTTTGTTTTTGTTGAGACAGGGTTTCTCTGTGTAGCCTTGGCTCTCTTGGACCTTTTTTAGACCAGGCTGGCCTCCAACCCACAGGGGTCTGCCTACCTCTGCCTCCCTGAGTGCTGGGATTAAAGGCATACACCACTATGCCCAGCTTATTTCTTTTTTATTGTTAATTTTTTTGAGACACATTTCCTAGGTAGTCCTGGAACTTGCTATATAGATTAGGCTGGCATGGAACTCAGAAAGATCCTCCTGTCCCTGCCTACCTAGTGCTAGGATTAAAGGCATGTGCCACCAGGCCCAGCTCAACACTGTTTCTTTAAAAACCATCAGAGGTTGGAGAGATGGCTCAGCCATTAGGAACCCTGGCTGTTCTCCCAGGCATCCTGAGTTCAATTCCCAGCACTCACGTGGCGGCTTACATCTATCTGTAATAGGATCTACTCCCCTCTTCTGGTGTGTAGACATACATGCAGCAAAGGATATACATAAAATACATTTAAAAAAATTTTTTTTGGGGGGTGAGCAGGTTGAGACAGGGTTTCCCTGTATAACCCTGGCTGTTCTGGAATTCACTCTGTAGACCAGGCTGGCCTGGTCAGAGAACTGCTTGCGTCTGCCTCCCGAGTGCTGGGATCAGAGGTCTGCACCTCTACTGCCCAGCTAAATAAATAAATCTTAAAACAAAACAAAAAACTATCAGTTTTGAGGCTAGACGCCAGAAAAGAGCTTGAAGGAAGGAGCAAGGGGAGATGAAGGTGTACCAGGGGATAGCTCTTCCTTAAGAAGACATAGCTGCTTGTTGAGGGTGGTACAGGAAATGAACCTGGAAGATGTGGGCTTTGACCTGTTGGATTCTTTGGGTAACTAGGGGTCATTTGTGGACTCGGGGTGTGTGTGATAGACCATGTCTAGACCCTTTTTGGCTAGGTACTGAGGACTCCAGTGGAGGACACTGGTTCTCCTCAGCAAGGTCCAGGGGTGGTGCGTGGTGCTGGTAAGCAGTCCCGTGGGCCTGTGTTTTACTCGCCACTGGCCGAAGCTCTGGAGTTTTGAAGTTAAGCACCTGCTTGCTGAGTAAAAAGCCATGATTCGTTTGCGTTGGGAAGCTGCTCATTAGCGCTCAGAGTAATGCCTCACACTTATATGATACCAGAGAGCTTTCCCATGTCTAGTTCATTTGATGCGATCTTCAAAACAAGGCTAGAAGGCAGGCAAGGACCATTAACTCCAGTTTATAGATGAGAAAACCAAGTCTCAAAGGGGTTAATTGATTTGCCTGGCACAAGGCAAGTAGTAAATGCAGAGTCCCTGCCCAGACCTGAACACTACTCTCTACACTCCAGGAGCAATTAGGGCAACCAGAAATGATCTGTGGGTCCCGGAGGTCCACCCCCAGCTCTTTAGGAGTGACAAAGACTTCATCCATGTGACTAGAGCCACCTGACATGGTGAGCCCAGCAGTGTGAACTGAGCTGGGAGGCTTTAGGAAATGTTAGACACCACAGTTTCCATTTCAGCTAAGGCAGCTTTCAAAATAGTTTCCATTTGTAATTGTGTGTTCGCGTGCGCGTGTGGATGTATGTTTGTGTTTTTGAAGGAAACTTGTCATGTTTATGAAAGGGGATATGATGAACTCTCTGTGGGAAGGCGCAAGCTGAGAGAGAGAAGTTCTACCCCTAGGAGAGGCAGAATGTCTCTTGGTCCGGGTCCCCAGAGCTCTGGCGGTTGATCGAGGGTGAGAGCAGGCTTTGGGAAGAATGGGGCAGCAGGGCCAGGATGTCTCGTGGATCTGGGGGTTGGGATCAGCAGACTGAGACAAGAAGGTGAGAAAGGTTTTGGAATCTGAGCCTGGGTTTGAGATGTTTAAAAGAGGTAGGAAGAGAAACGAGGCTGGAGGGAAGGTTGGTATGTGAGGGAGAAAAGGAGGGCTCGTTTGTGTTCCAGGTGATTAGCTGGAAGTTGAGGAGTGTTGGGAGGGCTAAAGGAAGGGAGGACTTAGAAGTGAGAGCAAAGGGAAGGGAAGACCAAAGAGGATGCACTGAGGCCCCCCAATCCTGAGTGCCGTAGAGGCCAGGCTCTAGGAAAAGCTAGCCAGGCTGAGCGCATGCTTTAGCTGTTCCTGGTGGAATAGGCCCTGTCCTGAGATTGCGTCACTGGCCATGGCTAGCATGAGAGAGACCTCGGTGTGGGGCTCGGGCACCCCCAGAATCATCTCAAGCCCACCGGCTTATATTTTGGAGACCTTGAGCTGAGGAGGATGGTGTGGGATGGCTGCCTCTCTGCTTGTGTCCAATGGGAGTGGCCCACAGTCTCTTGAGTGTCCAGACAGTTGAGGGTTTCAATATTGTTTCTGTGTGGGTAAAAGGAATAATAGTGACCAATCTTTCAGACAGAGGGGACTGTTGCTCATTTGTTTCCTTTGTTGTTGTTGGTTTTTTTGCTGTTTGTTTTCTGAGACCAGGTCTTATATAGCCCATGGTGGCCTCCATATGTAGCCAAGGCTGGCCTTAAACCTTTGATCCTTTTGCTTCAGCATTCTAAATGCTGGCATCACAAAGGTGTGCCAACATACCTAGTTGGGCATTCATTCATTCATTCATTCATTCATTTTGGTTTTTCGGGACAGGGTTTCTCTGTGCAGCCTTGGCTGGCCTCAGAGTCACTCTGTAGACCTGGTTGGCCTCAAACTCAGCGATCTACCTGCCTCTGTCTCCTAAGTGCTGGAGTTAAAGATGTGCACCACCACCACCCAGCAGTTTGTTTTATTCTGTGTCAAGTATAGTGGCACATGCCTTTAATCCTAGTACTCCAGAGGCAGATACAAACGGAGCTGTTGAGTTTGAGGACAGCCTGTCTGCACAGCCAGAGTTCCAGGACAGTCAGAACTATACAGTGAGAACCTGTCTCAAAAAGACAAAACGAAACAAAACAAAACAAATAAGTCTAAAAAAGACAGCTTACTGAGGCAGAGTACAAGAACAGCCAGTGGGAACTAAATGTTACTTCTCCACAGCCCTTGCCACAGAGCAGGGTAGAAGGGATAATGTGGCAGCAGCTCTCAGCCCCTCCTGGAGCTCCACAACTGGTTCCGGGATATTTGTGTGTGTGTCATGTGCATGCCTGGTGCCCACAGAGGTCAGAAGGGGAAGTCATATTCCCGGGAACTAGAGTAACAGACTTGTAAGGTGACTTGTGGGTGCTGGGATTTGAACCTGTGTCCTCTGGAAGATCATCTAGTGCTTTTAACTGATGAACCATCCCTCCAGTCCTTGTTCTATTTTATGAGACAGGGTCTCGTGATGTTGTTCAGATTGGCCTTGAACTGTTACAGAGAGGAGTCTTAGATCTTGTGCCCAGAGTCCCGTGTTCCCTTTCTGCCTGTGACGTCAGGCAGTCACATAACCCCTGGTGTTCCTGGGAGCAAGGGGATGCGATGTCTGCCTCCTTGGGCTTGGGGAGAGGTGAGTGCCCAGGCTGTGATGGCAGAATGTTCCCACTTCTGAACTGGGGCTGCTCATGGCTTTCCAGCTGGTTCATCCAGATGGTGTTTTTCATTCTGCCCCTGTAGTCACTGCCTCCCCATGTCTCCTTGTCTGAGTGCTACTGATTGGCCTGGCCTTTGAGAACGGGGTCTAATTACTTGGACCTCTTATTTACCTGGCTCCAAGTTTTACTACAAGAAATGACAGCTGCCTTTAAAAAATAATGACCTGTTCTTTGTCGGGCAGCTTTCTTTTAAGTTAATGATGGCTGTTTCTATTTATTGGATCCCTCAGCCCTTGCTTTTCTGGGTGAGTCAGGAGTCCCTTCGCTTCAAGAGGTGAAACTGTGGACAGGAGGATTGTCCAAGACCCTGCTGGACACCTGAGGAAAGCACCCTGAATGTGGCAGGAGCCCTGCTGGGGCCACCCCGCTAGGCTGGCCTGCTGTGATTGTGGAACCAGTTACGGAGCTCCAGAAGGGGCTGAGAGCTGCCGCCGCCTTACTTCTCAGCTCTGTGGCACGGGCTGGTTCCCACTGGCTGTTCTTGTACTCTGCCTCAGTAAGCTGTCTTTTCTAGACTTTTTGTTTTGTTTTGTTTTGTTTTGTTTTGTTTTGTATTTTTGAGATAGGTCTCACTGTGTAGCTTTGGCTGTCCTGGAATTCACTTTGTAGACCAGGCTAGCCTAGAAACCGCAAAGATCCACCTGCCTCTGCCTCCTGCGTGCTGTAATTAAAGGCGTGGCCTGGCTCAGAGAGCAGGTGTTAGCAGGTAGAGTGGGAAGTGATGAAATGGTGGTGAGGCTGGCCTGGGCGGGGCAGTCAGGAGAGCACCCACCTCCTTCTACTCTTCCTTGGGCCTGAACTAGTTGACTTCTTTGAGGCTTTCTAATTGGTTTTGGTTAAAAGCAAACGAATGTTTGCCCTATTCTCGTGACTGGCATTGATGCCTACTAGATGCTATTCGTTTCCCTGGTCTGGGCCCTGAGAGCACCCTCTCAAAAAAACAAATTCAACTGCCACTACCACCACCAATTAAAAAAACTTAGAGTTCCTTCCTGGGGGGCTGGAGAGGTGGCGCAGTGGTTAAGGGCTCTTTCTGCTATTCAAGAGGGCGCCAGTTCTCAGCACCCACAGCTGCCTGTACCTTCTGCTCCAGAGGATCTGATGCCTCCTGGCCTCCAAAAGTGGAGGTACTACACTCCACATGCAGTGCAGATACACACACACACACACACACATACATACACACACACATACACAAATAAATTAGGGATTAAAAAAAACAAACAAACCAAAAAGGCCTTTAGGAGGTGGAAGCAGGAGAATCAGAAGTTCAAGGTCATTTTTTTAGCTATGTAGTTGAATTTGTTGCCAGTCTGAGATTCCTGTGTCAAAACAAACAAACAAAAAAAAACCCAAACAAACCCAAAACCTTGTGCAAATTACAGTTTATAACGGGTATGGTAGTGTACATGGGAAGTAGACGCAGGTGGATGTTTGTGAGTTCTAGGCCAGCTTGGTCTACATAGCAAGTTTCTGGCCAGCCAGGGCTGCATAATGAGACTGTGTCTCAAAAACAAAGCAAAAAGAAAAGTTTAAAGTCCTCTGGGGCTTTTGGTCACCTGAGTTCCTTGTCATTCTGGAGCTGTGCCTTGGAGACAGCCTGATCCTCTGAATTGTGGTCTGCACAGGGGTGGGAGGGTGGAAAGCACCTGAACTGCCTGTCACCAGCTTCTCCTTTCTGTGAAGTCTCAGGAATGCCGGAATGCCAGTGTTTCTGAGAGTTGGAGAGACAGGAAAACTATAGGAAAAGATGGAGAGCTGGTGCCACTCAGAAGACTGTTTTTGGGAGTTGGTTTCCCTTCCACTGTGGGTTCCGGGATCAAACTCAGGTTGGGTGAACTGCTCAGCAAGTGCTTTTATCCACTAAGCCATCTTGCTGGTTTCTGTGGGACATTTTAATCTCAAATATAACCTTGTTTTTCTTTGTTTATTTATTTGCTGCTGAAAATTGAATCAAGGGCCTTTGCATGCCAGACAGATGTTCTACCACTGAACTGTATCTACAGTCCTTAATATTTTTTATTATTTTGAGAGGTTTCACAAAATTGTGCATTCAGGCTTTGGATTTTGTTTTGTTTTTGTTTCCTTTTGTCTTTTTGAGTCATGGTTTCACTATGTAGCTTTTGCTGCATTCTGAGTGCTAGGATTTGAGGCATGAGCCACCACAACCAACTAGGCCTTGAATATTTAACACTCCCACCTCAGCCTCTTAAAGTAGCTGAGAATAACAGCTACTAGGCCCAGCCTGAATAAACAGCATTGAGAACTGAGGACAGATGGCTTTAGGAGAGTTTTTACCTGGTGAGAAATTCTTCAGCTGCCAGAGTATCAGAAGAGTTGGACAGAGCTGGGATCCAGTTTGTAAGAAAGCACCAAAGTCTAGGCCAACTGGTTCATAGTCTGAGTTAGCCTTCAGCCTCAATCCCAGGGACAGGCTCTGCTCAGGGCAGGCTTAGCAGTTAAATAAAGTAATATCGAGTTAATCCAGGCATACATACTTAGGCCAGTGAGAATTGGTTCATGGCCACCCTGGTGGACCTCAGGCTGTGTCCCTAAGCCTTCCACTTTTTCAGTGAGTATTTCAGAGCTCCCATGGCAGCCATGAATTGAACATTAGGGCTATCTCCAGCAGAGTTAAAACCATTGCTGTCCACACAGACGATTCAGATTGGCTCACTTGGGTGCTAGGGCCCATTCCTGGAGTTCCTGCAGGGGTGTCATGCTCCTAGACTGCTGTATGGCTTACTTACCCCTGTGAGGAATGGGTGAGGGAGAGGTTTGGGTTTTCAACACCCTGTTGTCCTGCTCCAGTACGTCAATCAAAGGTGTGCGTTACCATGCCCAGCTTTTGACTTGTTATTGAGACAGGATCTCATTTAGCTCAGGCTGGCCTTGAACTTGCTCAAGGCATAGTGTGACGTTGAACTTTTGGTCCCTATGCATGAACACATCCCCATGATCCCAGGGATGAGCCAGCACACCCTCTTTAGTTTAGGAACTTGTAGGGAGTGGCATACTGTTTCCTTTAACCCCTCCAGCAGCCCTAAGAAGTGGGTGCTTTAGAGCCCGAGTCCAAGCGAGATTAAGATTCAGCAAGTTGTCAAAACTGGGTGGATATGGTATATATGAAACCCTGTCTCAAAAAAGGGGGCTGAGGGTAGGGAGGAAAAGACCCTGGCTTAGGTCTGAGGGTCCAGTTCTATGGTACACATGAAATATCACCCTTCTTTCTTTTTAAAAGATTTATGTATTTTATATTAAGTGTATATCTGAGTATATGAATGTGTACCAAATGAGTGCAGAGGCCAGAAGAGGCTGTTGGATCCCCTAACGCTGGAGTTCCAGGCAGTTGTAAGCCACACAAATGTAAGTGCTGGGCACTGAGCCTGAATCCTCTACAAGAACAAATGCTCTCAACTCCTGAACCATCTTAGCCACCTACCATCCTTTTTTACTTGTTAATTAATAGGTGAAAAATAGCTCTTAGATTTTGTGTGTGAGGTCGAAACATTTTTTCTTGTTTATTAATCATATTTTTTTTGGGGGGTGGGACAGGGTCTCACTATGTAGTCCTGGCTAGCCTGAAACTCAGAGATCTGCCTTTTGTGCCTGCTGAGTGCTGGGATTAAAGGAGTGTGCCTCTATACCCAGCCCTTTAGATTGTTTTATGAATTGTTTCTTCATGTTCTTCCTCTCTTCCTCACTTCCCTCACTCCTTTTTCTTTCGATGGGACCCCAGATGGCCTAAAACTCACTATATAACTGAGGATGACCTTGAACTCTTGATCCTCCTGCCTCCACCTATATAGTTTTTTGGGTTTTTTTTCCCCTCTCCTGTTAGTCTCAATCGTAGCCTACATGGTTTGGAACATCTTCATATAGACCAGGTAAGCCCTGGAGTCCTTGAGTTCTTGGCAATCTTATCTGCCTCTCTCGTGCTAAAATTATAGGTGTATGCAACCACACCCAGGTTCTGCTTCTCTCTATATTTTTGTGCCATTTCCCTTACTTTAAAAAAAAAAGAAGCAGGTACAGAACCTTAAAATATAAAAGAAGCCAGGTACAGTAGTGTCCGCCTGTAATCCCAGCACTCAGGGAGGCAGAGGCAGGCGGATCTCTGTGAGTTGAAGGCAAGCCTGGTCTACAAAGTAAGTCCAGCACAACCAAAGCTACACAGAGAAACTCTGTCTCTAAACAACAACAATATATATTTATATCTATCTTATCTATCAATCTTATCTGTCTATCTATCTATCTATCTATCTATCTATCTAATCTATATCTAAAAGAAAAGCTGGGTTTAGGAGCACACTAAACCCAGTGATCCCAGCACTTGGGAGGCAGAGGCAGGTGGATCTCTGTGAGTTCAAGGTCAGCCTGGTCTGGACTGCATAGTGAGTTCTAGGACAGACAGAACTACATAGTGAGACCCTGTCTTGGAAAAAAAGAAAGAGTTTATATGTGTGTGTATATGCATATTTGTGAAAAAAAAAAAGGTTGGTAGAGTGACATAAAAATAAAAGGGACGGGGCCCGGGTCTGGTAGTGGATCTCCTTAATACTAGCGAACACAGGGCGACCCTGTCTCAAGATACCAAGGAAATAAAAGTAAGAGAGATGCAGCTGTGGGTCAGTGGAGGGGAAAGGCAAAGGACATGCAGTTCAAGATGGCGATCACACATGTGCTAGGAAGCCACCTAGCAAGCTGTTTCCTTCCTTCCCGTTGTATTGGGTTTTTGGAGGGGAGGAGGATTGAAACGTGGCTTCCTTCTGTAGCCTAGCCTAGTCCAGAGCTTCCCGTTTTCTTGCCTCGGTGCCCTGATGGTGGGGGTTACAGATGTGAAGCCTTCATGCCCAGCTCACTGCAGTCTTTTAATAAGAGAGCTGGGGCAATGAGAGTGCGGTCTGGGGAATGCGTAAGTAGGCAGCTGGGAAGATGGAATGCTCCCCACTCCCCAAGGCCCTCCATCTCTTCCAGCCCCATCTGGAAAGCCAGACCAGCTCAGCCCAGCAGGTGGCGGCACAACCCCAGAGATCCTGGGCTCCGTGACTGGAGGTAGTTTGAGTCAGGTTCCTGCCTGTTGGACTCCCCTGGGAGAAGTTGGCTGAAGGTCTTTATTTAGCTCACTTTAGTAAAGAAGTGAAACCAAGAAGCCAATGTTGAGTTGCCCCTCCCAGGAGTTTAAGCAGCAGGCAACTGTACCCAAGAACCCAAGTGAGATGCAGTACCGCAGAGGCAGAGGCAGACGCTCGTGTCCAAGAACCTCTTGGTAGCCATTGCTTTTACCTATTGTTTATTTACTTTTTATTTTATGTGTGTGCACAGCACGCATGCAGTGCCTGTAGAGGCCAGAAGAGGGCCCCAGATCCCCTGGAGTTAGGGTTTTGGTGCTGGGAAGTGAACCCAGTGCTTTGCAAGAACAACTGCTCTTAACCACTGAGCCATCTCTTCAGGCCCTGCTTTTAAATTTTTGCTGATATAAGAAATGCCAGAGTTTGACCTAGTGGTAGATGTATGTAATTGTAGTACTTGGGAGGCGGAGACAAGAACAGGTGCATTTAAGGTCAGCCTAGACTGCATAGTAAATTCAGTTAGCTTGGTTCTACGTCAGATCAAGACCCTGTTGGAAAAAAAGCACCTCCCCCTTTTGTGCATGCCTAGGATTCTTGCTCGCTTTCTTTCTTTCTTTCTTTCTTTCTTTCTTTCTTTCTTTCTTTCTTTCTTTTTCTTTCTTTTCTTTCTTATCTATCTATCTATCTATCTATCTCCATCTACCCCCCCACCCATCCACCCATCCATCTATCTAGAAGTATTTGAGACAGAGTCTCTGGAACTCACCATGTACCCCACTATAAACAACCCGTCTGCCTTAGCCTCCCAGCTGCTTGGATTACAGCCTGAGCCATCACTCCTCATCACTTTCTCAGAGTGCTGCTGATGCTCTGAGAAAAAAAGCAATGATGTGCCTGACCAGGTGTCTGTAACTGTTTGATTTATTTGTTTTTAAATTTTAAATCTGCCAGGAGTGGTGGTACATGCCTGTAGTCCCAGCACTCAGGGAGGCAGAGGCAGGTGGAGCTGGATCTCTGAGTTCAGGGCCAGCCTGGTCTACAAAGTGAGTCTAGAACAGCTAAAGCTACGCAGAGAAACTCTGTCTCAGGAAAGGAAAAATAAAAATAAAAATAGGAAGAGAGGAGATAGTTTGAAGACAGATGAAGGAGGGCAGCACAGTGACTGTGATTTCCTGTCTTGATGCCACTGCTCTTCCTCCTTCAGCCTTTTATCTCTGAGCTGCTCAGTCAACTCAAGCTTCAGAGACTCAGCAGGCCTTTGAAATAATCCTGGAGAGACCGTCTTCTGTAGCCTCAGCACTTCCAGGCCAGCTAGGGCTGCACAGAGAAACACTGTCTTGCAAAACCAGAAAGAGGAAAGGAAAAGAAAACTCCAGAGTGGTTACTGTGTACATAGTTTTGAGTACTGATGTTTCTCTCTTAAAATTTTTTAAGATGGATGCAATGGCACTTAGCTTTAATCCCAGGACTCAGGAGACGGAGGCAGGCAGATCTCTATGGGTTCCAGGACAGCCTGGTCTACAGAGTGAGTTCCAGGAAAGCCAGGGCTATGTAGAGAGACCTTGTTCCCCCAAATAAAAATGAATCTAAAATGATATTTATTTTGAGTGTGTGTGTCTGTGTATATATGTATGTAGGAGTATTTACACATATGTGCCATGCTATGCTTGCTGCAGTCGGAGGACAACCTGTGGGAGTTGGTTCTCTCCTTCCACTTTAGAGTTCCAGGGATTGATCAGGTTGTCAGACTTGACAGCAAGTGTCCTTACCCACTGAGCCATCTCTCCAGCCCAGGTAGTGGTTATTTTGTAGCCCAGGCCGGCTTGTAACTTGTTATATAGCACAGGACAGCCTTGAACTCTGACTCTCCTTCATGTACAACCACACCAGGCCATTGTCATGTTTTTAATGGGTACCTGGTGATAGAGGTTCTGCTAGTTCCACTAATTGTTGTTGTATTGAACATCTTTATATGGTTATTTTGTTATTTCTCTCAGGTTCAAATCCCTAATTTCAAAGGGAAAGTAGGTTTTAAAATGTAGTTGATGAGGTCACCAAGATGGCTCAGTGCATCACGGCACCTCAGCAGAGCATCTGAGTGTCATCTCTGGAACCCACTTGGTGGAATGAAGAACGAGCTCCGCATGCTGTCCTCTGCTTCCACACGCACACTGTGTCATTGAGCACACACAAAAACAGGAGATGACTTAAAAATCAGTGTGTAATGCCCGTGTGTAATGCCCAAGGTTATCAGCTGAAGTTCCTTCCGTGCCCACCAGGAATGCGTCTGGTAGCTGCTTCCTAGTGGCTGTACTGACACCAGGACCAAGGGATGAGGCCCAGCTCTGCTAGAAGCAGGCCCTGCCCTCCTGCTGGGTGTCGGCGGCCAGCTCCCTCCATGGCCTTCACCTTCTTTATTACAGGAGTCATGGTGGCTGTGAACCTCTTTTGGTGGCATGGGCTAGATCACCACATCTCTTAGGAGGCTTTCCTGTCGTCCCTCGGGAAAGGAGACTGATTATGTTTTCTGACTCTTCTAGGTGAAGAAGGCATACAGGCAAAAAGCGCTGTCCTGCCACCCGGACAAAAATCCAGATAACCCCAGAGCAGGTGAGACTCTCTCTGCGTGTCTGTGCTGTGGGTGTGGGCACACGGCCTGCCTTGAGCAGTGTAGGGCTCAGCCTCACAAGGTAGGGGCGTCCCGTCAGTTGAGAACATACTGACCGTCCATTGTTGCTCTGTGGTGTGCCGATACTGGCTTCTTTGAAGTATTCTCCCGAGGAAGCCCAAGATCATCGCATCCAGCTTCATTTTTTTCTCTTCTCTCTCTCTCTCTCTTTTTTTTTCCTTATGTGTAGCTGAACTCTTCCACCAGCTTTCCCAGGCCTTGGAGGTACTGACTGACGCTGCCGCCAGGGTAGGTACCACCCCCTTTACCTGAACTGTCCCCATGACCAGAGACTGCTGTCTCCAACTACCTAATCTAACCCATCTCAGAAGCTAAGCTGGGGAAGGCTTGACTATGCATGTGAGGGACCTTGACCCTCTGCCCTGCGGTTCCAACTTGTTGGCCACGCCCCAGAGATGCTAATGACTGATGGGGACAGGGGCCAAGAAGATACCTGGACTCTTGCTTATTCTCCAGCTGATTCTGCTCTTTTGGGTTTTTTTTGCCAGGCTGCTTATGACAAGGTGAGGAAAGCCAAGAAGCAGGCAGCAGAGAGGACCCAGAGACTAGACGAGAAAAGGAAGAAAGTGAAGCTTGGTAGGTGACCGTGCCAGGCTGGCCCGCCTCGGGCTTCCCTTGGCCCCACTAGTCTGCCTCACCTTTCTTCTTAGAGCCTTTGCCCAGGTCCTGGCAAAACTGTTCGGAGAAGCTAGGTCCTAAAGGCACTTTCAGGAATGCTATCAGTTACTAGATTTCCTATTCGAGTTAAGACACTTAGGGCTGGAGATGTGGCTCAGTGGTTAAAAGCACTTTTTGCTCAGGCAGAAGACCCGAGTTCAACTCCTAGCACCCACATGATAGCTCACAGGCATCTGTAACTCCAGTTCCAGGGATTTGATGCTCTCTTCTGATGTCTCCAGGCACCAGGCATGCAGGTAGTGCATGCAGACAAAACACAGAAAAGTAATAAGGAATATGCCTTTATGAAGCCCGGAAGCTGGCGGGAGGGAGTGGGGATTACACCAAGTTCCAGTAAGGCCTGTGTTCTTACCTGTGGAGGCTGGCTCTTTCCGTTCACTCCGGCCCCTTCCTACTGAGCCTGTGCTTTGGGGAGCAGTTCCCAGGGAGCAAAACACAGCTCAACTTGTAAAGATACATTTTACGTTTATTCATTTAGTGTCTGAGTGTGCACCTGCGTGCCACGGGGCACCTGTGGGTGTTAGAAGACAATTTGCAAGAACCAGCTCGCTCCTTCCCCAACGTGGGTTCAGGAGCTGAACTCAAGTCTTCGTGCATGGCAGCCAGTGCATTTCCCTGCTGAGGCATCTCACCAGCCCCAGTTCAGTCATTTATAAATTTACCAAAGCAGCACATGGGCTAGGGCCTAGCTTAGTGGCCGAACACTTGCTTGGCATGTACAAGGTCTAAACTGGGGCGGGAGGCAGAGGGCGGGGATTTCCGGGTAAGCCAGGTAGGCCAAGAAGAAAGCGAGTCCTAGGCCCGAGAGAAGGCTTTCTTAAACAGTTGTCTTGGCCCAAGCCTCAGGACGTGGGAGTATACCAGCGGCAGACAGCCTGTCGGAGGAGAGGCCGCTGGAACTCAGGCCGCAGTGAGGCTTGGCAGAGGAGAGTGAGGAAGAGAGACAGTGAGAACTTGAGTTCTGTGCTGAGAAATTAATCAAAGCCGAGGTCAGGTCAGTCTGTGGTGCCACGCCACAGTAACAGAGGCAAGCAGCTCCACCCACGGGCATCTTTGCCACACGGCCCTGGGCGGCTGGCTCAGCTCCCACCTGTACTCTGTTTACTTCATGGAGAGAACCTGCCTGGGCAGTGTGAGCTGTTTTAATGGCTGCTTGGCTGGAGCCCATAGCTCTTCCGCATATATCCCTTTGCAATATAAAGTAACCGGGATGTGTGGGCACAGCAAGAGGTGGGTGGGGTTGCTGTATGGTGCCATCCTGTTCAAGGTGTGGGGGAAACAGCCGGAGCTGGGGTGGGCTGAGGCTAAAATAGATATGCAGGCTAGAAATTGGACCACTTAACCCTTGTGCCTAGACCTGGAGGCCCGGGAGCGGCAGGCCCAGGCCCAGGGGAGTGAGGAAGAAGAGGAGAGCCGGAGCACCACAACACTAGAGCAGGAGGTGAGTACCCAGACCACGCCTGAGGGTCCTCGCCGCTGGAGGTGGAGGGTCCTGAGTTGCTGCTGAGGGGGGAGAGCTTGCTCTTTCTGTCTTCTGTGGGAGCTGGGTGATCTGTCCCACCCACAGGCTGAGCGCTAGCTTGCAGGTGGAGCCTCCCAGGGACCTTTGCAAGGTGAGCCAACCTGGAGCTGGAGCTGCGCAGAGTTGTCACCCCTCCGCCTCCCGCTCTGCAGATTGCACGCCTTCGAGAAGAGGGTTCCCGTCAGTTGGAGGAGCAGCAACGGCTGGTCCAGGAGCAGATCCGCCAGGACCGAGAGCAGAGGCTGAGAGGTGAGATACACTTTTTCCTCCAGGCTGAGAGTGCCTCATCGTGCTGAGTTGCCATGCAGGCTGCTTCCTGGAGCGGCTGTGGAGGTCCCGCCTACCAGCACGCCTAGAATACCTCCGTGGTGTTCCATGGCATCCTGCTGAGACACACCAGTTTGGAGGAAGGACCTTTGTGCTTTCCACAGGTCTCAGTCCCAGAGCAGATCTGGAGGGGAAAGACCTTGGGGTACCCGGCCTCAGCGGAACCGCGAGGTCTGTGTCTGTCCCTGGCCCCTAGGGTGGTTCCCAGCATTTCATTTGTGAAAGCTAACAGGTGACCTGCAGGAAGTGGCTGAGCAGGCTATCCAGGGATGGGGTAGGATTGCATCTAGCTTTCCGACAAGACCCTTCATAAGGACAGAGCAGGCATGAGTAGCCTTTATACATCAGTCCTCTGGCCTGATGCCATCTCGCCTTTGGAAGACCTTGGACTCTGAAATTTTACCTTTTTTTTCCCTAATATTTTTAGGAAGAACAGAAAATATTGAAGGCAAAGGAACCCCCAAACTAAAGGTGAGTCTGTAGGATCTGAGATCACAGCACAGCAGCCCTCAGCAAGAACAGGCGCTTTGCCGTGGGGAACTGTCACATCCTTCTGTCGTCCTGGGCCTGGACACTAGGACTGCCTCTCAGTGCCTGCCACGGCAAGTGGCTGTAACATGGGCAGGGTGAGCCAGGCATCCTCAAAAGCCCTTTGAGACGTGTTCTTACAGCGCACAGAGTGTCACTAAGACTGATCAGGCTGCTTCCCCCTGTTTCTGTGGTTTCGAGTTCTGCTCCATCCCCCTGGGTGTCTAGGCGCTGCCAGACACCGAGCTGAGTAGGATGAAGCAGAGTCAGGAATGGGAGGGGTCTCCAACACCCAGGTCTAGCCAGTTGGGGGGAAGGCCTTCTCCCTCCCAGGACTTTAGCCCAATGAAACAGCAGCTCTTAGACGATATTTAGTGAAACAGCTTATGTCCGTTTATAACCTTGGGGAGTGGGAAGGGATTTCCAGGGTGGGAGCATATTGTTGGTTGGGGTTGGGGTGCTGATGGTGCTCTGTTTGCATCCAGGTGCCAGGTTATGTGACTATCTGTGACCACTTTGAGAATTGCGGGGTTGGGGTTACCAGGCTACCTGCACGTGGGTCGTGCAGGCGCGGAAGCAGGGAGGGAGCAGTCCTACTCCTTCCGGTCTCAGGATGAGATTTTTGGTCTCAAGTTTGGAGTTTGGGTTGTCTCTGACCTTAGACTAGCTCCATGTCTGTTTTCCCTGGTCACCCAGTGTACGTGCCCCACAGGAAGCATGGTTTGGGTGGTCGAAATTGCCCAAGCTTGGAGAGCAGCAGGGGGTCCGCTCAGTAGCAGGCTCACTGTGCACCCTGGTGTGATCGATGCTATCTTTTAGCTAAAGTGGCAGTGCAAGAAGGAGGATGAGTCCCAAGGTGGCTACTCCAGAGAAGTCCTCCTGAGGCTCTTGCAAAAGGTATGCTCCACTGACAGCTGCCACTTCCTGTCTTAGCCCAGAGAGCCCAAATGCCCTGAGCTTCATCCTTTCTTGTCTGTCTCATAACCGTGGATCAGTCTCGAGACTCCACGAGGCTAGTTCTCACATCATCTGAGTTTTGTGCCCCTCTGGCCTCCTTTCCCTCCCTGCCTAAGCCCAACCCTTGCCTTGAAGCACAGCGTTTAGCTGGATGTGCTGGGGGAGAGGAGGTGGCTGTCTGACATGGAAGCCCCTCTGCTTCCCCGCTTCCGGAAGTGGAGACAGCTGTGCTGTGTACTAGCCTAGTCCCAGGGCTCTGCCCACCTCACCTTTGCTGTCCTCCGTACCTCAGAAAATGGAAACACCTAATTTACTCTCCAGTCTTCTCCCTGGGGTCCCTAGAAAGAGCTTATTCCAAGGCTGGACTGTAGCATAATGGGCCGTGCTCTGTCCTTCCAGTCATACTCACTGTGGCTCTCTCGTCCCCATAGTACGGGGAGGTGCTCAACCTGGTACTGTCCAGAAAAAAGGCAGGCAACGCCATTGTGGAGTTTGCGACTGTCAGGGCTGCGGTGAGTACTAGATGGGCTTGGGGGCCACTGGCCGTCCTGTCATTCTGGGCAGTAGCCCAGTTTCATGGGTCCTCCTAATTAGGTGGCCCACGCTGCCAGTGGATCTTTAGGTCAGCTTAAGAGTTGAGCGTCTCCAAACGGTCTTCTGGCTTCAAGATGGGATGGGAAACGCTCTGACTTACTTCACCCCAGCTGCCTTCACATCACACCCTCCAGCCTGCACCAGCATGGCCTCCACTCCACACAGCGTGGCCTACAGTCCACACAGCATGGTCTCCACTCCACACAGCATGGCCTACAGTCCACACAGCATGGTCTACAGTCCACACAGCATGGTCTCCACTCCACACAGCATGGTCTACAGTCCACACAGCATGGTCTACAGTCCACACAGCATGGTCTCCACTCCACACAGCATGGTCTACAGTCCACACAGCATGGTCTACAGTCCACACAGCATGGTCTCCACTCCACACAGCATGGTCTACAGTCCACACAGCATGGTCTACAGTCCACACAGCATGGCCTACAGTCTGTGCAGCATGGCCTCCCACCCTGAATGTTCCTTTTAGTTTCTCCAAATCAGAGGGTGCATCTCCTGCACTCTCCCACAGGAGCGGAACTTCGGCATAGCAACTTCGGTTGCTGAGGTTGCCCAGATTCACTCAGAGGATGAGAATGTTGGTGTTAGTCTCTGTGGGCTAGAATGAGCCCCTAGAGCTGGACTGGATGGGACATGACTCTGTTGGCAGGAGCTGGCCGTCAGAAATGAAGTGGGCCTGGTGGACAACCCTCTGAAGATTTCCTGGTTGGAGGGACAGCCCCAGGGCATGGTGGACCCCAGCCAACCCGGACTGTCAAAGGTAAAAGGCCAGGAGTCACTCAGCTGGCTCTGCTTGGGGCTTGGGGCCCTCTTCTGCCTCCACGGTCATGCCTGTTCTTCCCAAGGCCACATAAGAGTAGGATGGGTTGGGAGGGCTCGCCAGCCCAGGTAGGAGGGCCGACTCCCTGCTCGGCCCTTTTCTCTCCAGAGCACCCTGTCCTAGGTTTTTTTCCTTTCTGTTCTCATTCATTTGTTTTCTGGCACTGGGATCAAACCCATTGTCCTGCTCACACCCCACTGGAGGGGAAGTGCACCCCTACAGCTCCACAGACGTTGTCCTTTGCTTGCCCTACTTGCCTGTCTGCTGTTAGAGCACCATCCCTACCCAGAGGGCTTCTGTTTGCTCTTGGTCATGGTGTAAAGGATTTGTAGGAAACCTAGCATTGGGTGAAGAGGCCAGAAGCAACTGGCTAGAGTGATGGTGTTTTCCCGGCACTTGAGTTTTCCAGGTGTGTCTCTGGCTTCCCACTCCCAAACCAACTCTGAAGAGGAACGTCAGGTCTCACCTTGAACCTGGTGTGCTACATCTGGTGCCCCACTCGTGAAGTGTTTACTTCCTAGCTACTGTGGGCCCAGAGCTGCCTCTTACCCCTCCTAACCCCGCCATGGCTTGTGCTCCTCTGTCCTTCTTGGCTCAGTTTTTCAGCCTGACTGCAGAGGTTGGGGCTTAGGACTCCTTCCAGTCATGTTTGCTTTGGGAAGCGCTCCTGGCTCTTTCCTTCTCTGAAACAGCTTGCCTACCTGTCGTCAGGCTCCCTGTCCCTGCGCCTGCCTGGGAGATTGGAAGCACGGGGGGGGGGGGAGTGTGTCTGTCCTAGTTAAATTTCTATTGCCATGACAGTTTTGTCACCAGGACCAAGGCAACTTATAAAAGAAAGCATATAATTTGGGGCTCCAGAATGTTGTGGAGTCCATGACCATCATGTGGGGAGCATGGCAGCAGGCAGGTAGGCACCTGGGAGCTTACAGCTGAGATAGCAATCACAGGGGGAGGGGAGAGAGAGAGTGTGTGTGTGTGCGCGCACGCTAACAGGGAAGGCATAGGCTTCTGAACTCTTAAAGCCTGGCTTCAGTTAAATTCCTCTTCTAACAAAGCTACACCTGCTCATCCTTTCCAAACAGTTCCACCAACTGGGGGCCAAGTAGTCAAACATAATGAGAACCATTCTCATTCAGACCACCGGAGTGTCCCAGACCCTGGAGAGAGGAGGAACACGGAGTGGTGTGAACCAGCTCAGGATCCTGGCTTAAGAGAAGCCTGTTCCCCACCATTAAGTGTCAGCATTTCAAATCCCAGGCAGACTGTGTGGGTTACATTAGAAAAACCTTTATTCATTGCCTCCTGTGTCCAGAGGAGCCTTGCAGCTGGGCCCCTCTGCACAGGAGCAGGAAAGAGATGTCATAGATGTGGATTTGTGGAGGCAGCGTGTCACAGCTTCCTTCTACCCTGTTTCACGCTTTGAGTGGCCTGGAGGCCAGGTCCAGTGCTTCTGGGCTCTGGATTCAGATCTGACCAAGCCACAGGGCAGGATAGTAGCACAGATGGTAGCCTTGGTCTGTTTGAGGCAAGGCAGAGCTCCCCCCCACCCCCGGCCTGTGGGAGGACTCTGGTGCCTCTTTGGTGCATCATTCTTTCCCTGGCCAGGGTATCCACCCACTCTGCTGGAAGGAAGGCTGCTTTTCTTGCAGCCATTGCCAGAACCTCCCATACCCAGTGCTTCCCAGAGCTGCTTCCCCACACACAGGGATTGATTGCTCACAGATCTGTGGGCAGCTTGAGTCTCATGCTCTCTGTTTTGCTAATGATGCTGGACCTTTCCCCTCCATTTTCCTCTGCCTACTTCTGCACTTGCAGCCCAGAGCTGGCCTCTTCCTTTCCTTACGCACTAGCGTCTGGCCAGCACAGTCCAGTAAATGTTGGTCTGTCAATGCCAGTGTTTACGTTCTGTTGTCCAGTATGGTAGCCATCAGTCAGATGTGGTTGCTGATTTAAAATGTGACTAAGGGGGCTGGAGAGCTGGCTCAGCAATTAAGAACATACAGCTTTTCCAGAGGCCCTGAGTTCCATCCCTAGCCCCCTCATCAGGTGGCTCACAATTTCCTGTAGCTCTAGCTCCAGGGGCATTGAACACCTTTGGTCTCTGCAGGCACCTGCAGACACTTGCATGTGTGCACACACACACAATTAACAATCAAAAATAATTTTTAAAAACATCTTTAAAATGTGGGTAGAGGGCTGGCATGTGGCTCGTTTTTGGTAGAGTACTTGTTTAGCATGCATGAAGTCCTGGATTCCATCCCCAGTACCACATAAAACAACCTAGGTGTGACTCCAGAGGCGGAGGTTGGAGGACGAGTTTAAGGGCACTCACTACATGTGAGACCTTGTCTCAAAAACAAACAAAAATTGCCTAGGGTGAAAAGTAACTGAATTTTTCTTTCTTTTGTGTCTGTATCTGTATGATGTGTGTGTGCGTGCGCGCTCGCTTATAGGACAGAGGTTGATCTCAGGTGTCTTTCTTGATCGTCACTTTTTATTTACTGAGGCAGGGTCTCTGGACCTGGAGTCTGAAGATTTGGCTAGTCTCACCAGTCAGCCAGCTCCTGGGACCCCTCCTTTCCCCATCCTAACCCTAAAATTCCAGGTGGCTGGCACACCTGCCCAGCTTTTCAGTGTGGGTACTGAAGGTCTGAGCCCTGGTCCTCCTGCTTGCACAGCAAGCACTTTGTCCTCTGAGCCATTCCCCAGCCTCTGGAACCGCATCTTCAGTTTGCTTTTACTACATTAACTTTACCAGTCATGAAGTCAGTGGTGACTTGTCTATTCCTGTCCCTCTCTGGCCTCCCACCTCTCCTTTACTCTCAGACTGCTTCTTCCTAGATGTGGCCTGTGACTTCCCTGATGACAGTGGATTGGAGGCTGGTGCAGGCACTGTCCTGCCCAGTCTGAGTCCTACTCCCTGACTCGCCCCTCTGCCACCCCATCTCCACTGACCTCTGACTGGTTCCTGTGGTTGCAGGTTGGGGCTTCCTTTTCCTGGCCTCTCCAGCTTCCTTCAGGGCTCCTGTCACAAAGTGGCCCCATACATTCCCAGCTGGCTTCTGTGCCTTCACTCTGGGTGACTTGGAGGATTGGTCAGCAGCCAGAGGACAGGCAGGACTGTGGCTTCCTGTCCCCGCCTGTTCTTTAATCCACACTGTACCTTCCACCCCACAGGCTCCACTCCTCCCGTCTCCCCAGTTCTCTCTTCCCTCACCAGGGTCAGAAGTGGGGCTCACTGGGGAATTGCTCCTTCAGCATCTGTAGAACTTCCTCCAGAAGTGAAATCCCCAGGTCCACTTTGAAGGAGAAGAAAGGGTCACTGAGGTCCGGAGTAGGTGTCCTCGGGAAATGGGGAGTGTCCAAAAGGCCCTCCTCTGAGCACTGGTGGAGGGGTCCTGTCAGGGAGATGGCTGAGGGCAAGGTGGCCGAGTAGGAAGCAGTGTAGGTCGCCGGGGGCTCCAGAATGTTGGGGCAGCTGGAGCTCTCTCGGTAGAGGCGTGGGGGCTTGGGTGGGGCCAGCAGGGTGGCCCGGGGCTGCTCATCTCCCCACAGCGGCAGCCGCCGGCCATCTGGCCTCCCCTGCAGTTCCCGGATAACTTCTCGGTTGCTGTACTCCTCGTGGTCACCGCCAGCAGTGCTGGCCTGGCTAAGTATGCTGCCCTGTCGCCGAAGTCGCCTTGGCCGCCCCAGGGTCATTCGCTTGAAAAAGGAGGCATTGCGGAAAGAGCCTTTTCGCCAAGTCTCCATGGAGCTCCGAGAGTCAGTTATCCAGTGGGTCTGGCATCTGAGAAGCCCCACAGAGGGGCTCAGCAAGTGACCATTTGCTCGAGCGCCAAATGCCAGGAACACACCCTTCAAAGGCTACCAGCAGAGGCTGTGGGTTTCTCAGGGTGGGCCTTGGTTTTCCGCCTTGGAAGCGAGACTAACAGGAGGAAGATTTGTCCAGGAGATCAGAGCGTTGGGAGTTCCTACCTGGATAAGAGTGGCCTGGTTACTTGATCTGCACGTGGAAAAAACCCAAAGGAAGCAGCAGCACTTACTGAGCAAAGCAGGACAATACAGGGCCGAGGGCTGGTGTGCAGGGCTGGCCTTCCCTCAGGAGCAGCTCTCCTTCCACAGCAGGCAGCAGCTGGGCCCCTGTCTACCTTCTCTCCGGTGGTTCCTGGCGTGTGCCGATCTCCTGGCCAGTGTAGGGCTGTGCTCCGGTGGTTCCTGGCGTGTGCCGATCTCCTGGCCAGTGTAGGGCTGTGCTCTCTCTGCCAGCATCTGGGGACTCTGATTAGTGGCTTGGCTGTTTGTGCCAGCGTGTGGTAGAGCTGTGTTTTGTTTTCAGCTGACTCAGTCAGGTGGGAAGCCGGTTTCATGCTCTGAGGTAATTGCAGCATCCGCAGGCTGGGATTGGGGCAGCTGTGACCAACACCCCAGGGCAGTAGGACGCTTCAGATTCCTCTGGGGCCAGGCCGGCTCGATGTGTCATCAGGTTACTTCCTTTCTGGTCAA
Source organism: Meriones unguiculatus (assembly GCF_030254825.1). Classification (NCBI taxonomy): domain Eukaryota; kingdom Metazoa; phylum Chordata; class Mammalia; order Rodentia; family Muridae; genus Meriones; species Meriones unguiculatus. Next base: position 22,564,600 of record NC_083365.1, read on the forward strand.
GGCTCTGCCACCTTGACCCCAGCAGGCCTGCCCGGCCCCAGAGCCTCAGATGTCTCTGGGAGGAGCCCAGGCAGGTAGTGCTAATTGAAAGGCGACTTTTGGAACAACTGCTGGGGAAGAGAGAGAGACCTGCTGGGGTGGGTGACTCAGCCTCCCCTCCCCCTCTGCCTGCCGGATGACAGGCCGTCATTAGCCAGGCCACAGGAATGGTGGGGAAGGATGTGGAGGGTGTGTTAACGGGGAGCAGCCCCATGCCTGTACAGGGCTGCTCCTCCCAAGGCGCTGGGGGCATGCCAGGGGTGACTTGAAGTTTTCTTGGAAGAGCAATACAAACTTGGGGAAGGAGCACTGCCCTCCTCACAGCTGGAACCTCAGTGTGGCTGCTGAGCTCCTTACTCTATCCCTCACTCCAGCAGGCCAGTGCCCTGCTGCTCCCATGATGCTCCTGTCCTTCCCTTCTGGCCTCCTTTGGGGACCCTCTGTGGGCGGGGTCAGGACGTGTGAGCTTGCTGTGAATTGCCCCCCACTGGGGGCAGTTGGGGGGGTGGTTGGTAGGGGCATTATTGGGGTGAGGGAGGTCTAAGGTCAGGGGGACCAGACTGGGTATCACTTTCCGTTTATCTGCACCCCTGACTACAAACAAGTTAGCCAGGGCCTGGCAGCCCAGCGTCAGCCACTCCCATCTTATTCCCTCCTCCTGTGGGAGGCTCCAATGTGGGGCGCCCCCAGCGGACTCACCCCTTTTGTCACAGATGGGCCACCATACTTGCAACCCCTGTCCTGGCTGTTGAGCCAACTCTAGTGGGTTTCCCACCTCTGATCAGCTGTGTGATCATGAATGGTATCGCAGCCCCAGCTGTGCTAAGGGGAAACAACGGGACTCAGTGTTGTCTTGACAGACTGTGGGCTCAGCAGCACAGTGCTCTGCCATAGGGCTGCTTCCCTGTCCACAACCTTGGCACATCGGTGGCCGTCTAGTGCTAGGTTATTAAAGTGTAGCCTTCCTCAGCCCCCTGCCCTATGGTGGTGTGGGTCTGGGTCTTTATGAGGCAAGCTGGGCTCTTGCTTTTCTGATGTAGAAAAGGCACTTTGAGGCTATGGGGGCAAGGTCCCCAGGAGGAGCCAGACCTCAGGGGGAAGTGCTCTGGTCTGTGTCCAAGAGAGGGTGGGGATCCTGCCAGGCAGAAGCCATGGGTGGAGGAAAAGTGTCAGATAAAGAACCCAGAGGAAATGAAGCGGGAGGGCCAGGCCAGCACATAGGAAAGTGAGTCACGAGGAAGGACTGAGCCAGAGCAGGATGCAGAACACTGTGACGTCCCGTAAAGGGAGATTGGGGGGAGCTTAGAGATGAGCTGAAGGGAAGCAGCAGCCCTAGAGCCTAGGCCTGCTTTCTCTGAGGTCCTGGAGGAGCTGGAATTGAAGTGGTCTGGGTCCTGCCCTTCTTCCTCCTTGGCCTTTAGACTTGGCTGTCTAGGCACTATACTGACTATAATCTGTGGGGCTGTGCCTAAACTAATGTCCTGACTCCTCTCTGTCCCTTCTGTCTCCAGGGCTCAGTGCTGTCAGAAAGGGACTATGAGAGTCTCGTCATGATGCGCATGCGCCAGGCAGCTGAACGCCAGCAGCTGATCGCCCAGATGCAGCAGGAAGATGACAGTCAGCCCACGTAGCCCCGGCTCTGGCCTCCCCCCCCCTTCTGAATCATAACATAACCAATAAACTTTTTTAAAAAAACAGTCTACTTTTCTCATCTCGGGCTGGGCTCTGAGAGGGCTCTACTCAGGCCAAGGGCTTTATTCGCGGATGGGGACAGACCAGTAGAGAATGCTGCATCTCAAGTCACGGCACAGCGAAACGGAGAACGACCAACTGTGAGAGCCCTTTATTGGCTTGGACCGGCTGTGTAGGAGCCAGGGACTGTCCTCTGGCTAGCCTGCCCTCAGCTCATGGCCCAGGGCAAGGCCTCAACCGGGGGCAGCTGAAAGCACCGGGGCAAGGGCCTGCTGTACCCACCCAACTGGAGCGAGGCTGCCGAGGCTGCTCGCGGTCCGTCGGTGTGGGCAAGGAAGTTGACAATACGCAGAGATGGGCATGGCAGACGGTGATGCAAGGACACGGTCGGGGCACATGGCGGTCTCCAGACAATCTACACTCCGTCCGCGAGTCAGCGCAGGCAGGTCAGCCCTTGTGCAGACACCACACCAGCGTCTGGCCCACCCCTGTCATGCTCAACACACGGAAGCCCACTAGTTCCAGCTTGTCCAGGACTATGCGAGGGGGGTCATTGACGTAGTATTCGTAACTGTGAAGAGAGCAGGAGAGCGGCGTGAGGCAGCGGTCAGGTACCCGTACAAAGCTGGTGTCCGCTCGGTCGGTGCCAGGCTTGTCTGCTGGGCACCTGCCCGGGGACAGGGGCAGCGCACACCCCCTGCTCTGCTCTTTGCTACAGACCTGTTTTACCCTCAACACTGCGATGAAGTACCGTTGCTATCCCTGCCCATACATGAGAAAGCAGGCCCTGCCTGCCGTGAGTAGCAGGCCCATGGTGGCCTTGCCACTGCCGTGTGTAAGTCCAAGTACCCACTGAGTAGTCTTGGCCCCTCTCTGGCTGCCCTGCAAGCCTGGAGCAGCAAGTTGGCACCTGATAGCACCTGGATCCATGTGCCATTGGCTGGCACGGAGAAAAAAATTTTCCCTTGAGTTGTAAAGCCCACGAAGCAGATAAGGGGTCCAAACGCCAAGCTTGGCATTTTGAAACAAATGTCTCATGGCAAGACACGGGGTTGGCTTCTCCCTGCCTTGACCAAGGTGCTGCGATCTGTTTGTCTTCTCTTCCCTTCCTGCACTTGGGGCTCTCCTCAGTTCTTCTCAGGATCTCTGAACTCGCTTGGTGCTTCTCCCCATCCCAGTAGGTGGGATGGTTTTAGTGAGAACGGCCCCCACAGGCTCATGGATTTGAATGCTTGGTCCCCAGATGGTGGAACTGTTTTGGGAAGGATTAGAAGGTGTGGCCTTACTGGAGGAGGCGTCACTGGGCTTTCAGCTTTCTAAAAGGCTGCTCCAGGCCCAGTGGATAAGATGTAAGCCTCTCAGCTGCTGCCCTGGCACTATGCCTGCCTGCTGCTGCCATGCTCTCTGCCATTTTGGTTATGGGCTTGCTCAATGCAAGCCCCCAACTAAATGCTTTCTTTTACACGTTGCTTTGGTGGCTCAAATGAAAATAGCCCCCAAAGACTGATATATTTTAATGCTCAGTTACTAGAAACTGTTTGAGAAGGATTAGAGCTGTGGTCCTCAAACTGTAGATCATGACCCCTTTGGGGTTGTCAAATGACCCTTTCACAGGGTCACATATCAGATATCCTGCATATCAGATGTTTACATTATGACATTCATAACAGTAGTAAAATTACACAATTTCGAAGTAGCAACAGAACAATTTTATGGTTGGGGGGTCACCACAACATGAGGAACTGTATCACAAGGTCAGAGTAGGAAGGTCGAGAACCACCGGATTAGAAGGATTGGGGTGTGTGGCCTTGTCAGAAGGAAGTCACTGGGTGTGGGTGCTGAGGTTTCAAAAGCACAAGCCAAGCCCAGGGTCTCTCTCTGCCTGCGGCCTGCAGATCAGGATGTAAAGCTCTCAGCTCCTGCTCCATCACCTGCCTGTTGCCGCCATTCTCCCCACCATGCTCATCATGGACTAATCGGCCAAAACTGCAAGCAAACTCCCAATTAACTCCTTGGTCATGGTGTCCCCTTCACAACCACAAAACACTAGGACAGTGGGTGAGGAAGTAGAAAGGGAAGTGGTGTTCAGACACAGGGACGATCTGAAGGATTCTGAGGGCTGCGCCAATTGCCGGGCAGCCTGGGAAGAGGCCGCAGGTGTCCTGCCGTCACTCAGGCAGCCCTTCCAAGGTGAAGCTGGTCTTCACTGATGGGCTGCAGCGGAGAGGACGAGGCAAGACAGTTCATTTCCAAACTCAGAACAGGCTGTTCCAGACTTCCACCAAGGATGAGCTGCTGTGTGATAGAAGGCTGGGGGTTTGTGGGAAACTCTGGGCCCTACAGTGGCTTTTGCCTCAGGGCTTGGCGGTTGTGTAAAGGGAGAGGCAGGACGAGGCGCTGCGGGGGAGAAAGGGACCCGAAGGTCGCCTCTACTTACAAGTTGTTCCCCAGGACGCTTCTCTTTGAGGCCCCGAGGTACCTCATCAGCTCCGGATCCGAATCCTCATCACCCACCATGGTGGGGCCCACCTCCTGCAAGGTAAGGCACAGCAGGGGCTCAGCCGGCTGCCAGGCTCCCTCCCCCCCGCCCTGAGGAAGCTATAGGTGAAGGGGAAGCAGTACTGAGGGTCCCCTGAGGCGGAGTGCGAGGTAAGAGGGGAGCAGGGGGGAGCCCTCCCGACTTCCTACACAGCTGCCTCCAAACAGCGCCCGCCTATTGGCCCCTGCAGGCCAGGTGTCACCAGCTATGTTTCATGTAGATTGGCATCACCTGGAGAAGGAAAGCCACGCACACATGCGTCCACACAAAAATGTGTGCACGAGCAGGTGCGCTGACACCAAAACGGAAAACAACAGAAAGCCCCATCGCACCTTCCTAGCAGGACTGCTCACAACAAGCTAAAGGCAGGAGCAGCCCGGGGCTCGTCCTTGATGAGAAGTAAAACGTGGCCAGCCTTAGTCAGGCGGTGGGGGCCCATGTCTTTGATTCCCAGGACTGAGAAGGTTGATACAGGTGGATCTCTGTGAGTTTGAGGCCAGCCTGGTCTACAGACTGTGTTCCAGGACAGCCAGGGCTACACAGAGAAACCCTGTCTTAAAAAAAAACAAAAAACACAAAGCCAACCAAACACCAAACAACCCTATTATTTAAGAGCCAACCCTGGTGGAACACGCCTGTAATCCCAGCACTTGGGAAGCAAGACCAGCCTCCAATATATAACAAATTTGAGGCCAGCCTGTGCTACATGAGACCCTGTCTCAGAAAAAAAAAAAAAAAAGCAAAAAAGCTTAATTATTATATGAGGAGGATATTTCCAAGCTCTCCAGAGTTTCTGAAGGTCTTGGGAAAGCGCCCAACAATCCAGATCTTAACAGCTGCACACGTTTTTCTCCCCGCCCCCTTTTATTTTGTTTTGTTTTGTTTTGAGACGGGAGTTTCTCCGTGTAGCCTTGACTGTCCTCGACTGACTTTGCAGACCAGGCTCGCCTCGAACTCACAGAGACCCGCCTGCCCCTGCCTCCTAGAGTGCTGGAATTCCAGGTGTGGGCCACCACGCCCGGCTCGACCGCACCCGTTTTCAAACCACTGCCCTCTGTGGCACTAGCCGAAACCTCTCCCGTTGCCGGGAGCGAGGGGTGTGCCCTCCGCTGGGCGTTGGAAGAGGACCATGGCGCGCCCTGCTGTCCAGCCCGGGGAAGAGGCGTCACGCAGCCTTTGGAAGTTACAAGGGGGCTTCGGGGGGCAGCCGGGACCTTCCCCCACCCGCAGCCGAGGAAGCTGAACCTCTCCCCGGGCCGCCCGCAGCCCCGTCCCTCGCCTCTAGCCCCGAGTTCGGTGCAGCAGACCCAGCCCTTCCTGGAAGGGGCGACAGGTGTTCGGGGCGTCAGTGCTCGCGGCTCAGCGTGGCCTGGACCCCGGGCTCCAGCCCTCGGAGGGGGGGGGGTCCTCCCGGAGCTCCCCGGGCCCCGCGCCCGGTACTCACCATACGGATCTGGGTGCTGATGAGCAGATAGGGCATGCTGCGTGGCTCGGGCTGCCCGCGGCCGCGGTCCCGTTACCCCGCGCTCGGCCCGCGGGCGGCGCTCGGCGGCGGGGCGGACCCCGCGCGGGCCAATCGGGAGCTCGCGCCGCGGCCCCGCCGCCCCGGAGACCGGGAGGCGGGCGTGTCCCGGCGCGGGGTCGCCCCTCCGCCCTCTCCCTGCAGCACCTCCGCGCTCAGGCTCCAAAGTCCGGTTCCCGCCCGTTCCTCCGACGGCGCGGGGCGCCCGGCCCCGGCCGAGAACTTCCGTGCGCCTGGACGCGTCGGGCTCCTCTGCGGTCCCTCGGCTGCGGCTCCCTGCGAGCCTGGGGCCCAGCACCTGCGCGCCCGGCGGGGTGCCAGCCCGCTGGCTGTAAACACGCGGGAGCCGCTCCTCCTGCCCCGCGCGTAGATCACGGGGTGACACCCGGGGCGCAGACTCGTCCTCTCGCTGAACCTGCTCCCCGAGGGAGGGCGGCGAGGTCACGGGCAGCCGGTCCACGCCCTCGTCTAGAAGCTGCCGGTTCGGCATTCCTCAACGCACACGCTGTGTGATTGGCTCCCTGAAAAGCAGAGAGGGCCAGAACGTCGTGGAACACCCCCCCACGCCCGTCCTGGAAACCTGCGCTTCTCACCCAACTGGTCTGATTTATTTATATCGTCCCCTTCCGGCCCGGGACAGCTCTGGCACCCCCACAGTTTGGCTAGAGGGGTAAAGCACAATACTGTTGAACAAAAAGCTCTTTAACCGGGAAGGCAGAGGCTGAGGCTCGAGGTTGAACTCCCAGTGCTGAGAAGGGGGAATAAAAACCTCATCGTGGTCTGACACGGACTCTGTTGCCTGCTCTTTGATCACTTCTCCCTGGCGCCTCGCCAGGCCACAGGAGAGAAAAGGATGCGCTCGGTCTTGATGCGACTTGATGTGCTGGGGAGAGTGGGGGGTGGGGGATGGGGCTCCCCTTTTCTGAGGAGTAGGGAAGGGAGGAGAGGGGGAAGAGAGAGGAAGGGTGGGACTGGGAGGAGGGGAGGCAGGGGCTGCGATTGGGATATAAAATCAATCAATCAATCAATCAACAGATCCATCCTCGTCAAAGGACCTGTAAAGAACTCCTACACGGCCTGAGATGTAGCTCAGTCAGCTCAGTGGTACAGTGAGTTTCATCTTCAGCACCACACAAGGCAGGTAAGGTGAAAGGTAAGCCGGAAGTGGGAGCTAGAATAAAAGAAACCCTTTCTCCTTTAAGTGGCTTTGGTCAGAGTATTTAATCTCAGCCACAAGAAGGTTGTCAGGATTGGCAGCAAGCGTCTTACCCACTGAGCCTTCTCCATGAACTTCATCTGTAAACCACTGCCTTACAGTTAAGAGAGAAAGGAAGAAACTTAAGATGTGTTAAGCTTGTCAGGTGTGTGGTGCACAGCTGTGGTTCCAGCTGCTTCGGAGACTGAGGCAGGAGGATCACGTGAACTTGGAAGTTAAAGACCAAGATTCCATGGTGGGGGTCATGGTGGGTCACATCTTCACAGCGCTGATCCCAGTAAATCAGGAGACACGGATGCTTCAAGTTCAAGGCCAGGCTGTGTTGCAGTGTGAAATCTGTCTTTAGGAGGGACCCCTGCTCTTTCAGTTCCCAGCACCCACGTTAGGTGCTTCACAACTGCCTGTAATTCTGAGGGAGCCATTGCCCTCTTCTGCCTCCACAGGCACCTGCTCACTCACATACACATAAATAAAAATAAGTCTTAAAAGAAAATATTTCCTTCTCACAAAAAAAAAGGGAAGAAAAGACTGTAAAACCCAGGTGTAGGTGAGGCGCTGGGGGTTAGGACTGCCTGCCAGCTGAGAACACTTCTGCTGAGATCACAGACTGTGACTGACCCAGTCAAATTTCACCCCCCTCCTGACAAAACCAAACCTCTCCCAGATAAACCAGGCCGGGGGTGATGGACACCTGTAACCCCAGCGGCCCAGCGGGCTGAGTCAGGAACATGGAGTCTGAGGGCAGTCTAGGTCCCTTCACCTTGAACACGCTCCGTCTCATCTCAGAAGCTAAGCAGCTCTGCTCCAAGCTTGGATGATCGCCCCGGAGGACAGTCTGGGCTACACAGTGAGGACTTATCCAAAAATGAAAACCAAACAAACGTTACACAAAGTTCCGAGATGGGTAAAGCCAAATGTTTTGTTGTGTGGCTTGAAAACAAAAGTGTCAGTTTAAGCTTAGAAACGTAAAGGAGCCTTATTTTGGGGTCTTGGGAACTGCAGCTTGGGAGAGATAGGTTTGGGTAGGCTCTGAGCCAGTGTGGCAAAGCAGGTAGGGAGGGTGAAGCTCATAGTGAGGAAAACCTCTGAACTCATTACAAGATCCTTATATTAGTCAGCTTCATGTTACTGTAATGAAACACCTGGGACACTTAACCTATAAAGGGAAAAAGGTCCCGCATCTGAAAGGTGGAAGGATGAAGGACTGGGAATTTAGGCCGACTTGGGCTACATAGAAAGATTGTCTCAAACAAAACAAAACAACAACAAAAAAACCCAAAACAAGTGAAGGGCGTGACTGATTGTTGTACAATGGTGAGAACTCTAGTTTGGAAACCAGAGTCTATGTGACAAGATAGATGTCTCCACAAAAGCCTGCAGCCCACCTTCAAGGAAGGCACAGGCAGGGGGACCTCTGGCTTCCAGCCTAGATGAGGCAGTGTAAGCTCTCCCAGGTTCAGGGAGAGACTGCTTCAAAGAAACAGGTAACGCACACCAGAGGACGCTCAATGCCCTCCTCTGCCCCCATCGTGCCGCACACGCGCCCACAGACACACCCACTGCTAACTAGAGAGAGAGAGATCACTTTGACTGGCGTGGTAGAGTCCCATCTCAAGAGCAGGTATCCCCATCAATATGAGCTTCCGGGGAGGACTGTGCGCCGCGGTGGGACGTGAGGGTGGGATGAGGCGCTCAGAATCCAGGCAGTGGGGTCTAGACTGAGGCTGGGGCCTCCAGCTCTCCACAGGGGCTTGCCGCTGTGACGAAGACCTTCCCTAGGCCCCACATCCTAGAGCTTCACCATTTCCCAGGAATGCCACCCTCCAGATCTAGTCACTGATGCCTAGACATTTGAGGGATGCGCGACCAAACTGTAGCCATAACTAAAATTGTTCGGCTAAGCACTTAGGAGGCGGCGGCAAGAGCAGCTTGAGTTCAAGGCCAGCCTCGTCTACAAAGTGGAGTCCTGTTAAAATAAGAACAGAAGGGCTGGAGAAATGGCTCTGTGGTACTGTTCTCGAAGAGGACCTGAGTTCAACTTCCAACGCCCATGCCAAGCAGCTAAAAACTGCTTGTAACTCCAGCCTCCAAGAGATTCCCTAACCTCAGGCACATGCCCTTCTACAGACATACACATGTTCGTGTAAACAAATAGTAATTAAAAATATTTTAAAAACAAAGTCGGGCGCAGTGGCACATGCTTTTAACCCCAGCACTCAGGGAGGCAGAGGCAGGCGGATCTCTGAGTTGGAAGCCAGCCTGGTCTACAAAGAGAATCCAGAACAGCCAAGAAACTTTGTCTCGAAAAAAAACCAGCAACAAGATAAATAAACGGGTAAATAAACAATTATTTAAAGAGAAGCTGCTTGTGAAACAATAAGAATGTAGAAGTTGTTTGACTTGGTCCGTGTGACCCACAGAAATGCCGACTGTGTGGACCAGCGGAAATGTCTCTGAGAGTCCAGTAGCAGCCTGATAGGCATCTTGAATCTCTGGGCACTGTAATTATCTGCTGTTCCAGAGGCGCAGATGGAGGGCGGGGCTCAAGCTCCCAGCAGAAGCCTGAGCCCCTTATGGCATCCTGACTTCATTTTAAAAGCCTCTCCCCTGCCTTTACCCTTCTTTTCTCATCTTTCCCCCCTTCCTCCTTTCCCCCTTCCTTCCCCTCTCCAGTCCTCCCCCCTCCATCCCTCTTCTTCCCCCTCTCCTCCCTTCTGTTTCTCCATACTGGAGGTCCCCTTGGTAGCCCAAGATACCCTAGAGTTTGCTATCCTCCTGCCTCAGTCCCTAGTACAGAAGATTATAGTTACATGTCTGTATAGTCTGGCTGGAAAGGATCCTTCACTGTTCCCATAGTGGTGTTCCTTTTATCTTCACAAACTGTGTGGTCAAGTTAAAAAAAATGGATGGATAATATACTATCCAAGGAGCCATTACCTCTGAGACAGACAGGAAATGGGCAGGGTAGAAGGGTGTACGGCGGGGGGGGAGGGGCGGCTTATGAATGCTAATTTTTTTTTTTTTAAGCACGGTCTCTTCATATAGCGCATGGTGGCCCGGAGCTCATTATGTAGTCGGGGGCTGGCTTTGAATTCTGAGCAATCCCTCTGCCTCAGGCTTCCAAATCCTGGGACAACCTGAGCGAGTCACCGCAGATGGCTTATGTAATGCCCGGGATCAAACTTGGGGCTTTATGCCTTCTAGGCAATCCCTCCATCAAGGAGTGACAGCTGAGCGCTAAAAATACGAATGTGTGTGTGTGTGTGTGTGTGTGCGCGTGTGTGTGCACATACGTGTGCTGATGTGTGAGCTGTGTGCATGTGCGGAGGCCAGAAAGGACTGGTCTCCTCTGTCGCTCTCTGTTTATCGCATTGAGTCAGGGTCTCTTCCGGAACCTCCTCTTGATTTCTCAGCTATCCACGCGGAGATTCGGTTATAGGTGTGTTGGGGATCTGGTTTGTCCGGGGAGATGTCTGGCATCCAACCTCCCCTGACAATTGATCGCACTGCCAGTGTTCTTTACCAGTCCCTCCCCTGCCTTATTTGGTGAGACTCAGTCTCTACCCGAACCTGCAGCTCATCCATTCAAGCAGGCCGACTGGCCAGCGAATCCAGGGATGGGCCTTCAGGCCCATCCTCCCCACCAGCTCTAGGTCACCATGGCCAGGTTTTACTCTGCTGCAGAGGACCCAAACTCAGGTCCTCATGCTTGCATGAAAGACACTTAACTAAATCACCTCCCCAGCCCCAAGGATTTTTTTTTCCCTGTGTGTGTGTGAAAGAAAGAGATAGAGAGATCGCAGGGCACTATAGTGTAACCTCTCTGGGCAGAGCCAGCTGGATGAGGCTGGTGTCCTGTGCAGGAGTCTGGGGTCTGTTTACCTCTCCCAGCTGGGCTGTGTCGGGGCGGGAAGGAGACCGAGGAGGATGCCAGGGCTTGTTTTACAGCATGCACAAAACTGGCCTCCCGTGGATGCACCGTCTGAATGGCCCACCACAGTGCCCACAGTGCCAGCTTCCCAGGCAGTCTTACTCCTGCCAGATAACATCTTTAATATCCAGGAGGAAATTAATTCCCTGCCTGAGCTGCCTGCCTGCCCCCTACCATGTCCCCTTCTTCCTGTCAGCTTTTATAGATTGCTTCTGCAGCAGGGCACAGGGGTGCTGGAGCTGAACATAGCATATGAACCCACTCTCCTCCCCCTCTCCTCCCTGTTCCCTTCCTTTGTCTTTTTGAGACAGTCTTGTTCTGTAGGCCAGTCTGGCCTTGAACTTGGGTTGGTTTTCCTGCCTTTGCCTGGGATTAGAGTGCCACCATCCCCACAGCCCTGGCCCAAAGCTAGGGCTCTCTGAGTTTTGAGACAGCTGCTTTCAGTCCTTTCTTTCCACTGGTGGTTTCCAGGAATCAGACTCGGGTGAACTGAGGGGGTCGTCCTCGGCAGCAAGCACACTTACCTACTGAACCATCTCACTGCCCCCCCTTTTTAAAAATAGGGTCTTATGGTACATTAAGTTCCACAAATATGCATAATTACTATGTGTCAATTTTTGTTCATTTTCTTTTCTTTTTCTTATTAAATTTTTATTTTTTTATATTAGTGATGGAGACAATTAATGAATGATGAGGGGCACAACAGATTTTATATGAAAGAGGTTTATTAGATGTAGATGAAGAGAGGGAGAAGGGAGAGCAGGACATGATGGGGGAAAGAGAGAGGGGAGCCCTGACAGAGAAAGGGGAGAGGGGCAAGAGGCCAAGAGCAAGACAGACAAGAGAGCAAGAGGGCAAGAGATGCTCTCTTTAAGAGGCAAGGTAACCATGCCTTCCAGGTGTGGCCACCTGGCCGGTGACACATGTGACATCATAGGTTGCTAGGCAACCCAGAAGCAGGTTCCTAAATACTAACAATTAGTTTATTCATTTTTGTATCCCAGCTGTAGCCCCCTCCCACATTCCCTCCCAATCCCACCCTTCCTTCCTCATCTTCCCCCATACCCCTCTCTAAATTCCATCTGACCCTAGCTTACCAGGTCTCACCAGTACTGGCTGCATTGTCTTTCCCTGTGGCCTGGTCAGGCTGCTCCCCCCTCAGGGGGAGGTGATCAAAGAGCCAGCCACTGAGTTCTTGTCAGAGACAACCCCAGTTCCCCACTAGAGAACCCATTGGATACTGAACTGCCAGAGGTGACATCTGAGCAGGGGTTCTAAGTTATCTCCATGCATGTTCCTTCGTTGGAGTATCATTCTCAGAAAAGATCCTTGTGCCCAGATTTTTTGGTTCTGTTGCCCTCCTTGTGGAGCTCCTGTCCAGGTCTTACTATCGCTCCCTTTTTTCCTAAGATTCCCTGCACTCTGCCCAAAATTTGCTATGAGCCTTAGCAGCTGCTTTGATATACTGCTGGGTAGAGTCTTTCAGAGGCCCTCTGTAAGAGGCTCCTGTCCTGTTTCCTGTTTTCTTTTTATTCTTTAATGCATGGTAATTTTTCTTCCAGATTCATTGCTTTCACAGTATCCTATTCCAATAAGTTTCTTATATTTAGAAGGAAGGAATGATGGCCCATCACATAAAAACCACTAGGATTTCTTCCATCAAAATTACTTGTGAAATCTCTCCCACTTATACCACAGTTAGGAAGATTTTGTCTTGAGCACAGTTAGTTCTAAGACACTGTTTTCCAAACAGTGCACAGCGCCGCTTTTTGCCCCGTTTTCAGTTTGCTTTGGTTTTCTGAGGCTATTTCACTGGATCATCAGTTTCCCACACTTTATCTGAAAGGCCCTGTTGGGTTTGCAACATCCACACTTGTGCTTGTTCTGGCTTGAGGATGCTATCGGATTAACGTGTTGATCTATCCGAGGGCCACAGGAAGGGAGTCTTCTCCATCACCATTCTCTATACAGCCATCCTATGCTAGGTTCAACAGTCATCGCTCCTCCCAGGAAAAATCCACCCAAGACGGTGTTCCCACGGTCCATCTCGGCACCCTGTGGGAGATGTCTGTAAGTCCAGCAGAGAGCAAATGAAGAGGGAAGCTATGGCCCACAGAATATGAGATTCAGCTCCACAGCTCCAGGCTCCTTATCTCCACTCTTCAGCAACATCCGAGGTCAGTTACCGAGGTCAAATCTTTGACAGGAGACTGG